>NC_143057.1:36012352-36328382 GCF_052426305.1 Pelodiscus sinensis
TGACTGAGATGTTTCTGTTTCATACACATTTTCTATCAACATATTATTCTCCAATTGCCCTTTGTATGAGATTAAAAAATAGAGACTGATCCAGGCTATTGTTTTGTGGTCTGCAGTAATTAAGCACATGAAAGTCCATTGGTTTGGAAATTTCATTTTCCATAAAAAGTCAAATCTAAAGACCCTTCTGATAGTAAAGGCAATAAGGTTTAAAATGCATGTATCTATTGTATTTTGAGGAATGTGTGAGACTTCAATTATTACAAATGAATAAAGAGGGTATGAAATTTGAAACTACAAGTTGAGTTACCAAACAAGCTCCTGTTAGATAAAACACATTCATCTTCTTTTTCCATGGTAAGTAATGATGATTTATTTACTCTTTTGGGATTATATAAAGTCTTGGAAGTCTTTTAACAGTGCTGTGTGTTGTGATATAACTCTTTCTATTTATTTTGAAAGAGAACAAAGTAGTTATAAAGGTAGTCACAAAGGCTATGTCTAGACTGCAAGCCTCTTTCGAAAGAGGCTCTTTCAAAAGATACTTTCGAAAGAGCGCGTCTAGACTGCACACGGAATTTCGAAAAAGCAAGCCGCTTTTTTGAAAGAAAGCACCCAGTGAGTCTGGATGCTCTCTTTCTAAAAAGTCTGTTTGCTGTCAAGAACGCCTTCTTTCAAAAGAGCACTTTCAAAAGAAGGCGTTCTTCCTCATGGAATTAGGTTTACCACCGTCGAAAGAAAAGCCGCATTCTTTCGATTTAATTTCGAAAGAACGCGGCTGCAGTCTAGACGCAGGTGAAGTTTTTTCGAAAAAAGGCTACTTTTTTCGAAAAAACCCCTGAGTCTGCACACAGCCAAAGGCATGAATTACATTATCCCCATTTGTCCCCTTCCCCAAGAAGTCTGACAATACTACAATAAAGGCAAGTGTCTTCCAGCTCTTTTGTGTGTTAAATAGAAGAACAAATTTTCAAACTTAGGATGTAGCCAAATAGTGGAATCTCCCACCTGTTGGATTTACTGATTCTGGACCAGACTGTGGCTGTGACTTGTAAAAATAAACTATGGGAGTTAAAGGAAAGTGAGACATATGTTGCACCTCAGTTTATAGACTGATCATAACAACAGTGCCTACAGTTTTCTTGTTGCATTTTTTAGTTTCTACCCTGCTGCTGCCCTTGGGACATTAGCAACCCCCAAAGTGATTGGTAGTAGGGAAGTCTATGGCTGGTCAGTGAGGGTAGAATGTTTATTCTAAATTCCTTGGAGGTTGGTTCAGAGATTATATGTACTAGGTGTTGTGGAAGATCATGGTTACACCATAAATCTCACAAGACTTTGCTTCGAGTATTAAATTGCAGTGCTTATAATGGATGGAATAGCATACATTAAGGAGCTAATCAATACATGTACTGTTTTCTCTGCATATTTTCTACTCACTGTTTTATTAAAACTCAGTGTTATCCTTCAATGGGGCATTATTTCCATTAGGGTAAGGGGCCTAGCTACTCCACACCAGGACCTTGGTTTGCTAACCCCCTAATTTTTCATTTGTCTATATGCTGCATTATATTTTCAGTTTCTCTTTACCACCATGACTTTATAGGATATAATATAATACCATATACCCTTCTATGTGCTGACACAACTTTCTTAAATGACACCCCTGACCTTGTAAACTACAGAACACCATACATTTTTAGGTCTTGATTTTTGCAAACAAATGTGAATGATGCAGAATCCTCTTCAGGGAATGAATGCTTTACTTTTTTCTCCAGCTAAAGTTGCAGAAAACTGCAGTTACAGGTTGAATGAAATGTGAGTTCAGATCTAATCTGGCAAATAATTTGAACCAGGAAATGAAATAAAACATTACAATTAAAACATTTATTTTGACATTTTAAATCATTTTGGTTTGACATTACAAATCAACCTAGAATCATTTCATCAAGAACATTTCACTTTAAAATTTAGAAAATGTAAAAGAAACAAAAGGGTTAAAATTGAAACAAAAAAAAATCAAAAATAGTTTCATGTCAACAAACCAGGAGAAAGATGAATAATGAATTGAAAGAAATAGTGTAGGTCCTCTGTGACATAAAATACATAACAACCCAAAGTGACTGATTTCATTGTATAAATTAAACAAAATGGTATGCTTTCAAGCATAAATGGCAGGACTAGGCAATGGATAGAACAAGTGCTACACTAAATCAATAAAAAAAAACCTTCAGAAGATATAATGATTCTTCTTCTTTCTTGTCACTTCCCTATTCAAGATTGGTGACTTGTGTAGTCTTCTAGCCTTCTTCCAAAACTCAGGATGATATATCAGGCTGTCACATAGATTTGTCTCTCTGAGATCAACTGATATTCAAGCTAGGTACCGAGTCTTTGTGGTGAAAAAGAACAGGAGAACCCAGAGAAAGATGGTGTAGACAGGCTTCTTTATTGCAGATACTCATTCTGGCTCAGACCCCAAAAACCCCGTCCAAATGAGCATCAAATTAACCACGGGTACACTCTTTTATCCAAGTTAGTATGTAAATATACATATCTACTACAACTGCCTTTAAACACTTATGTAGTAATGTGAACACTCACAATGAATAGTAATAACCATGTGATGAATATAATTATAGCTGCCCTGTTTACTGTTTATAGCACTTTTAGCTGAAGCATGCAGTTCTCACACCACAAACTCTCTGAATTAGCAGTTTGCATGAGGGAGGAGGAGGAGATGTGACCCAGAGTGAATGGGAAAGGAGAAAGGAGAAGGAAGGTAATATTGTTCTACACACAAGGTATCCATTAGAAGTTACATCCTTGGTACAGCTGCATGCTTATCTATCCCAGGCAAGCAAAAAGAGAGGAAAAGGGGAATAAATCAATAGGAACAGTGCCTGCCCATCACCATGGTAGCAATTACCCAAATCCCTTATTTAATCCTTATACACCCAAGCATATTGGACTCCCTCTTGGTAGTCTTCCATCCATAGTCATTGCAAGAACCATCTTACCAGTCTAGCTATCTAGGCTCGGCTCTATAGGTCCATCTCAACAAGGCGTATCATCCCTCAACTTGTGTTTAGCTGGAGCAAGCCCCACTAGACCCCGTATAATCTTGTTTCATGGAGGGTCCACCTGTTTGACCGTCTCAATATTTTCATTTCCATGGTGGAGAGCATACTGATTTACTTCCTTGTGGCAGGCCAAGCCTCTGTTTTGTACATTAAGATGGGACAAATTACAGTTTTATAATTCTACCTTTTAATAGTATTGGTGGGAATTCTCTGTGACAAAATGATGCCATTTAGCACCACACATATTTAATATGATACCGGGAAGTACAGCACCATCCACAGCAACCACTGATCTTAGATATTTAAATTCTTTCATGCTTCTGAGGTCTCTGCTTGTGATATCCTTTAGGATGAGTCCTCCTTCCTCCAATATCGTAGTCTTGTACTTACCAGCATTGCCTCTAAGTCCAGTTGTAACTGGGCAAGGTCTGTTAAAGAACTAAGGGTATGTTTACACTATGGAGAAGGTCGAAGCTGCTGCTGTTAATATCCCAGAGTTCAAATTAAGGAGTCTAGTGAAGATGCATTAATTTGAACTGAGAGGGACACTCCGGTTGATGCTAGTAGTCTTGCTTCCATGAGGAGTAAGGGAAGTCGAAGAGAGAGTGTTCTCACTTTGATTTCCTGCAGTGTGGACAGCACCAAAAGTCAAGTTAAGGTTCTTCGACCAAAGCTACGCAACTAACGTACCTGAAATTGTGTATCTTAATTCAACCTTATCCCAGGTAGTATAGACATACCCTTTGTGAGTCAGCTGAGTGGGAATGCTGGCTGGAAGAAATTCAGAATTATGAGAAGTCTTCAGACAATATGACTCAATTTCAAAACATCAAATGTGTGTGATTTTTCTCTGTCTCATATAATTTACTCCGGGCTCGATTAGTAGAGACAAACTTCTTTTTAGCTTCAATATCCATAACCATCAGTTTTACAACACTGCTAGTTCAGTGTGTATGAAGTGGTCCAGTCTGTTTAGCTAGCACGTTAATCATATCTATACAGCTTAACTAATGGCTAGTTGATAACTCTTTATGAAGCAGGTTTTAATAACACTTTCATGTTTCTGGTTTATGATTCCATTAAAATAATCTTTTGTCATATTAGAAATAAAGATAGGCTCAAAATAAGCCAAGTAGCAATACAGTATGGCTTTTAATGTCAGCATAAATTCCTGTATTGCGAAACATATTTGAAATATTAACAGTATTGTTTGCATTTTCCAAATTTATTACACATTATTATAAAATACAAGTCCTTTAGATTTACAAGACTGTCCCCTGTCTGAAAACCCAGAGATGCATAGTAATATATTAGGCAGATGACCTTGGGGCGCAATTCACTGAAAAAGAAAGTAATGGATTTGACCATGACTGTGTGATAGATCAGATAGATAATTTTGTAGCGGGCCTGATTTTCAAAAGAGTTCAGCCCCCAATAGCTTCACCTAAGAAAAATTAGGTTGCATATTTTAAACTTAGAAAAAAATATGCCAACAAAAGTGATGTTTGGATTCCTACTTCATAATTAAATTTGGTTTAAATAAGTGACGTTCATATAACATTTACTATGAATTCTTTAAATGTGCTCTGTCAGGCCTTACTAAAGCTATGAATAGGCAGGTTGTTTTTCATAACTTTCCTATACTATGCTTTGCCACTTCATTCATGAAAGTGCAATATCAATACAAGTCCTGCTGTCCAAGTACTTCATGGAACTCCTGTCCACATTCAATATTCTGTCCTGTCTGCTCATCTGAAGGCAGAGGGATTAATAAAATGATGGGATGGCCTATAAACCATGAAGAACTTCCAGCTTCCAAAAGGAGCATGCTTTACATTGAATACAATAGACCATTTGGGACATTTCATATTCTGATTGGGCATTTTCTTTTTAATTACAGACATTTGGATGATATAAATCCAAATTCGCTATAATCTCTGAAGTGAGTGATAAACTTCTTTGTGATTTTTTTGGGGGAGGCGGGGGGAAACATATGTTGTATAGCTACATAAACTCCCACGTGCAGTTACAGAGAGCAGTTTGCTTGTCACTAAGGATTTTAAGCACAGAACAAAAGGAAGAGCAACACATTTAAGCACATACTTAGAGCAAGTGAGGAGCACTTCTAACTTTGGTGACCTAACTAAACTGAACCTTCAGTACTTAGCATAGAAAATAAAATTATCACTTAAAATTGGTGAAGTTTTAATTAAAAATAATACATTGTGATGTGGGAGCAAGGCAATAATAGCAGTAATGTAGCTGAGGGTAAACAGAATGTATCCACTTCTTATTTGGGGAGTATGGAATTTAGTCTAGGTTATTCCCCCCTCTCCCCTCCACTTTTTTTTTTAACTACACCACTTAATAAATCCTGTTCTTAACCCTGAGTTGAACACCACTCTCTGTCCACCCAGGCAAATCAACTGATGTCATTACCATTGTCTGGATATAATTAATGGTAGAGTTTGGTCTTGTGATATTGCACACAAAAAATTTCCATTGTTCCTCCTGCAAAGATACAGAGTATTCTTCCTAGTCTGTTAAGTTAAAGACATGCAGCACATAAAATGTATGGCACTGTAAGGATAAGATGCTTAAAATATTTGTAATAAAATGTAAATGGATGGAGCATGATGAACTGTAATATACTCGGCCACTAAATCATGATTCTGAGTAATGAGGTTACACGTTGTACTTTTCTGAGATGTTCTTAACTGTAATATCCCCCCTCTCAGATCTTTTCACCAACCACTCCACAGAACTGTGGTATTACACTTGCTTTAATTAAATGTCACTTCTGATAAAAAGATAATAGGGCAAACAAATTCATAGGAGACTAGAGTGGGGAAAAGGCCTACCTGTCCTTTTCAGATTCAACATTCCTTTCAGGTATAATTTGGTCAATAAAACATCTGTATCTTGTTAACAAGTCTATTCACAGAAAAAGGCACGACAGTCTGACATTTGTCCTCAATCCATCTCAAAGCCTAGTTCAAAAGGAATGCTGAGAGTTGAGTTGTCTTTGTTGTACCTGCACTACTAAAATTGAACTCTACTCCCATGTGTACTGGCATAGATGCAAAATAATGCAGAAAATGATCTTGTGCTTAAATGGTTATATTTTCATATTTGTAAAGACTCAAGGAATAGATCTTTGTGCTGAAATGTCACAGTCTTATAATCTGTGGATTTAAAGGACCACTATGTAGAGCCAGCTGAATTTAGGAACCTCTAACTTTTCATAATCAGGGCTGTTGGCAAGAAAGTTCTGAGATCTTTGCTCAGATACAGGAAGAACATCACCAACTAATTCAACCATGATTATCTGTTGTTGTACTCAATGGAGCCTTTACCTTGATTGATGCCATTCTATGTTACTACCATGCAAACAATAATTATTAATTATTAATTATTTGATGGGGTTTTGGTTAGCTGGGTATATATAAATAGGATTTGCATATAATTAAGGTTGTATTGCATTGAATTCCTTTATTTTGAACAAATAGCATTGCATGAATGGAGAGCCTGCCATTTATTTCTGAAATGACATGAATATGGAAGGCTAGGGTGGATTTAATCAGGTTGAGAGACTAAATCTAAAACATTAAAGGCCTAAGCTTGCTGCCATTCCATATGTGGAACTGAATGTATATGATGTCAGTTCATTACATATGCAAAATGGTTCAAGAACTGGCCTATTAGTGTCCTTGAATCTCCCTATGCTTTCCAGGTCCTATGCAGTACACCAAAGTGAATCGAGGACCCATAGAATCTCCTTTCCCATAATAAATGGTTGTGAATGGTACTATTAAACTGTGATACTGAACCTGTAAAATATGTAATAAGGGAAAATATCAAAATAGTTTTCAAATGTTTGGTGAGTTGGGAGGAATAAATATGGGTATTTAAATGTTCTGTGCTCCCTAGATAAACATCATAGTTAGATTTTTCATTCCTTATACATGTAAGGCACAAAATTAGACAGAGAAAAGATGGAGAACTAAATCTATAATGACTCAGGAAAGATAATGGTCATTATTCCGAAGTAACTATGTCTGTGTCTACATAGCAATTCCGTTACTTTGAAATAATTTCAAAATAACAGATGACTTATTCCAACTTCTGTAAACCTCATTCTATGAAGAATAACGCCTATTCTGAAATAACTATTTTGAAATAAGGTGTGTGTAGCTGCTCCACTTCTGCTATTTCAAAATAGCCCCTCACCAAGGTCATTCTAAATTATTCCTCCTGGGGCTCTAAATTGAGATAGAACATCTACACTGCAGGGAAGCCTCAAAATTAGTCTGAAGAAGGCTTCCCTAATGTAGATATGCTATTTCAAAATAAGCTATTTCGAAATAACTATTCCAGAATTGCTTATTCTGAAATAACTGTGAAGTATAGACGTAGGCTTAGAGTCCAGCAGTATAGCTGGAACAAAGGGCAAACTGAATGATTCAATTCTGAGTTCTCCTTGTCTACCACAAATCTAATGGTCATAAACATTTAAACATGATCATAAATGTTAATAACGACACACCCTGAAACAGTGAGATTCTCTCCATTTCATTTTTTTTTAGAAAATCTCCTTGTTTGCCAATCAATGTATTTAGATTCAAAGGGAATCCTAAATTGAGTGAATGTAGATTTTTTTAAAAATAGAAATGGGGGAAAAAAGAGATGAGAAGTTCAATTTAATAATAATAAAATATGGAGATATATCATCTCATAGAACTGGAAGGAACCTTGAGAAGTCATTGAGTCCAGTCCCCTGCCCTCATAGCAGGACCAAGTACCATCTCTGACAGATTTTCCCCAGATCCCTAAATGGTCCCCTCAAGGATTGAGTTTACAACGGTGGGTTTAGCAGGCCAATGCTCAAACCACTGAGCTATCTTTTCCCCCCCTTGAGGTTAAAGCTTTGGAGCAGGTTTTTTGAAATCTGGCTTCTAATCCCAGATTTGTTCTCCTTGGATAGATCACTTAATCTCTCCATGTCACATCTGTAAAATGGGGAAAATAATATTTGGGTTATAAGAATTAATTTATTAATGTGTAAGATATCTACACTGATGAGTGTACCATAGACACCTTTAAGAGATGTAATATAACATTTGGAATCCACTAAAAAATTCCCAGGAAGTTAGCTGCCAGGAGAACCGTTTGTTTCACTATACAACTTTTCTCCTAGGAAGCTGAATTTGCCAAGGTGTGGTAGATCTTCAAAATGAAAAATCTACATGGAAGAGAAATCTTATATTGTTACCAGAAGTATGGGAGATTATACTAAATCCAGAGAATAGGATATTTTACACCTCATTCCTTTGTTACCCTGCAGTTCCTAGTCAAATGAAGAGCCAACAGGAAGACTATACAAAAATAATTGTAGATAATGACACTTTCCCCAGTTTTGCAGAAGCAGCTTTCTTCTGAAAGTTCAGATAATTACCTGTAGATCCAAAATCTTGGCATTCAACGTTATTAAGCCAGTCACACTAGTGACTAATATTCTTTGCCAAATCCACAGCTGATTCTTATACTGACTTTAATGTCACCACACTGACTTATGGCAAGGCAGGATTTGTTTCCTCAAGAGCACCCCATCTAAGATAAACAGCTCACCAAATCAAAATGATGATGTTCATTATTCCAGGATACCAGCCTATTAGAATGAGAAGAGACTGAAATATGAGTACTTTTGAAAACTTTGGGCTCCAATTTAGATATCCAAAGAACACCCTCACTAAAATTCCCTTGCCATAATAGCTAATGTTAGTTAAGCTAAGTCTGTGTGTTTGTATATCAGAATAAATTCCTTAGTTTGTTATACTTATACTGTTAATATATGGTAACTTGATACAAAGAGTTTAATGAGTATCACAGCCATTATAAAATGGATTTGTTTAGAAAGTAAGGGAAATTGCTTGCAGCCAAGCAAGTCTTATTGTGCCTGCAGTAAATATAGTCTGGGCAGTTGGTGTACATAAGTTAAATAGAATGTTTGGAGACATAGACATGACATTATCTCATCCCTTTGTATCTGGAGGTTTGTAGACAATCCATTGCTGGCTGTGTATTGCTTGAAAGTAGGAGGAGAGATCTTGATTTGTGTGTTTGCCTCCTGAGATTCTGTCATGTTCTGTTCAATTCTATAGAAAATACTACAAAAAACCTATTCTCAAAAAGAACAGAACATTACAGGTATTACACATGCAGTCTGTAATATTTCCAGCAATGGTAACAATTAAAAATGAGCCTTCATTTTTACATGCAAACCCAAAATGCGAACCCATATAATCTGCAAAAAAATGACAAAAACAATGAAGTCCTATATTTCAAAGAATAATGGAAGGTGGTTCTGGTATGTGTTGCTGTTTTTCACTTCAGCTGTAGATACCCCTGATCAGATCTTGTGCTCCATTTATGGCTAGCTGCTCAAGGAACAGTCATTTATGGTCTCTATCATTTTTATGGCATCACACTTTGAGGCAATATTTACCTACCCAATATGAAGATAGTTGAAATCACATAAATATTATAGTGGCTTCTGCTTGTGTAACCTCTTTAATGTACCTTAGCATTTCATAATCACTGTCACCATCCTGGTCAGTGGTTGGCAGTATATTCTTACTGCTATAGTCTTTTTGTTTAAACATGGAATGTCTATCCATGTGTACCATAGCTACCATTCTATGGTTTACTTTGCTTGATGTAAGATATTTATCTTATGTGACTCTATAATGCCACTCCCCCACCAACCCAACCTCTTCTGCCATTGTTATATATTTTATACCCTGGTGTTCCTCTGATCATCCTCATTCCACCAGATTTCCACGATCCCAATTGTACTAATGTCCTCAGTTAATGACAGGTGCTTTAGTTTAACCATCTCAGAATTTAGACTTAAAATGAGGGGCAATGAAAACAGGATGCCTTAGAAATCATTGCAGAATCATGCAGTCCGAGTCTTTCCTGGTTTTATTATCTTTGCATTCTGACCACTACATTGGAAAAATTCCAATTTAGGCAATTTCATTTTGCCTACTTACAGTTCTTCATGTAGTTTAATTTGAAAGGGGTAACCTTCACTTGCTGGTCTAAACTGCCATGTATTGCTTCTGTACTCTTAAGCAGCTGCTGCCTTTTCTCTCAGTGGTGGCTGCATTTCATGGAGGTAGAAGTATAGTTTGTGTATCAGTTTTAAGAATATAAATCATATGGCATCCTTAAAGTTGAAAGATGTACACTCTCTGGGTCAAATATTGAGGTCCTTACTCAATTTCAATTCAGTCCTTACTCAGACAGTAGTATCATAGATGCTAATGGATCTCAGAATGTAATGTATTACAATCGCCCATATTTTTAGTGCAGACCAGAAATACCTCAGCACGCGAGTTTAAATTCTTATAAAAATGGAAATGAGAAATCTGTTACCAAGATATTAATCTGTCATGAATGCTAACTATCCCTATTAACACTGAGAGCATAAATAACATGTTTTGTTCCAAAACAAATGAAATGACATTTTCCTTCCTCAAAAAGCTTGCATTCTAAGTTCAGAAATGGACAGAACACTTTAGATACAATACACTGTGTGCTGGTATGAGATACTGTAACAATTGGCCTATTGTCTTCCCTATAATTCTTATAATTATATTCCCTGTGTACTTATAAATTTCTTCATTAGTACTGAAAGTGTGTAAAAGCAGATAAGGATCAGTGGCCCCTCTCTTTTCTAAAAGAAATATAAGTTCCTTCTGATGGTAAAGTGGGGGAGTAGGCAACACAGTCAGCATGCTACCATGGTCACAACTACAAAAGTCAACATTTATGCTGGTCTCTGAGAAAACATAATGAGTTCATATTTGAATAGTTGGGTGAAAGAGGAATACAATGGGGAGGGGGAATGTCAACTTTTTTAATAGCATCACCTGCAGTTGTTCATCTTTACAGAGGTAAGTTCAAATCCTGGGTTGAGTTATAAGTGAATAAGAGTTGGGGATTTCGGTCTACTTCACATTAGAAAGCTGTTGCATGATTGGCAATTTTTAATGAGAAGTGGTTTAGCTTTGTAATGAGCAAGATGTTCTCTGTTAGGATTAAAACAAAAAGGAAGTGTGGCAAAGCTTCTGCAGCACCTGACTCAAACTCCTCCCCTGATACTTTCATTCTTATGAGTATCACATACATATATAGCTTATTCTTGTTCCTGTTAGTATCAAGCCCCATACAGTACAGGCACTCAGCTCATATGTATGTTAACAAGCGTGGTGTGCACTTGAAAGCAAAAGATGTTTCTTTAAAAAAAAAAAAAGAATACAGCTACAATCTCAAATCACTGTCAACCTGACATATATTACATTTAATTTCCTGTTAAATAATAATAATTAGCTTTCCTATGTACTTTTTCATCCATATGCCTCAAAAAGTATTTTACAAAGGAGGATACGTGACAATGACAGGAAATATCTCTAGAAAATGGTATTTTTTGGTATTTTCTGTAGTGAACTAGGAGTGGTAAATCATGACATTGACGTGATCCTTATGTTAACTGAGGTTTTGGGGTTTTGCTGTTTTTTAAGTATAAGACTGTTTGTATGCATGTTGATTTAATCCTGCTACAGCAAACACAGTGAAGACACTGCCCAGAGAGGCACTTAAAAAATAGGGTTTCCTATATTTAGAATTTCTCTTTAGGAAGAGACGTACCTGGGACTTTTTATATCTACTACAATTATATTTGCATTGATTCTTCAGAGAGGTTGTATTTATTTGTGAATGAATCACTCCTCCTGGGGACAAGAGAAGTTCACTAGAGTAGTATCACTTACTCTTAAAATAAAATACAAGGTCACTAAGCTTATTATACATTATATATTTTTGGTTTCAAAATTGTGCACAGTTAAAATGCTGTTGCAATTATAGCCAGTAAAAATAACTCAGAGAAATTGCACAGGAAGTCCTTGTTCAACACTTTGCTTTGCTTTTTCCATTTCTTTTAGTAAATCTGACATTATAAGCATAACTGACTCTCTGAGGACCTCTTAAATATTTAAAGATGCTGAGCCTCATATTCTACAGGCAAAAGATGCTGACATTATTTTAAATTAGGTTTTTATACTTAAAATATATTGAAGTGCATTTTGGGGAAATCAAGTTTTGCTACCTAGGCTGTTTCTGAGAGCTACAGTATATAGTAGTCTATAGGCTTGATGAGTAGAATAATGTTGGAGAGGGGGAATTTTTTTTCAATTCAAGTACAATGTGGTCTTTTTCAGAGATTAGCCTGAAATATTCATTTCACATAGTATAGTTGCATTATCCTAGCTTCTTGTATTAGTGATTGTGCTCCAGTAAAGCCAGCAATGTTTGGTTCTGTATTTTATGGATGTATAAAACCAAAAAATGGTAGGGGGAATCTTGTTCCCATTAATTCAATGTGACTTCTGGCATTTACTTCAGTGGAGCCAAGATTTCACTGTTTTTGCAAATGGCCGATAGCAGAGAGCTTGCTTAAAGACTGTGGTAACCACTACGCATGACTCCTGGTACTGTTCACACTTTCTTGTGTTTGCAGGGGCAACTTGGAAAGGAAAAAAAGTAATGGATACATTAAACTGAAGTCTTGAACTGTGGATAAATTAGGTGAAAAAAGTGTGTATTTGTCTCTTTTATTCTATGGCTGTGTCTACATTGGCATCCCTTTCCGGAAAAGGGATGCTAATGAGACACTTCGGAATTGCAAATCCGCGGGGGATTTAAATATCCCCCGCAGCACTTGCATTTACATGGCTGCCGCTTTTTTCTGGCTCAGGGTTTTTGCCGGAGAAAAGTGCCAGTGTAGACACGATTTTCCGGAAAATAAGCCCTTCTCCGGAAGATCCCTTATTCCTACTTTCAGAGATTACTTCAAGTAGGAATAAGGGATCTTCCGGAGAAGGGCTTATTTTCTGGAAAATCGCGTCTACACTGGTGCCTTTCTCCCTGGAAAAAACCCCGAGCCGGAAAAAAGCGGCAGCCATGTAAATGCAAATGCCACGGGGGATATTTAAATCCCCCGCGGACTTGCAATTCCCAAGTGTCTCATTAGCATCCCTTTTCCAGAAAGGGATGCCAATGTAGACATAGCCTTACAGTATATCTAAACTGCTACTGGGAGTGAATGTTCCATTGTTAAGGAGACAGTTTTGCTAACTATGGTAGTGTGAATGCTCTGGGAGACGCTCAGGCAGGCTAGCTACCTGAGTCCAAGCTACCTGACTCTCTGGATCTGAGTCCAGGTGGATGTCTCGAATCTCCACTGAGCTACAAAATCCACACTGCTATATTTATTATGCTAGCTTGATTGAAGCCAGTTCAACTTGGCCTGTCTACACTGGGAGGCATGCTCTTGTCTACATGGGAGGCATACAATTAATATCCTGTCCCATCATGAACAGGGCTTTAGTATAAAAACCTAGAAAGGCTGTCTTGGCCAGTACAATAGTGCTTACTAATAGCTGAGACAATGTGAAAACATATAGGCTATGTCTACACTGGCGCAATGCTGTTATTCCTGAAAATAATCAGCGTAGAGGCATTGCGCAAGAGGGTTTTTATTGCGCAAGAAGGTACAGTGTAGACAGCTCCTTCTAGCGCAAGAGCCTCTTCCACAAAAATGGTGGCTCATTAGGTATGCAAATGAGGCTCAGTGATATTGCACACTTAGCCTCATTTGCATACTTCTGGCGCAACAACCTGCCAGTGTAGACGTAGCCTAAGAGTTTAGTTTTATCGATCCTGGTTATGGGCATGTCTTCACTACCTCCCAGATCAATAGGCAGCAATCAATCTAGTGGGGGTCAATTTATCATGTTTAATATAAATGCAATAAATCAAGTTCTCCCATCAACTCTGGTATTCTACCAGAACAAGAAGTATAGGCTGAGTTGACGGGAGAGTGTCAGCTGTCGACTTACCACAGTGAAAATACTGCAGAAAGAAGATCTAGTACATCAACTTCAGCTACTTAATTCACATAGCTGAAGTTGTGTAACTTAGATTGATGTCTAATGGTAGTAGACTAATGTAGACAGCACAGACATGATTAAGGACACTCAGAATTGTGCACCTTAGCATTAAGTCTTATTTGCCTTGATTTAAGTCTTAGTAACTGGGTAGGTTTCAATGCTAGTACTACTAATCCCATATAGTCAAAACCCATGAATGAATATCTGCCCTTTTAAAAAATATGAGATTAGCTCAAAATATCATTTTTTAAAATAAGAGATTCAGAGTTTGTTAGTTTATTCTGCACCCTTAGAACACAAGCGTTTCATGTTTTCACGTTTTTTTCCACAGCAATAAGGCGCTACAAATTTACTTATTTAAAATGATAATTGAGGTTCTTGCTTAATCTCAATTCCTGGAGTTAGAACTTTAAGTGGAATAACATGAGATTTATGATAAAGTTGTAAGAGTTGGAAAAATTGCAACTATCAATGTGATAATTGCATTTTCTGCGTATATAAGAAATTATTTGTTTTTGTGGTTGTGGGAGAAAGTGAGAGTGAGGATTTGGGAGGACATTTTAATGGAAATTTAAAGTAATGGAAGGTGGATAGAAAAGAAGAGAAATAGGCCAATTGAAAATCCATTTAAAAAAAAGCACTAAAGAAGAAAAAGCTCACCTTTGTAGAATGAAAAGAATAGAACAGCAGAACTAGCCTTTTTCCCACAAAGCCGTAAACTGATTTTATAAGTAAGTTGAACTTGTAATTTCCCAACTTCTTCTGAGCTAGTAATGACCAATTTTTAGACTAAATAGTGTCATAAATTTATTAATTATACTGAAACAACAGAAAATAAAATATATGAAATTACTGTAGTACTGAAAGGCAGGAGAAACAAGTCACAGGCATCATACAAGAGGTTATGGAGAACAGGTCCAATTTGACTTCAAGGCTTTTATTGATGACCTATTCTAATCTGTAATCATTTATGTAATAAAAAAATACCAGTTTTCTTCATGTATAGCACCTATTTTCTGGAACTGCATAGAAATCCTTTGGAATAGGTTCTAAATCATTAGCTAATATGATCCAATAGTTTTGACATTTACAAAATGTGCTATCATGCACCCTGTAGATAACATATGTATCTAATAGGAAGTGCAGAGGCAAAAGGAATTAGGTTAGAGAAAGACAAGATAACACACAGTCAGGGATTCTGATGAAAAATCGAAACAAGTTTCATCTGTTATATTCTCAATATAATGTATTAAACACAAACCTGAGACTTCCTGAATGCTCAAGAACATGACAGCACCTTCCCATGAAAACAAAGGCAGCTAACAGGACAGATTGAGAGGGCCTAGCTGAAGATTCTGTGCTTAGGGCTACTGGGAAGTGGTGACTAGTATGTTTGGTCCATCTGTGGGTTGTTGGGTTGCATGTTATCTATGCATGGATCGCATAGCTGAAGTATGGATCTCTGAGGCTACATATACACTAAGGCTGTCTCTACACTGGCAAGGTTTTTCCGGAAAATCATCTGATTTTCCGGGAAAACTTGCCAGCTGTCTACACTGGCCGTTTGAATTTCCGGAAAAGCAATGATGATCTACTGTAAAATCATTAGTGCTTTTCCAGAAAAACTATGCTGCTCCCGTTCGGGCAAAAGTCTTTTTCCGAAAGACTTTTGCCCGAAAGGGCCAGTGTAGATGGCACGTTAGTGTTTTCCGCAAAAAATCCCTGATCGCGAAAATGGCGATCGGGGCTTTTTTGCGGAAAACCGTGTCTAGATTGGCCACGGACGCTTTTCTGCAAAAAGTGCTTTTGCGGAAAAGCGTCCTGCCAATCTAGATGCGCTTTCCCGAAAATGCTTTTAACGGAAAACTTTTCTGTTAAAAGCATTTTCGGAAATTCGTGCCAGTGTAGATGTAGCCTAACGGTTTTTGCGCAAAAATGAATATTTTTGCACAAAAACCTGTGGAGTGTCCACACTTCAAGCGCATTTTTGCACAAGAAAATCTACAGTCAATCAACAGATTATAGGGCTTTTTGCAGTTTTGTTATACCTCCTTCTACTAGGCATAACTCCTTTTTGCGCTAGACAAAAAGATTCTTGGGCTGGAGGGCAGAGATGCTCTTGACAATCAGAGATGCTCAGGAATTCTGAAATGGGCAATTCAGGAAATATCACTACCCCAGTTTCAAGGAAGAAAAGAGCAGGCCACCAATCAGTGGGATGGACAGGAAGTCAGAGAGGAGGCACCCACCAGAGGCAAAAATCATGTCAGCATTTTTTCACAGCTGGAGTCAGATAACAATGGGCAGACTGTGGACGCCTGAGAGACGAGGACCAAGAGGCAAACCCAATACCTAGAAATTTCTGATTGATACTGATCCTTTATCTGGAAATTGCAGATGATTCTTCTCAAGATCTAGATGATCCAAGAGTACAGAGAAATGTACATGACACGTCTGTGGATGGCAGCTGAGCCTGCCCTATAGGAAAAGCAAGCTTCCCCCAAAGAGTTCTTCAACTATCCAGAAAAACAGACTATCCTTGATTCAATATTCAAAAGACTCAATAGAACATTCTGCAAGGGACAGGAGGACAACAGGTTGGTGTCTCTGTAGTACTGGATAGGCTTCTATCATCAAAAGGAAAAGACCTGTTGATGATGGTTCATATCAGCACTAATGACATGGTGTTGTAAGATATCTCATAGATAACAGATTACTGTACTTCAGAGAGCTCAGAAACACGATGAAGAAGAATGTTCATGTGTATCATATCTGATCTTTTCTATCCTTTGAGCAAAGGAAAGACAGAAAATAGATGCTTTTGGAAGATTTTACCAGTGACTAGGTACATGATATAAGCTGTAGGGTTTGTGGGTTTTGGACCATTAATCTACCTTCAAAGGGAAGAGAGGGGGGTATTGTTTGGGTGGCCTCCACCTCAGCAGAAAAGGGGGGCAATCTCCCTTGGGAATCTCCCCTGGGAAAGGCTGGCTAGAGTAGTCAGAAGGGCATTAACAAAGGGAGAAGGTAAAAAGAGGAAAAATGCAAGCTCTCATTTAGCACACAATCAAGATGTTGAGGATAAAATTAATCAAAGAACCAAAGGACAGGACAAAAAAAATCTTTATTTGCTGATGCACTGATACTAGGAGCTTGCATAACAAACAAGAGAAATTGGAATTGCTCATTTATGAGCATAAATTCAATTGAATTGGCATTAATGAAATCTGCTGGGATTTATATAAGTAGAATGTTAAAATCAATGGCTATAACCTATTTAGGAAGGATCGAATGGGCCAAAGGGAGGTATACTAGTACTCAATGTCAAAAATAGCATTACCTGTTTCCAGGTGACTGATCATTCAAAATAAAGTGATCTTGAATGCGTATAGAATTCAATCAATGTCCTAACAGACAAAACACAGAATCAAGTATTACTTGGTGTCTGCTACAGGCTACTAAATCACATCAGGAAATAGGATGACTGGCTTCTTAAGTACTATAATGATGCCTTTGTGGACCTTCTGGGCCCTTCATCTTGGCTATAGTTGTCCCTGGGAGGGAAGAAGGCTCTATCTTCAAGAGGCGGGCTCCAGCCCACCAGCTAATTAATCCTTCAGTTTTATCCCCTTTTGAATGGGGTTGAGAGGTTCTGTCCCAAAATGTTCTACAATTAAATGTTAATGTAATTTAATACTAGAACATCACCAGTCTTCTACTAGGCAAGGGGCACTCCGGTCCTCTCCTTTTGATGGTACACAAATATTTTGTGAGTCAAGCTTTGTTCATTCCTCGGGTTCTACCTGTTCCTCCCCAAATCTGGAAGCAAAGCTCCCTTCTGGCAGAGAAGAGGGTTATATCTTCCTTCCTGGCCAGTCAGCCCTGAAGTGAGCCAAGCCTATCCTTGTCTTCCCTTTCCTGGATTGGCATTTGCTGCAGATAAATCTGGGTAGGGGTAACTAGACCCAAAGCTTTCCATAACCTTTTCTCTGTCAGTATGGGGCCTCTCTGCTCCACAACACACACCTATCTGTGATGTGTAGGGGAAAGAGCTACTTGTTCACTGAGAACTTCAGTTTGAGTGATGTAAGATGGAGGTCTCATGCTGCCAGTGATAAAACATCTTTGTTTTAAAATACAGTGTTCTGGGATATCTCATAGATAATAGATTACTTCAGTGAACTCAGAAGCATGCTGAAGAAGAAGAATGTTCATGTGTATCTTTTCTGACCTTTTGGAATTTCAAAGAATAATAGATAATTCCTAATTCTAAAGGTATTGCAAGCAATGTGAGAGAATTCTATATCAGACCTTATCTTGACAGACAAAGAAGAAAGGAATCACATAACTTAACATTAATAGTAGCTTAGGTACAAGACATCGTGATTGATCAATTTTATAATGTGCAAGCAGAAAAAAAAAAGTCCAAACCAATAGCATATACACATGGGCTACGTCTACCCTGGCCCCTTTTCCGGAAGGGGCATGTAAATTTCACTAGTCGTCGTAGGGAAATCCGCGGGGGATTTAAATATCCCCCGCGGCATTTAAATAAAAATGTCCGCCGCTTTTTTCCGGCTTTTAAAAAAGCCGGAAAAGAGCGTCTAGACTGGCCCCGATCCTCCAGAAAAAGTGCCCTTACTTTGAAGTAAGAATAAGAGCCTCCGGAAAAGGGCACTTTTTCTGGAGGATCGGGGCCAGTCTAGACGCTCTTTTCCGGCTTTTTTAAAAGCCGGAAAAAAGCGGCGGACATTTTTATTTAAATGCCGCGGGGGATATTTAAATCCCCCGCGGATTTCCCTACGACGACTAGTGAAATTTACATGCCCCTTCCGGAAAAGGGGCCAGTGTAGACGTAGCCATAGTGCTTTAAAAGAGCAAATTTCCCAAAAGCTGAAAACATATGACAATCAGTTGGGCTGAAAAATTTCACCATGAATGGTGATTGAGAATTGTTTAAGAAGACGTTACCAGATGCTTTAAAAGCCACAATCAAAGAAAAAAGTCTATATTTTGTTAAAAAGCGACCTGACTTAAAACAAAAGTGATGGCAGCTATTAAAAAAAATGGGGGGAATCTATGGGCAGCAGAATTAAGAACAAGGAGAGGGGTTTTTAAGTATGTTAGGAACAAAAAGGATACAGAGTATGGAATTGGTCCATTTTTTTTGGATGGCTTAAGGGGGTGGCAAAAGGGCAGTTGTCCCAAGGCCCAGCAATTCAAAAGGGTGTCGAGCTCCCAGCTGCCACAATTACTGCAGGACTTTCAGAGCTGGGTGGGGGGAGCAGTGTGGCGCACTCTGGGCAGTGCTCGGGGCTGGCTGTCCCCAGCCCTGACTATTCCACCTGAAGCTCTTCCCCTTCTGGCTGTGCATAACGGCCTCCTCCCCCATCCTGCCCAAGGGTCTGGCAAATCTGTCATCCCAGATTATGTATCTTTCAGCATAATAATGCTGAAAAAGCAAGCTCAATAAATGTTCCTGTACTGCATTTGAGGAAAAAACACATCATTTTTCACCATATGATATGCATTAGTGTATCAGGAAGATATTAAATAGAAGCTTGGCATTAATTACATTAATCAACATGGATTTGTGGAAAGTAGAATCTGTCAAATTAACTTGATATTTATCTTGAGGTGAGTACAGTTTTGGCTGATAAATATAATGGTGATGTAATATACTAAAATATACTAAAATTTCTGTAAGGTTCTACACTTTTTCTTTCTTTCTTTCTTTCTTTCTTTCTTTCTTTCTTTCTTTCTTTCTTTCTTTCTTTCTTTCTTTCTTTCTTTCTTTCTTTCACATCACACATTATATAGATTAAAAGCTAAAGAACTGATAGGTCTCAAAATATCATGTATATACAGAGGATCCCAATGGCCCCTTTTGACTTTTCAATCTGAATCTGAGAAGATTGCCAAGCACTTTACAAACTATCAAACTGCTACCCAGAGTCAGAGGAACATTTTCTTTCTGATTTTTTTAATATATTCATTGTAAACAGTTCTCGTGGCTCTAATCGTAATTATTCTAGTTACAACAAGTAGACGAGGGACCAACTGTAGGCCTCAATACTAGTCATCCAAATTCAACACTGAGATCAATCAGGAATATGATGATATAATTCTTGTGTCCAGGGCCGGATTAAGACCTAAGCACTGAAAAGATTATGGTGCCCCCCGCATATGTAATTCAAAATAAAAACAATACTATACTGTAAAATCTCTCTCCTTTTTTTTTCTTTTTTTTTGTGCCCCTGCTTTGCTGGTGCCCTAAGCATGTGCTTAGTCTGCCTATTGGGTAATCCAGCCCTGACTGTGTTCCCTATAAAACCTGGGTAGCCATTAAAATATTATGACCTTTTCATTTAATAACCCTGATTTCACATTTTTGATAATGTTTTTCTCTTAAAAATCAGTGAGTGAAAATGAGACTAACATAATTGGCTTTTGCCAAAAATATGCCAAAATCCTGCAGCTCTGATAGCACACCTTACTAGCTACCTGCAGTATTCCTGCTATAGTCCAGTTTTAAGAAATCACCAAGCACTGAGTAAAAAGCCTTTTCTTCTGTCTCCATTTCAAGTACCTCTCCATGCTCTTGGCTGCTACCTGCACTATACAATGACAGGAGAAAATTGTTCTTATAATTAAAGCCTCGTTTATTGTCCAGTTGCACAATCTGTCCCTTACTGTGAGCCAGAATCTAAACTTTCACATATAGGCTGGGTCTACACTGGCATGAATTTCCGGAAATGCTTAAAACGGAATACTATTCCGTTTTCAGTTTTTCCGGAAAAGGAGCGTCTACATTGGCAGGCTGCTTTTCCAGAAAAGCCCTTTTTCCGGAAAAGCGTCTGTGGCCAATGTAGACATGCTTTTCCAGAAAAGAGCCCCGATTGCCATTTTCGCGATCTGGGCTTTTTTCCGGAAAAGACTACTGGGCTGTCTACACTGGCCCTTTTCTGGAACAGTGTTCCGGAATAAGGACTTATGCCCGAGCGGGAGCAGAATAGATTTTCCGGAATAGCGGCTGATTTTGTACAGTAGAGCATCGTTGCTCTTCCGGAAATTCAAGGGCCAGTGTAGACAGCTCGCAGCTTATTCCGGAAAAGCGGCTGATTTTCCGGAATAAGTGGCCCAGTGTAGACACAGCCATATAGCCTATGGCTATGAAAAAAAATATTTAAAACCAAATCCCAGTATAAATATTATACAAGGCCATGTCTACACTAAGTGGTGTTATAGTGGAATAGCTATGGAGCTATAGCTATGTTGGTGTAAGCTTATGATGTAGACACAGGTCACAGTGTTAGAAGTCTCCCTGAGAAACAGTGACTAGCCTATCAGACTAGCTGCATTCATCCTAGGAGTCACAACTCTGACATGTAAAGATGTGGATTTTTCATATCCATGAGCCAGTGCTATTTCTGTTTGTTTTTTTAAAAAGGTGCCGGTACTCCAGAGGAAAAGCTGTTGAGCTCTGACTGGAGGTGCTGGTATTGCGTCTGGAGGTGCCGGTACTGCATACCGGGCAGTACTGTCAAAAAAAAAAAAGCACTGCCCTGAGCACTGAAGCTATTGAAAGTCATGCCAAACTAATCTGATAGCTTTCTTTGATAGGATAACGAGCCTTGTGGATAAGGGAGAAGCGGTGTCATATACCTAAACTTTAGTAAGGCATTTGATACGGTCTCACATGATATTCTTATTGATAAACTAGGCAAATATAACTTAGATAGGGCCACGATAAGGTGGGTGCATAATTGCCTGGATAACCATAGTCAGAGAGTTGTTGTTAACGGTGCTAAATCCTGCTGGAAAGGGATAACAAGTGGAGTTCCGCAAGGGTCTGTTTTGGGACCCGTACTGTTCAATATCTTCATCAATGATGTAGATATTGGGATAGAGAGTACGCTTATTAAGTTTGCAGATGATACCAAACTGGGTGGGGTTGCTACTTCTTTGGAGGATAGGGACATAATTCAAAATGACCTTAGCAAGTTAGAGAAATGGTCAGAGGTAAACAGGATGAGGTTTAATAAAGAGAAATACAAAGTGCTTCACTTAGGAAGGAACAATCAGTTCCATACATACAAGATGGGAAGCGACTGTCTAGGAAGGAGCATGGCGGAAAGGGATCTAGGGGTCATAGTGGACCACAAGTTGAATATGAGTCAACAGTGTGATGCTGTTGCAAAAAAAGAAAATATGATTCTAGGTTGTATCAACAGGTGTGTTGTAAGCAAAACTCGTGAAGTCATTCTGCCACTCTACTCTGCACTAGTTAGGCCTCAGCTGGAGTACTGTGTCCAGTTCTGGGTGCCACATTTCAAGAAAGATGTGGAGAAATTGGAAAGGGTACAGAGAAGAGCGACAAGAATGATTAAAGGTTTAGAGAACATGACCTATAAAGCCAGGCTTCATGAACTGGGCTTGTTTAGTTTGGAAAAAAGAAGATTAAGGGGGGACATGATAGCGGTTTTCAAATATCTAAAAGGGTGTCACAAGGAGGAAGGAGAAAATTTGTTCCTCTTGGTTTCTGAGGACAGGACAAGGAGTAATGGGCTTAAAGTGCAGCAGGGGAGGTTTAGATTGGACATTAGGAAAAAATTCCTAACTGTCAGGGTGGTCAAATATTGGAATAAATTGCCAAGGGAGGTGATAGAATCTCCCTCTCTGGAGATATTTAAGAATAGGTTAGATAGACATCTGTCAGGGATGGTGTAGACGGAGCTTGGTCCTGCCTTGAGGGCGGGGGGCTGGACTCGATGACCTCTTGAGGTCCCTTCCAGTCCTATTATTCTATGATTCTATGATACTCCTAGAGAGTGTGGTTCACTATCCCATGAAGTGGCACTTAGACCACTTACACTGAGAGTTAAGAATGAGTGAGCTGTACAGCCTAAGCTAAGAGCCACTACATGGAACAGTGAACCACACCCACTAGCTGTGTGGGTTATACTATGTCACTCAGTTAGGCCTCATCACAATTATACCTTAGGTCATGTATTCACTCCATCTGCAGTCTCAAAGTCTACATTGAAATGAAATAGCTACGTGGCCTGAGCCCCATGAGCCTGAGTAAGCTGGTATGGGCCAGCCTGCGGGTTGACTATGCAGTGTAGACATACCCACTGAGTTTGCAGAGAGCCTGCAACAATCACTGAAAGCTGTGAATTGTCCTATTCACCACGTTGACTTAAGTCTGAAAGCTAGGGTAACTTGAATATCAACTCCATTTCACACTTGACTACTGAAAAGAAAATTCAGTTCATGAAGTTGTCCTACAGTTCCTAAATTATTCCCACTCCATAGCACGCACCAAACATCCCAATTTCACAGCTGCCAAACTCTTCAGTTCCATCCCTGCCACACAGTTATGCCTTATCAATGCCAATATTCTTGGGACATCCAGAAAGAAAGTGTTGTGACAAGGCAAAACAAATTAAAGTCAGTATCAAAACAAATATTGATGTATTGATAGTATTACTTGTGTTCATATTTAATTATTAAAAACCTCCTTTTTCATGAAAGTACCATAGATTTCCAATCTGCTCTATAGGTAGAGAACCTGCAATCATTTTTAATGAGGTTCCAGTCAGAAAACCCAGGAATCCTATTGTCAAATGTAAGTCCTGTTGACTGAAGGAGTACACATGGCCTAATTTTTATAATAGGTCAAATTCACAACTGATCAAATTATAGTAGGTCAAATTATCCCTGTAGTTCTTGAAGTTACAGCAGAGGTTTTAGTCCAGTATATTCTAGGTACAGATACAATTTTGGGTTTGAAGGAATAGGGTATTTAGGTTTCCAGAACATGATGAAAACATCACAGTAAGGGCAAAGGAGTAAACAAATTCGCATGCTCAAGAAAATAGCAATAACCCCCCCCCCCCAAAGAAACCAAAAAGCAAAAACCAAAATCTTATGTTTTAAGTGTTGTTTGTTGTCATGTATGCAAATGACCCAAAAGGTTTGATTAGGTTAATAAAAAACTTGTATGTATCCCTTTCCTAAATCACATGGAAAACTCAGATGACCTGTTTAGATTTTTAAATAATAGTTTTAGTATTGCTTGCCACTGGCCATAACTAATTGAAAACCCTCAAAAACTGGTTTCCTTCTGGTAGCTAATTAAAACTTAGAGTTCTGGTTGAAAAGAGAAAATGTAATTGAAGTGTAAAAATGAATTTCAGTGACATTGTTAAGCCAACTTTTTTCAGACCACAAAGTTTCGTGTTCATTTTGAGTTTTTCCTTACAATATGGTAGTTCATCATAGCAAAGCTAAGTATAAAAAAGAAGACAAAAAAAGAACTCAAGCCATGATACAACATTCCTTCAAACATATACTACCTCAGATTTTGTAGGCTGCCATAAGACAGTACAGAGAAAATAATTTTGGCAACAGTGTACCTCCATATCTAATATCTAATATTGAAACAAGTGTTTTTAATGGTGACTATAGTACCTTTGTAAATTATGTTTTGGATTTTTTTTAAGACTAATTTTATTTAAAATGATAGATTGAGAAATCTTCAGTGCATTCATCATGTGTTTTGTATACATATTATGTCCAAAGGTATATTACATGACTAAAGAAAGCCAAAGTGGCATCTTCTGTGTTTTACACCATTGTTATAAAAGACAGTAGCATTGTCTGTAATAAGATGTTGCCTTCTCTCAAAAAGGTGAGTTATTGCAGTTGATTCTGCAAATCAGACTGCTATCAAACTCCCTAATGAAGTTAGGGGAAATTTGCCCTGAATAGAGAGAGCAGACGTGAGATTCTAGTGAATGGTTATTTTTTTAAAAGTTGCTTTCAAACACAATATTCTAGCAGTTGTCCTGTGCTCCTAACGCGTCCAAAGTATGGCCATGACTCTGTAGGGTATGTAATGTAAAAAATCATATTATCCACCCTACTTGTGGGTCAGAAAGCAGTGTCCAGATTTGCAGAATACAAATATTAGAATATTTATTACATTTAGAATACTAATAGTAGTATTATGTGAAGGCTGTTATGAGGTTGCATAACCAACACGTTAGCGTCAATTATTTAACTTACGGAACATTAATTGATATAATTGTTTCAAAGAAAAGTTAACGGTAAGTTCATTTTCTTCACCTTAAGAAACCATGAAAGAGGTACTGAAATAAATGGAATAAAACTTCATCTACTTCTGGTAACTGTTTTTACCTTTTTTTTTTTTTTCTAGGCTGCTTTGCTATTATTTCTAGATTTCTGTCATGGTGGGTTTGGATGGCATAATTGCTGCTCTCATGCCATTTGAAGCCTTGAAATCTTTCATTTTATAAAAGAGAAACTACAAACAGAAGGTTACATTCCCTTGTTTTGATTTTGGAAGTAAAAGTTTAAAACAGTGCAAGAAGCAGCAGAAATGAGTTTTGAAGCTGCAGTGGTGTTGACACTGGATCTTCAGAGATGATCTTTAAAGATTCCTAAAAATGAAATGTATTTAGAAGTTAAATCCTATTTTTCTTTTTTCTTTTCAACTTTAGCTTTTATTTTAAAGATTTAGTGTTCATTAATTAAATGTTTCATGCATGGATACACTCTTTGTGCTCAAACAAGAAAGAATTTCAATGACTGATACACCGCAATCATGCAAATTTCTTGCTTTTCATATTCATAAACTATGCACCTAACATATTCAACTTCACAGCCTCAGTAACACACCTCAAGGGTGTGCAACAAAAAAAAAGGAGGCAGAGTCAGCAACTACTTTACATGACTTTTTTTTAAAGACTTAGAGAAGTTTCAAAAATTTTAGGAGTGCAAATTATCTCTGCTAAGGGCAGAAGCAAAGTTAGTAGAATCTTCTCAGACACTGACAGAAACAAATCCTTAGTGATTTTTCTGCAAAGAACAGAGGAAGCAGCTTGGCCAGTGCTTTGAAATGAATGCCAATTCCACAGAAGTAGTAGCAGAAGGGAGAACTAGTAATATATGGAAGAATTGTGGTTGCTGTTCTTTTTACATTCCATCTCTTAGGGTATGTCTACACAGCAAAGTTATTTCGAAATAACTTTACAGCATCTACATAGCCAAACCGCTATTTCAAAATTAAATCAAAATAGCGGAGCACTTATTTCGAAATTGGTAAACCTCATTCCATGAAGAATTACGCCAATTTTGAAATTGCTATTTTGAAATAAGCTCTGGGTAGATGCTTATTTCGAAATAGGGGGCCTCCAGCTCTTCCCAGGGTGCCCTGGTGGCCACTCTGGGCACAATCAAGAAAACTCCTCTCTTCTCCCCTCTCTCCCCCAGAGCCCTTAAAGGGGTAGACTCTGGCCGCAGTGCCTGTGCCAGCTCCAAGCCTGCCAGCACAGAGCCAGCCGTCACAGCACCTGACCCAGTGGCCCCAGCATGAGCCAGGCAGCCAGTCCTCCACCGCTCCCCAGGATCAGTCTGCCAGCTCCTAGGAGCCTGCCAGGGGCCGGAAAAGGTGGGTGCCTGGCTGGTCCAGTGCGGAGATCAGGGACCTAATTCAGGTTTGGGGGGATGCCTCCAATGTCCAATCTCCAATGCCCAAGCCAAAACTAATTGAAGTCTATAGAAATATTCCCATTGACCTTAGTAGGCATTGAATGGATCCATAAAGATAACTGGTGATTCATATATTGGCATAAGTTACATATCTACAGCTCAGTGTGCCTTGCACACTGGGTAGGTGGGGTTACTAAAGGATAACAAGAAGGTATAAAAAGGTAAACAATGGTTTTTACAACTCAGCCTTTTACTGTATGTGTGAAAAGTCATCTGACAGTGTTTCACTCACCTGTAGTGACTTCCCTATAGTGAGTTATCTATATATGCCAGCCATGGAATAGTTTACTGCTGTTAAATCTGGTCTGTGGCTAGACTACTACTCTGACAGTCATGACTTGCTAGCTCTACTACTAATTCACTCTACAACCATGGACAAACCAATTAACCACTCTATGACAAATTTTACTCATCTGTAAAATGGGCACAAAATGTCTACTTTATAGGCATGGGTCTAATTCTCCTCTCATATAGGTTTACATTAGTATAATCCATTTACATCAGTGGAGTTAATGCTGATTTATACTGGTGTAAGTTAAAGGAGGTTCAAATCCTACATGTTCAAAGTACTATTCTAATCTTGTGTAATGTCACATTTCTACAGGGTAGTGTTGTTAGCTAGCTATCAAACTTTAGCTAAAACTATGGAATAAATGCTGTTGTGACAGTCAGTCTCCTTCTTTACCTTACAACTAACTGGAATTGTGTTATCTTTCCAGCTTGGTTGCCCCTCCAGTTTCTTTTTTGTCCATATTTAGTGTTTTGAGTTCTCCAAAATAGGAAGGTAAGGAAAAGGCTAGGCAAAACTGGAACAATTAAACAAAATGCCAAATAATTTTAGAGACTGTCAGACTTCCTGGACATATTTCAATTCCATTTCAAGCATGCAGAGAACATGTGGACTTTCATGACAATAAATTACGCCTACATTTTTAAAAAGTGGACTACTTAATCCGCTTACTTAATCCATGCAGCAGCTCCCAGTTTTAATGATGTAGATGAAATCAGAGACTTATTTTCTCCCCTCGTGTTCATACCAAAACCAAATAACTGGACCTATTTCCCCAGGGAAGAAAGGGGCAGTAGAACTACCCCTCGATACTCCAGTAGCCCTTAGGCAATACTACTAAGATCCTCTCTGGTCCTCCCCTGCCTCTTCTTGCACCAAGCCTCACTGCTTGAGGATTCAGTGTAAGCCCACTATGTGGCCTCACTAAATTTTAATCGCTACACCCCAGTGAGCACATAGCACCAAGTCCATTGCATATGGGGTCACCGCAGCAGAGGAAAGAAGGATGTGACAATATTCTTTACTCTGATAAAATGGCAGAGTTGCCTACAAAGCAGTGTAGCTACTGCCTGTAACCAAGCCAAATGATCTCATTGCAGGGATGGGAGTGAGGGAAGGCATTGCTTACTCCCTGATATCATTAGTGGTCTCTCGTACACTGTAACCTCCGGTAAATAGATGGCAAAGCCGTCTCCTCTTCCATTCCAAGTGCCCCCACACAAACACACATTCAGGTATTACAACCACATCAGCCCCAAACATATGATCTCAGTTAGAGTACATCCCCAGTGAAATACAAACTGAATCTGACTGGTGCGAAGGAGCCTAAAGAAATTAGGCATGCAACATCCCAGCCTAAATAAGAAGATATGTATTAAAATGAATTGAGCCTTATTACTTAATTAAGGTGGTGGCTAGTGATAATGGATAACATTTTCAAAATGTTAAATCACTCTTAAATGACTTAGGATCCATTGTCCCATTTTCAGAAGTGACTTAGGAGCTTATATCCCATTAACTTTTGCTGTGTCTCAGGCTCTTACGTCAGTTTGACACTTCAGAAAATTTTACTCAACAGCTTTTTAACACAGCCATAGGTCATATGAGAAAATGGGGAATTTAAAATATGGAGAATAACTGATAATAAGTGTAAAGGTATTTCACGTTATATAATGGGCAAATCAGATGTCCCCCTTTTTGGATTTCACATCCTTTTGGCTTAGATGAGTTATAGGTTTAATTCATCTTCTGTCCATTACAATTTTATTTGATAGTATGATAATCAGTTGCATTTCTGCCTAATGTGTCCATTTTTCTATGTAAAATAAATATAATACATGGTCACAACATATTGCATAATATAGCCCTCTAAATGATAGACTCAATATTTCATCCTATGACTGGGATCTTCCAGCTCTTTTGGCACAAAAAGTAAAACACACTAACATAACAGCAAGATGTAAGAACTCTAATTTAAAAAAAAATTCCATTCACTCTAGAGCAAAGCAGAACAATGTCTTCAAAGGCATCCATTTTTTTAATCAGAGATACTGAGCGAGAAATTAGTTGGAGATCAAATGCATTCAACTGCATACAAAATATTATGATAGAAACTTATTAAGGTCTTACATGAAAAAGGTAGAGAAGTACTCAGATACAAAATGAATCCAGAGGAGGTATAAGATGAGCTTCTTGCTTTCAGGCAACACACAGTATGCAAGTGTCATGCTTTATGTTGATGGAGCACTGGGCTGCACTAACAGAATGAGCACAATGTCTGAAGCTGAAGCAACATCATCATCAGGTTTTTCTTCTTTTGATGTCTCTGTTCCTTTGCCAAATGCATCCAAATTGTACATGTAAAGCTGTATTTTTACCATACGGCACTTGTGACATGCTCTGGCTATTTGCTTACTCTCTCATGTTTATACTGTTACCAGAAAACGTAAGTAATGAGAGCAACCAGGAGAGGAGGCAGAAAAGGAGCCATGTAATACGTACACTTTGTATTTATGGGCCTGATTTTTAGAGTTGAGATCATGGTAGGTGTACATCATCCGGAGGTCCAGTGAGTGCTACACCATCTCCACAACCGTCCTTCAGACTGGAAAGGCTGGATTCACTGCCATGAATCCACAAGCAATATAATCTCCTAAAGCAAAGCCCTTTCATTCTGGCTAAGATTTCAAAAATTGACTAAAGGATTTGGCATTCAGGGTTAAATCTTGGCCCTGTTGAGCAAATTGGAAAAGCTCCTACTGATTTCAGAGGGGCCAGGATGTCATCTTCAATTCTCATTTAAATAAATTCCCATTAAACTTAGATAGTGCTCTCCAAATTGTGATATTATAAAAAGTGGCAAAACAGATAACACTTTACCCCGGTGCATTTTTTTTATGAGTACAATTGTAGCAAGTGTGGGAGGTTTTCCGCAACATGGAGATTCCAATGAAGCACATGAGAATGGATGTGCTGCTTCACCTGTTCCATTTATTTCTTTTAGCATTAAAGTTAGACCTTCAAAAGGGTTTCAGAAAGATATTTTATTAGAATCCAGAAGTTGAGATGTTCATTCAAAGCTTTACCTGAATGTGAGCTTCTCGAGTTTGCAAAAGTGGAACTGGAATCACATGGGTTGTAGGCTTGATGATGAATCTTGTTCCAATCCAAGCTGTAAATACCAAAAGAACAGGCTCTTCCATTGTGTTTTGGTACAATAAATTATTCTTATCCTGACCAGAAAATAATCTAAGTATTTCAGAACTTCCAAAGATGATTAATTTTCAATTTAATTCTAAAGATAGGCAAAGACTCAAGGGTGGAGGAGTTCTCTTTCTGATTCTGTAATTCATCATGAATAGACCTCTGGTGGAACAGGAAGCTACTTAATATGAGTAAAATGTATTAGGATCTAGAATAGAATAATATAAATCCTTAGAATACTGGTTTCAGATGTAAAATCTAGCAAAGCCAGCAGCTTTGAGAGCAACTATATTGTCCTATGCTTGATTCTGCTCACAGTTAACTAATAGGTCTCAAATAAAATGACCTATGAACTACATGGGTCAGTAATTTTGTGCTGTGTCTACATAAGCACTGACTGGAATTACCTGAATATTGTTACAGGAAGATTAAATCAGTTATGTTGATTTATGTTACCCTAATTAACTGTTCATTACTTTTCTAATTTTATCAAAAACATATGTTTTATCCATGACTATTTTTCTTTGCAGAGTTAAACAACAAATAATAATGTATATTCAATAAGAGTTTGCTTGAAAGGTGGCATTAAAACAAATTCATATTATAGAAATATAATTTCTTATCCAGCTAATATGTTTTATCCTACATTACTAGGATAATCCCAAACTTAGTGACAAAGAGATGATAATATAATATTGTGTTGTACCTGGATAATGCAATGGGTCAACTTTCAATTGACAGAGCTCACTAGACAGATGTCAATAAAATTACTAGTAAGTCATAGATCTAAGCCCACAGGGCAGCATAAGTATATACAGTAACTGATGTCTAACCTTTTACTGACAGCTCTATCAACTGACAATGCCTTAACTCAATATGTTTTAGAGAAACACACACCCACTTCCACTTTTAAAATGGCTTATTTAATATAAGTCCTTATCTTATTAACTTGCCTCAAAGACACATAAATCTTTCAATAAAAGTATCTAAATTGGGATTAGTGCCAGGAATCAAAAATTGGAGTCAGAGGGCGATGACTTACTAAAAATAAAATGGTTAGCTCTAAGGTATTTCTGTTTTGAATCTGATATCTAAAAAAATTTTGTATTTCAGCTAAGCTAAAGTTAATCAGATCTCATCATCTTTATTCAAAAGCTCTAGCCACATACAGTGCAATTTAATTGAGATGTTAAATTGGGCAGTGGTTATCTGTGCTACGGAATTAATCTATTATGAAGTTCACATTCCCCCAAAATTGTTGTAATAGATTTTATTAACCCAGTGTGTGCTGTGTGTGCTATGTGTCCATATGGGTCTGTGGAGGCTCAAACTTTTATAGAGAGATCTATGGCTATCCATAGAGCATTATAAGATTAGCTGTGTTAGTCTGTAACTTTAAAAACAACAAGTAGTCCTGTGGCACCTTAGGGACTAACAATATATAGATATCAATACCTGAAGTGGGTTTTGCCCATGAAAGGTCATGATACTATATATATATATAGTTAGTCTCTAAGGTGCCACAGGCCCACTCATTCATAGAGCATTAAATAATGAAATATGCTGTGAGAGGCCTAGATATGTACAATTTAGTCTCATACTATATATGCTGGGTGTAGGGAACTAGCTGCAGAGGATTTGAAGATCTATTTATTTTCTCTTTAAAGTTGGCTGCTTATATGCTGAAGAAGGCAGAGCTCATGTGCTTTGAAATCACAATCAGAAAGTTAATGAGGAAAGAAGTAATCTTCTTAAAGAAATTTAGAACCACTTTTCTGAAGTAAGTAATACATTCCCCTTAAATCATTTTGCTTGAGTTCCTAGCTGACACTTGAACCCTCCATGTTTGCATAATAGTGACAAGGATTTCCAAATAGGAGAGATGCAATCCAATTGATTTCTGCTGAAGAAAAATTGCCAACGTTTCTGTTTGACATTTCTCTCATGTCAGAAATGGAACTAATAAAATGAAAGTATTAGTTTGAGTGAGTGGGCCCACAATTTCAATACATATTGATAATCAGTAAGTTACAGATATTCCATACATCACATTTCCGGGACTCTGTACCTACCGTTAGGGTAATAAACATGTTCAGCCAGATTATTCTCTCGTTTACACTAGAATATATCAGGAATTACCCAGATGAAGTAATCTAAACCACATTTCTCTAGTTTGCTCTTAAGGCTGTAAAGTTGAGACTGTGTCAAAAAGCCTCACTAAAGATAAAGATATTATGTCTGCAGCTTCCCCTCATACACTAGGCCAGTAATGCTATCAAAAAAGTAGCTTTGTTTGACGTGATTTGTTCTTGACAAATCCGTGTTACTGATATTTTATCATGCTATTATCCTTTAGGTGATTATACATTTTTGGTTAATAATTTATTGCAGTTTCAGTCCTGATAACAAAGTTAGTCTGTTTAGTCTATAATTCCCAAGGTCCTCTTTTTTCCCCTTTCTAAAGTCAGTGCTATGTTTGCACATATCCATTCCTCTGGGACCTCACTCATCCTCTCTGAGTTCTCAAATATAATCACTAATGGTTCTAGCTAGTTTCCTGAGTACAATGAATTTCATGAGGGCTCCTGACTTGATTACATCTAACTTATCTAATTATTCTCTAACCCTATTCTGGCTTAATAAAAACAGCAAGCAAGTGGTCCGGTAGCACTTTATAGACTAACAAAACATGCAGATGGTATCATGGGCTTTCGTGGGCACAGCCCACTTCTTCAGATGACCAGAGTTATGACTAGAGGATAAGAAAACTCTAAATAAATAGAAGGGAAAAGAGGGGAGAGAGAGAAAGATGCTCTGGAGCCCACCCCCTACCTCTATACATATTTTGGCTTGTGTTCTTTCTCTCTTGTAATTTATATGTTTTAATTATCTGGTCACAAGGAGCAAAATAGTTATTCAACACCTCAGCCTTTCTGGTGTTGTCTGTTATTATCTTGATGTTGTCTTTGCAACTTAGAGGACTTTCCTGCATTTTCCTTTTACTCCTGATGTAGGCACAGGCCCTTTTCATATAATCTAATCCAAAATATTTCTTTAAAAGCACAGTCTATAAATAGGAATTGTTGATCTTTTTATATCCTAATAATAACTTATTACAGTTTACATTTAGAGGTGAGCGAATAACTTGTAGCAGATAATTGTACTAAATTATTTTAGTTTCTTTCTATATGCAAGTTATCACAAGTAGTTTTACTTTTTTCATAGCTTATTTGTTGTTATTCATCAAATAACTTCTTTGGCTAATCCTTATAAGAAATTCATGGTGAATGCTTCATACTTAAATGTGAGATATGTCATATATTTTGGTTGTGATTAGATAATTTGATAGTTAAACTAGTTCCATATGAAAAGTCACATGGTATTATTCCTGCATTTTCAGTTAGAATAACTCTCAGAATCTGTAAGTCTCTAACATGCCACAGGACTTGTTGTTTTGGGAGATACAGACAAACTTTGCTATTCCTCTAAAACTTCTCAGAATTAGGTTTCTTGTGAATTTTAAAGTTGCTTGCTGAAATAATATGTCCTTTGCTGTTTCCATGAAAATTCTTGCTAGTAAACATATTCTCTAGAATATTCATGGAAAGCAAGATAAATTAATGCTATCACAAGCAAATACAGAGCAGTGAGCCAGATACTCAAGTGGTTAAATCTCTGTAGCTCCAATGTAGGATGTGGCCTGTTATGCTCAGAATTCTTGAGATTCTCTGAGATTGGTTAAAATCATAATATGTATTTGCTCGATAATGCAATTTGTCACCATCATGCATTCTGCATGTGATGGGGTATTTGCCCCAAAATGGCAGAGAGAGGATTAGAAGCAGACCTAGGGATACTGTGTGGAAAGCAGCCAATAAAAGAGGAGTTGTGATAAGCTGTCTATCATTGACCAACAGGCTCATGTAAGAAGAGCTGTAGGGCAGTTATTCCCTGGAGCTCAAGGAGGAAGAACTTGGTGTTTTGCAAGTGGAAGGAAGCTGACACCCTGGACAGAGTAGCATTGGGTAGGAACAGAGGAGCAATAAGGAGCGCCTGGTTGACAGTTAGGATTGGCCTGCTGAAGTTCTAAGGTAAGGGCAAAGAAGATGCTGAGGCGAATGGGAAGTGGCACAGCAGAAAGTACTGAGGAATTGAGGGGACACAGCATGTGGCTGCCATCTACAAGGTCTCTGGACTGGAACCCAGAGTAGTGGGCAGACCTGCATTCCCCACACTCACCAATGGGAAAGTGACTAGTCTAGGAGTAAAATTCCCCCCAGCAGGGAAGAAACACATTAGTGCCACAGACGGAGGCTGAGCCATGAAAAGGACGTGCTGGTTCCTAAAGCTACGAAAGGGCCTGCAGGATGATGGCTGAGATTGACTAGCTATGTGAAGACTGCAGACTGGGGTGTCAGCCTTGAGTTTATCCCCAAGATATCCAGGGGGATGGGGGGAAAGGGGAACCAGCCTAGCGTAGTGAATGATACATAGTATGACACTGTAGTATTTAGCATCACAGATTGCAGTGTTTGTAGTCTGCTTCTCAGTGAATTGAAAGGAAAACAGGCACCATTTGTGTCATGCCTTTCACGTCTGATAGACATGTCATCTAATGCAGTAGCCTCTCTCCCTTTCCTAGATGTAGCTTCCATTCAATATCTTTTCTCATCCATGGGTTTGGGAAATGTAAGCTTAAAAAAAAAGCCATCAATTTTTTTTATGTTCCAGATGAAATTACTCCTCTTTTGATCAGTGAGATGCATGTATTGATTCTGAGGTCCACAATCCCCAAGGAATTGTCAAAGACTAGCTGATATCGCTGGGTGTTAAATTGCTGCATTTAGGTCTCAGATTAAGTTGAAATATGTGCAAAAAGCCAATTAGCCAACCGGCTTCTGTTGGCTATAATGAAAGCTCAGTGAGACTCAAACTGTGAACTATTTCTTTCTAAGTCAGTTGAAGTTTGTGATTAATATGTTGGCTAGCGACTATTTTTCAAGCAAATATCTGTATACTTCAAGAACTTCTCACAGTTGTCCACTTGGTACCCTATTTTGGAGACAAGTCACCAGACATGGAAGAAGGCTGCTCTTCTTCAGATGTAACTATATTCTAACCAAGTGAAATAGAGGGACTGTTGTCAGTCTTTCAATCATGAAACTTACTTCATTGTTCCCTGTTGCAGAAAGTTAAGAGCCAAGATACCTTTTATTGTCACTCACTTGTCACTGCAAACCTATCCCCTAAACATGAAATCTAAGTTTTTAAAAAAAAATCTAGTAACCTAACATTAACAAATCTACAACACTTGGCATGAGCCCCCATATTCTTTCTTTAAAGGATGCTGTACAATGGTATAAGCTGTGTCCACTCTCCTCAGATGATTAGCACATATATTGCTATCACATGTAAGTGCTAGCAAGGTGTCCATGTTGCTTCTGTTTAGAGAAACTATATGCAGTACATTTTAGCTGCCTGCCCTGAAGCATCCTAATCTCTGGAATGGTTTTTAAGCAGCTCATACAATCTTGTCCCTCCCCACGCCAATACAAAATTTGCAGATATTTTACCTGACTCTTTGCTTATGCAGTAAGCATGGTTATAGTAAGATCAGTGAAACCAAGCTGGTTTACTCCAATTGAGGATTTGGTACTAAAAGTTTTTTCTAGGTTAAAAGTCAAAATGTCTAAACACCAAAAAAAAGCCTAATTTAATAACCACATTAGGCATCTCTAGTGCATGTATGTATAGTAACATTCAATTCTGTGAACTATCACTAGAATTTAGTCCAATATTTGCCAGTGTTTCATGGGAAAGTGCCTGACAGATCACAGTTATGTAGATTCCAAGGCCAGTAGGAATGGTCATCCGGATAGATCATCAGTAATTGATTATTGTTGGAGCTGATTTCTGCACTGAACTGGTTAAATAATTGGATAGATGTGAATCCAGGAGGGGTAATGGTAAATCAAAGGTGGGAGGGAGCATCTACAAAGGTTTGTGGGAGTTCTCTCTCATCAGTATGATCACAACCACCTTCCTCATCCATCATCACCATTTTTATTAGTGTGTGATAGTTTACTTCTTGTAACTGTGATTACCTAGAGATTGTTTTGCCTAGGAATAGTTTTCTCCGATGTAGAATATGTAATGTCAAAGGAAGCTCCTGACTGAGAAAATAAAAATGTTCACAGGTTACAGTCTGTTGATTTTAGTCACTCACTAGTAATTCTGCGAGTGGTGGAAATTGGTTGTCAGCTCTGAAAAGTCTGTGGTACACAGGATCTATGGAACCTTGCTCAAGCTGTGTCTTGATGATATGAATTCTAATGAATCCCTCCTCTACGCACTGAAGCTTAATCCCTATTCAAAGGGGATTAGTATTCAAATTTATCATAGAATCAAGAGTGATTAGTGGGCTATCACATGTAGCATGTCACTGAATATTCACTTGAAACCCAGGGTTATTTCTTGTTGATTTCTTTAATTTTATGATTTTTAATACTTTGCAGGGTGGTCCTTTTGATTATTCTCTTTTGCCATTAGAAATTAGTGATACTGATATTGTGGTGAGATGTTAGTGAAAGACTGCAGTCCAGCTGCACTATGTGACACTTATCAGCTGTATGCTAATAACTCAAGAAGTTCTTCATTTCACTTGAGGGTGGGGAAAAATCATTCTGAAGTCTCATTGGGGGCTTCAGCTCAGTCCTTATGATTTTGATCCTGCATATTTAAAGAAGCATCTTAATGGAACATTTGATTCCCTACTGTGTGTTATGGGGGCAGGTCTATGATTGAAAATGTGACTGACCAAGTCTTGCCATTAGAAGTTTCTGATTTGTCACTCGAAGGGTTCTCTATAAGATGCTCCTTTCTTGAGAGCTTTTTTTTCTACAAAATATATGCTAATTGAAGGCGGGGAATAACTATAAAAAGCTCTTCCAGATTAAGTATTTGAAGGAATTGCTTTAGACTCCTTTGACTCAGAGATAGAGCTGGAAAGATAAAATGAGCACTTTGACCATCAGCATCTTCAAATTTGTTGCGGATGACATTTTAAATTTATTTTAAATAGCATTATTATCAAGATACACACTCCCTTAGATGAAACCTGAACACAATTCCATTTGCTGACTGATGCTCTGATATCACAGAAATACATATCAATCCACTGTACACATTGTAATCAAAGAGAGAGGCAAAATATTTGAAATGATCTCTTGGCAGCTGGGAGGACAGAAGAGAATTCTAAACACAATTTCTTACCTATTTCTATCCAAGACAGGGCACTAACACAGCCTTGACTAGGATAATAAACCTCTGATTTGTATATTTATTTTATTTTTCTTTATAAACGCTTAACCTAAAGACCACTGAAGTCAATGGAAAGACTCTGGATCTGTCAGTAATTAGGTTAAATATGGAGTAGCAGAGGAAAATAACATTCAGGAAAAGTGATTGAGCTGTATGTCTGGTATGTGTCTTATTGGTTTTAGAGACTTTTTAAAGCTGTTAAAAATGGAATTTTCTTTATATTGTGAGCTTTTTAGAGCAGGAATAGTTATGTGTTTCTTCTATTACAATAGCACCAAGGGGCTCCAAATGTGATCAGGACCCTTCATAACTGGGCACAGTACTAACAAGCCAGTCCCTGCCTTAAATACTGTTTTTTTTTTCAGTTCTGCAAGTGCCTAGTCTAGCAAGGGATAAATAACAATAAATTAAAAGGAGGGTGAGAGATAAGTCTGGGTAGGAGTGAAAGTAGAAGATGATGAAGATAGGTGTGGGAGCAGGAGTGGATGGGTGATGGCAGAAGTTTGTCAAGAAAGGTGAGTTTACAAGGGACTGGAGAAAGGGCAGAGACGTGCTGCTTAATTCCCTGAAGGAGATGCTGGGCACAGACAGGAGCATAAAGCAAGAGTAGATTATCATAATTGCCTCTTCTGATATTAAAATTTATGACAAAAGGGATGGGGTTATAAGCAGGAGAATGGAATGCCAGAGCTGGGTAGAAAGGGCCATATATTTTTCAGGCTTAAGGCTTCCATGGCATTTCGGTGTTAACCATACAGTGTTTATTCACTCCCTCTTCAGAATTAAATAAGTATTAAAAGAAAGGCATTAAAACCTCCAACAGTGCATGAACAATGAACTTTACATGTGTCTGTGGACTAGTGGTAATGTGATAAAAGTCTCTAATTTATAAACTCAGCTTGGAGATGTGAAGTTTTCCACTCTGCAGGTTCCTGGGTGCATGTGATTTATCCAATGTCAGTCACAGCTTTATCTGAGAATTCAGTGGTGCTACTATCCGATTTATAGGAACATTTACCCTAAGGAGTTAATTATAAGCTTAAATGTTAATATATGTATTACATAAACTGATTTAAAACTTTGGATGGCACATATTTATTTAGCTTTTACTGATTAAAAAGTTAGATGCAAATCATGTGTAATAATGTAAATTGATATAAATCACTAGTTTATACCCAGAAAGAAAAACTACATTTTTCATGCAGTTCAAAAACAAGCTGTTGTGTTGTTGAAACTAGTTTGAGCTAAATTTATTATATTTTAACTCTATAAGAATGCCTCCTATTTTTGCAAGTTACTTAAAAAGAAAGGGCTAGATTCTCAACAGGTGTAAAACATTACATACCAGCTAAGAATCTGCCAGATGAAGGGTGTGTCTAAACTACACCCATCTGTCAGCAGAGGGATGTAAATTAGACACATCGAAAATGCAAATGAAGAGGGGATTTAAATATCCCGTACTTCATTTGCATAATCGCATCCTGGCGCTGTTTCGAACAAGTGCCAGTTCAAAACTGAAACCGTGGCTTAGACGTGGTTTTTCCAACAACAGGTACAGGATCTTTTGAAAAATTGCCCCGTTGTCAGAAAAACTGTGTCTAAACCACGGTTTCAGTTTCAAAATGGCACTTGTTCGAAACAGCGTCAGGACGCGATTATGTAAATGAAGCACGGGATATTTAAATCCCCACTTCATTTGCACTTTCAATGTGTCTAATTTACATCCCTCTGCCTACAGAGGGCTGTAGTTTAGACGTAGCCTGATTGGCAATATACCTCTGCCACCAGCCTAATGATCATAATCAGAGAAGTTACCAGTAGGAATCAGTGTACTTTCCAAATATGAAGTACATGATTGTCTCACAGTTGACAATACTTGATGGTGCTAGGCACATTGTTCACTGCGTCCATTACTATACTTAATACACAGTATTTGAGCACCTGCTTAAATACTATATGTTGTAAGGATGTGCAGAAGTTGAAAAGTTACTTTTTGACACAAGTAAACAGTTATCTTACACTCTGAAGTGTGGATTTAGATTACTTTTTAAATCTTAGCTGCCTGAATGTTGTGTGTCATGGGCCCAACCCTGTGCTTTATGAAAATTGGCTTATGAATATGTATTAGCTGAAAATGCTCTATGCAGAACAGGTCATGTAACATATCATTTTTAAAGTTAGTATCTACTGAACTTGTATATCCTATGTTGTGCATGTATCATTCTTGTATGTGAAGTTAGAAATATGAAGTGTGCATCAGGTTTTAGATTTAAATGTGCTAATGAGAGCCATTAATGATACTTTAGGAACATAATGGCTCAGTACTCAAACAGACCCCGGATGTTTTTATTTTTCCCAAACTGTAGATGGTCCTAGGAAGACGTGCCCATGTACTGGAAACTATCTTGCATCTGCTTTCCCAATAAAGTCTATTTAAAGAATGGAAAGCAATCAAATCTGTCTTCAGCTGGCTTTTGAAATTGCCACCCTTCCCCAACCTAAGAGAGTACATGTGAAGAGATGTGGAAACAAATAACTGTAGTGAAAGGGTGAAGACAGAGCTGCTTGGCCCAGGCTAGAAAAGATCAACTCTGTCCTGAGATAAGAACAATTATTTAGGGTAAAAATTTGCATTTTACAAGTTTCTTAGTGAATTAAAATTAGCTGGCATCTTTTCATTTATTTTGGCGTAGTAGGTGACTTTGATCTCTCTGCTTTTACTTGCAATAATTTATATCCTACTTTTTATACTTAATAAAATATTTTTGTTTATTATCAATCCCAGTGTAAATAGTTGTTACATGAAGGGGAACAATCACTGCGTATATCTCTCTTTCATTGATAAAGAGGGCAAATTTATAAGCCCTGTGTAAAACTTTTATACAGAGTAAGATGGATTTACTTGAGGTTTTGGTCCTCTTTTGGAAGGCTGTGTTCTTGGGTGCCATCAGCGACCTTATAGCTGAGCCCTCCCAGAGCTGAGCTGATTCAGTGTCAGCGTTGCTCTGCAAGGGGTTGGTAAGCCCAGCTCTGTGCCTTGGCTAGGGAGATGAGAATTTCTGGCCCAGCAGGACATGGTGGTGGGGTGTCACAAAGAGTGGAAATGATTTAATTAGTACACCAGGTGACAACTCCAAGAGGACATCTGCGATCCATCTCATCATATTATGGTCAAGTGAAAAAGCCCCATGAATGATCTAATAAAGTGGAGGTGTTCTGGTATAGAGTGATAAGCATGGAATATTCCCATTGGAAATAACCCTGGTGGATGCAAAGACATATGAAGGAACTGGGAGAGAGAAAGAAGAAAGAGAAGCTTAAAAAATCAAAGTTTAGGGAATTCCTGAGATACTGGAAGTGGTCTTCTGGACTAGGTAGAGAGGGCACTTTAAGATAGAATTCCTACCCCACAAAGTGAGAAGGCCTTTCATTCAGGAAACAAGAAAAAAAGATGAGGGACTGAGAGAGCAGTTAGCCAAGGATAGGGAGTCCTATCCTAGTATAGATTAAGTCCCAGTATATTTTAAAAAAAAGAGTGGGGCTAACAAATGTCAATTGTCATTGTCTCCAGAAACTCTAATGTAAATAGAAATTCACTAAGGAAATTCTGCAATATTTTAATCCTCCTCCACTACCCCACTGCTGAAGGGAATGTGAGACTCCACTTCAGGTGAGAAAAGTGGGAGCACCAGCAGATAGAAGGAAGAAAGTATCCCAACCACTGTGAAAAGCCTCAAATTTCCCATAGGGTGGCCTATAAAGAGAAGAAAATGCAGAAATCCAGTGTTCTCACATGGGAGTCACACAGAAGTTGATGCTAGTGCTTTCTTGAATGCAGGTCTCAGGCAATTGGTTAATTCTTCAGCTGGCGCTGCATGGCCCAAAAATTTCTGGTCAGCTGTCTTGCTCAGAAAGACCTGCTTCCCATCTCTGAGTGCTCATAATATGCAGCAATAGATACTGATGTAACATGCAACACTGCTGCTTCATAAAGCTGCAGCAAGAAAGCTCTACTGCAGGGGTCAGCAACCTTTCAGAAGTGGCATGCTGAGATTTAACTTATTCACTTCTAGTTATAGAGCTGCATGCCACTGATATGTTTTAAAGTCAATAGCAGCCCTACTTAGATTGGGTGGGACACGTGTATCACTTGGGCTGAGTAACGCTGTATTAATCAACCGCCTTTATCTGTCGATGGGGCGCTCAGAGGAAGGAAGCTCCCTGCACTTTGTTGAGGATGGTGCAGCAGCTGGCCTGGCAGGTGGCAATGAGCAAGTTATCAAGGGGTGGGGCCGTGGGCTGAGGAGAACTTTCACACCTTCCTGCCAGTGATCCAGGTGCCTAGGAGTCAACACAGCTTTAGGAAAAGGGAACCCCCCATGCATTTTTCTCACCCCTCAGCCAACTCCACCTCCATCCAGGCAGCACTTGCCCTCTAGCAGGGTTCTGGCAGCAGTGGTTCTGGAGGCTGGGAGTGACTTCCGTGCCATCTTTAGCCTGCTGGCTGAGGGCACCACAAGGCAGAAAGGGGGGTGAGCACAGTGGGGAGTTCCAAGGCTGCAGGGCTAGGAATGCACAACAGGGCTAAGAGTGGCAGGCTGTAGGAGGTGGGAACGGGATTCCCAGGCAAATGTGGCGGAGGGGCTGGAAAGCAGCTCCGCACCCCCTGCTCTTCTCCAAAGCAGGAAAACAGTGCCCCAGAGCGAGCCCCTTTCCTCCCTGTGGACACCACATCCCAGCCCAGCTCCAGCCTGCCCCTGGCAGCTGACTTGGGGGCACCTCTAAGTGCCCAGCCGCTGTGTGAGCAGCCTAACCTGTTGCCGGGGAAGCAGGAGGACACTAGCCACTCGTGTACCATGACAGCCCCACGCAGCCCAATTTGCAGCCTCCCTGCCTGCTCCCCTGAATCTGGGGCTGCAGCCTTGCAGTTGCACACTGGCCACGAGGCTCCAACAGCAGTGCAGGCTTCCCACTGCATGGGGTGAGGGGGACTGAGATCCCAGTGCAGACCATGCACACGCCATTCAAAATCATCTTGCATGCCACTTATGGCACATGTGCCGTATGTTGCCAACCCCTGCTCTACTGTATTGTCCTCTGTGCCCCAAGCTATCCTATCTTGCTCTTGCAGAATGTCTCCAAGAACTTCCTTTCATCTGTTACAGCTCCATTCTCCTCACTAGAGCAACTTAAGGAAAACTGCAACGTTTCCCTTAATGATTATAGCCAAACCCCTTCAGGGCCTGGGATGAATCCCAGCAGATTGGAGACAACTGGTTTTTTGATGAATCCCACCAGAATGGAGACAGCACAGAATATAATGTTAAAAAAAGAGAGAGCGTGATCATAGATGGGTCATTTCCATCTCTGTTTTAACTACAGGATGCAACTTTATATGTTTAAATGGCATCAGTTCAAGGGATAGTTAAAATTGTAGCTGCTTTGAGATTGAATATTTTTCTGTAAAAAAAGAGACAGCAGTAAGAAATCAGCCAAGTCAAAAACCTCACTCCTGTTTATCACCCCAACGATACACACAACTTTACTGTTCCATAATTACCACACTGTCCTATGTTCTCCTGTGTCCACATGGTTTAAGCAATAATCCTGTGCCTTGTACATAAACAGTGCAGCTTTACCTCACAGGTGCCTCACATTAGCTTGCATATATTACTTAAGCCTTAGTTACATTACAGCACATCGGCTCCACAGCTGGCTGCGCTATTGCTGGAGCTGTTATGGATTATCCTGTCTCTGTCTCCTGACCAGGTATTAATAGAGTTCTCCTCAGTACCCGCAAGTGATTAATGAGATAAGAAGATAGAATGCTCCACCTGCTGCAGCAGCCATGAAAACTGAATTAATGAGTGGCGAGGAAAAAAAAAATCTTGAGGATTTGGTTTACTGTACAAGGCACATCAGCTGCTTATTTACCTGAGCTCCTAATGATGCTGTTTTCATATGAGTTAGTGCTTTCTGAATTAGTGCACTAATAGTCAGTCAATCCAAAGAAAATTATACATTACTGTAGTAATTAGTGTATACCATAAAAATGTGTATCTGTCTTCAAGACTGTAATCTTAGGAAAAACACTTTCTACTCATTACTCCATTGTCTATTATTTAAGCACAGTAAATTGGTTATGAAAGTGTGCAGTGGAATAAATGCATGGGATGAGAGGTTAGTATGATGAAGAGAGTGCACATTGGCTGTAAGGGGCATATGGATTACAGCTTTTTTTCTGTAATATGCAAATGAAGCGGGCAGATTTACACTGTATTAAGCAGTTGTCAAAAATGACTATGAACTTGGGTTCAGAGTGAGTGAGTCTATTGAAAACATGAATGTTGTAAAAGCCAAGACTATAACAGGGTTCAAAAAAGAACTAGACTATAACAGGGCTCAAAAAAGAACTGGATAAATTCATAGAGGATAGGTCCATTAATGGCTATTATCCAGGATGGGCAAGGTTGGTGGTTACAGCCTGTTTGCCAGAATCTGGGAATGGGCTACAAGGGTGGGATGACTTGATGATTACCTGTTCAGTTCATTCCCCCTGGGGCACCTAGTGTTGGCCACTGTCTAAAGACAGGATACTGGGCTAGATAGACCTTTGGCCTGATACAGTATGGCCATTCTTATGTCCTCATGGAACATGCCCTTCAGAGGTAAACAAGGAGAAACCTTTATAATTGCATGCCCTTAAAATTTTACTTTTTTCTTGCTTTTTTCCCCCCTCTTACTTTTCTTTTGTTGTTGTTGTTTTAGAGGTAAAATAGGGCCCAAATACTTCCCCACAATCATGTTTACATTATGTTTAATATGAAAAAGTTATCAGCCCCTCGCCCTACAAAAAACATACCCCCTTCCAAAAATGTACTTACTATTCCAAAAACTCTATAGGTAGCTGAGCCCTGCAGCATTTTCTTCAGGGCACAAATTCAGGCTCTACTGAACCAAGTGGGCAAGTCAGTTGCAGAGTGGAAGATGGAGAATAACAAGCCTCCCATTCTGCCATGTATATATTTGAGGGCTGTTACTAGCTATATGTATCTTAGTTGCCAGGGCAAAGCACAGACAAGCAGTCACAGTCCCTTTGGAGTAGTGCAGCAAAGGGTTTACCCTACACGTGGCACTTGTAGGAAACACACAATTTAGTCCCACCCACAGGGCTGTCTCAAGGAGGGCACAGGGCTTGAGGCACCCTCAAATGCCCAGACAACCCCCCGCCTCCATGCAGGCCCTGTCCCTTCCCCTTTACCCCCCCCCTTCCTTCCATCCACCCCTTACCTCCGAGCAATGCACCCCAAGGGATTATGGGGGGAGGGCCTGGTGTGGCAGCAGCAGGGGTCACCCTGCCCACCCCCCCTATTGCAGAGGCAGGATCTGGAGTGGCCTGGCAGCATGTTCCACCCCACCCCGGTGCCCTGCTCCACCCAGTTTCTCCATGGCAGTGTGGATTGCCCTGCAGTAACACAGTGGAGCAGAGCAGGCTACCTGGCCGCTCCGGCCCCCCACTGCTGAGGAGAGTGAGGGGGGACAACCCCTGCTGTTTCGTTTCAGGCCTCCAGTTCTTGGTAATGCCCTAAGCCTTGCCTGTAGGACTGTTGGGGTAACTGCCGCAGGGCATCCAAAAGTGTGAGGCCTGGGGAGGCTGCCCCAAACCATCCTGTAACTGGAGGAAAATAGTGGAGCATAATCCTCAACATTTATATAAAGCGTGCAGAGAAATGCCCAATATGGACTTTTGGGGGGACAAATTCCCCTGAAACAATTAATATAACTACCAGAATGAATTTGGTCCATCCATTGGATCCTCATCATTATGCAAAGTAGTGCATGCCTTCAAACGAGTTCTATTACATGCCTTTGTTCTGCCCCAGCATGCAAAATGAAGTTAGTTAGTGTTTAAAATAGAAGGATGAGGGGCTAATGTAGAGATTTTATTAACTTTTTTAAAAAAAAATTAAAAACTGCAGAGTTTAGTAGACTTATGGTTTGCAGCTGATTTTTTGAAACCAACACTTTCAGCTTTCAGTGAACAGTCAGCAACTGACATCTTCAAGTGAGAGTTCTCACACTCAGCTACTGGCTGCCAGAGGCCTTTCCACTCTCATTTCCATGGAAACCAGGCAAGAAAAGTTTGTAAAAAGTTTGTGCTTTTAATCCTTTTGCCTATATTCACCCAACCAGCATCCATTGCCACAGAGATGGGAATTAGCCATCAACATACAAGAGACTTTTGATTAAACTGATCTTGTATCCAGAGTCTAAAGTTCATAGGACTATGGCTCCTTATTGTGACATTTTCATACTTCGTTTGTTTAGGGGAAAGGTTTGCAAAAACCTAGGTTTTTTTTTCAGTTGCAACTTTGATCTTATTAAGCACAGGTCTGACAGAAAGATATAAATTGTTTGGATGGAATTTCATGCCTTGTTTTTGGACCGTGACCATTTTATGATACATTCTCATGTATGATATGAAACACAGGAATTTAAAGATACCAGCAAATCTTTCCCAGACAACTCAAGAAAAACTCTACAATCTTATCCACACACAGACTCAATCTGGGGACCTTCTACACATTCCAGATATACATAACGATTGTATCTGGCTACAGCACTTTTATACAACCGCATCTGCTCCAACCCCGCAGACAGAGACAAACATCTACAAGATCTTCACCAAGTCTTCTTGAAACTATAATACCCACCCAAGGAAATGAGGAAACAGATTAACAGAGCCAGATGTGTACCCAGAAGCCTCCTACTACAAGACAAGCCCAACAAAGAAACCAACAGAACACTACGGGCCATCACCTACAGTCTTCAGCTAAAATCTCTCCAATGCATCATCAGTGATCTATAACCCATCCTGGACAATAATTCACTCACTTTCACAGGCCTTGGGACACAGGCCAGTCCTCGCCCACAGACAACCTGCCAACCTGAAGCAAATTCTCACCAGCAACTATACACCATACCATAGTAACTCTAACCCTGCAACAAACCTCGATGCCAACTCTGCCCACCTATCTATACCAGCAACACCATCACAGGACCTAACCAGATCAGCCACACCATCACAGGTTTATTCACCTGCACATCTACCAATGCAATACATGCCATCATGTGCCAGCAATGTCCCTCTGCTAGCATTCGCCAAACTGGACAGTCCCTACGTAAAATAATAAATGGACACAAATCAGATATCAGGAATGGTAATATACAGAAACCTGTAGGAGAACACTTCAATCTCCCTGAACACACAGTAGTAGATTTAAAGGTAGCCATCCTGCAACAAAAAATCTTCAAGAACAGATTTCAAAGAGAAACTACTGAGCTACAGTTCATCTGCAAATTTGACACCATCATATTAGGATTAGACAAAGACTGTGAACGGCTAGCCAACTACAAAAGCAGTGTCTCCTCTCTTGGTATTCACACCTCCACATCAGCTGCTAGAAGCGGGCCTCATCCTCCCTGACTGAATTGACCTCATTATCTCTAGCCTTACTCTTGATTGGTACTCTTCTCTTATGCCTGTATAGTTATACCTGCCTCTGGAATTTCTACTACAGCCGATGAAGTGGGTCTTTGCCCACAAAAGCTTATGCTCCAATAAATCTGTTAGTTTATAACGTGCCACAGGACTCCTCATCGCTTTTGTGTAGTTTGAAAACTTGTACTTTCCACCAACTGAAGTTAGTCCAATAAAAGATATTATCAAACATAACTCATCTCTCTGTCACTTGTATTCATAAGTGCTAGAATTTGGTGTGTGAGGGGGTTCTGCCATACCTCCTGGCTTGAAGTTTTTTCTATCATTTACAAGGTTTACAGTTCGGTTCAATGGCTCTCAGAAGCTCCACTATACAGATTGTCTGGATTTACCCTCAATGTAACCAAGATCCAGATCAATTCCATTTAATAGATATGAGAGTTAGGAGAAACTTCAGAAACTGCTCTAAGATGGAATTCTATAGTCCCTTCAATGACTCTACTAAAGCTGACTAAATGCTAAAATCCTTACAAGTTATGGAAAACTATGTCTTATAACCAAATGAGGCTTTCTGAATATAGGTTTGTCCATCCATGAAGTGTGTTAGCAAATACTGACTCTTATTAAAAATAAAAACAGTGTGATGCAATTTCTCTTGCTGTCTTTCTAAAAATGCTGGAGTCTCATTAGTCTATTGTGTTACAAGCCATAAGAAATGCAGGTGTTCCCAATGTGACTGAATTAATCAGGAGCAGGTGATATGCTATGTTAAATAATGGGAAAAAAATTCACAATTGGTAATACACTATTTGTCAAATATTATTCGATCATCTAGTTAAATAATGGGAGGGGATCACAAATAATGTATTCAAGAAAAAATGTCCAAATTTGTTGGCTAAATTATTCGTAATGAATAATTCAACCATCCCTGCACTATACAGAAATGTTCTTGCTATTCAGCACATACTTATATTATTTCTTTAAAGCTTCTATTCCAGTGGCTCCAGGCAGTTTTCAGCCGCTGAAATGTATTAAAATCAGGAATAAAATGCAGAAGCACAATAAACTGGCCATGCAAAACCACCTAAACTAATATAATCACATTAGCTATGGAGCTACTACCAGCACCTCCATATTATGGCCGATTCCTGGTGTATCTGGGAGCCACTTAAATGGGCTTCCCCTTCTACTGACGATTGGTGGAGCCCCTGATGGAAGATCTGGGTTGCAGGTGTTGTGCAGTTCCCAGCTTTCCTGGTATTGTGAGCTATAAAAGTTACATTTCCAATGTTTTGTGCAATGCCTGATTTTTACAGCTCTAAATTATCTCTACCATTCTGCTTTTGGGGTTAAAATTTCCATGTCTGGTCTCAACACAAAAAAGAGTTTCCCTTAGCTTACAGCAGGATACTCAAAAGCAGGGGTAGAGCACAGTGATGAAACGCAAAATTCATTAGATGCTGAGATTCGAACATTAGTCTTCCTGGTTGGGTTGGATTTTATCGCAGAGATTCTAGTGGGACTTGAATGGATGTCACCTTGGCCAAAACCTACATATTTTGAATCAGGGAAATCTTAAATACAAACTACACAGAATACCTCCGATGTTTCCCTAGAGAGTCCTGGCTCTGGCCAGCATGACTAATCTCCTTTCTCTCTCCTTTCTGGGAGTTATCCAACCCTCCTGAACATGCAGAATCTAAATAGACACAGCTATACCGCATTAACTCCCATATGGGAGTTCCTCACTGAAGGGAGTGCCTCTGAATACTGCTTGGGAATTTATCCCCTACCCCATTGATTAACAGTAGGGTGTCTTAGAGAGACAATCTGGTATGGCAGGTCTTCTGCAGCTGGTTCCCCAAGACCTGAACATGTCCCATTCCTCACAAAATAGGTCTGTGGGCTTCTTTCATTATCTATGTCCCATTTTCCTAAGAAACAAAAAGAAAAACTAGGTAGCACTTCAAAGACTAACAAGATGGTTTAATAGGTGATGAGCTTTCATTGGCCAGACCCACTTCCTCAGATCATATTCTGAAAGAGAATTGGCATGACCATATATACCAAAGGGATACAATGAAAAAAGTGAACACATTATTAAACTTAAGAAAAGTAGACTGCTTCCCCAAGTGGTATAATAGAGTCAAGGAGCTTTCATAGAAACTGTACTGTTGGCAGCATCCTCTCTTTTATAATGACAGCTGCAGCTTGAGTAGTTCCTCAAGCAACATTACCAGCAGTAAAACAAAAGAGGAGCCTCTCAGAGAAGCCTCTGAAACAGCATTCAGGCTCTTTATTTTATTACTTTAATTAACCTGCATATGACACTCTCAAAATACAACAGTATGAAATATAACATGATTTTTATTTACATGAATAAAGTTAAGTCCCAATAGCTCATAGCTCCCTTTAGGAAAAGGATGGTACACTACTATGAATACAGAGACCATTTCCTGACATGGAATAGTAATTAACAAAATCCCAAACCTACTTGTCTTTTACACAGATCTTAAAATGTCAATGGTAGTGTAATATTTTTATAATGATATTTTATCAAGCAAAAAGTCAACTCATTTACTTCTGTTTTCAAAAATGTAATCCACAACTGCACAATTCTTCCTGTCAGATTTCCTTTTATGTAAGTTTGTAATTTTATTGTGGAAGCATTCAAAAGGCTGAGCCTGAAAAGTTCTATAACATATGGCATATATTTAACATGGCTTGTGAATTAAAAATAACAGCCAGCCATCTGCCTTTGTGAGCAGATTTTATCAAAGTTTAAATGAAAGGCTCAAAAGATGGGAATGTTGTCAATTAAAATATGAAATACTCAGGTTCACTACAGGGTAAAAGAGCTCAGGCTCACCTTACTTGAACTTGAATCTCTAACAATCTAGCTAGCTAAGCCACCCAGTTTGAATAGTCACTTTATGCAGGAATAAGTTTTAGCAGCTTAGCCTTCAAGAATGTACTTTGTTTTCTAACATTCTAACTTAGCCTGTAGCCTCCAAGTCTATGAGATATGAACAGTTTTAAAGGAAATCAAATCTATTGCACTTTATACTATTTATCTAAATTATTTTTAGTAAAATCTTACTAAAACATTGTACTGGCTAGAAGCCTATGGCTTCTATGACTTTGAGTTGCACTAGAAATGTCAGACTCAACAATCTTCCAGCTTTCTCTGAACCTATTGAAAGAAATCAGTATTTGAGCAAAGAACTGTCTAAATATTACCCTAAACAAAATGGAGGTAGTGCTGTAGGAAGAGGAAGAGCTCTGAAGAACTAGCCTCCTCTATAACATACCTCACTCTGAAGGGCATCCTCAGACAGATTGTTAAATTTGTTTTAAGATAATTGACACGGAATGCCTAAACAGCTATAGTAGTAGAAAATGCCTACTCACATCTGCAACTGGTTAGCTATTCTAGCTAACAAAAGTCTGGTCACATTGTTCCTTGTTTTCATGGCCTTCAGATTTGATTATTGCAACTCTTTATATCTACAATTAAAATCACAAAAGCTTCAGCTGGTACAATACTGGTTGCTATGAGCCCCTCATCCCAGGGTTTTGCCCTTTTAAGTGGCTGCTCATTGAATATAGAATTCAGTTCAAGGTCCCTGTCCTGATATTGAAAGTCTTCCATAGGACTGGGCTAAGCTATCTAGGAAATCACATTTTCCTCCATGACCAGGCCTCCCATGGCAGCTTCATTCCATGAGAATAATGAAACTGTTGACCAACAGAGAGAGATTAATCAGCCAGGAGACAGAACTTTCATAGGAGTGGGACCTATTCTATGGAGCTCACTTTATCATATGAGCTAATGGCCACTTCCCTTACTACATTCTTTTATATGAAAAACTTCTTCAGTTGAGCATTCCCGCAATACATTATTTACACATACACTGAATTGATACTTCTTTTTCAGTCTATAGAATAAACAGAGAGGAAGGAGACTATACTGCTGTTTCTATTTTTAAACATGTGTGGGGAGCATGGACATTATGATGATATATAGCAATACAGTCATCTAAAGGAGCATAATGTCACCAAGGGTGTGTCTATACTGCACCCTTAGCTCAAATTGCATAGTTTATTTTGAGCTATGCAAATTGTGTAGCTTATTTTGAGTTAATTTCAAAATAGAGCGCTATTCTGAAACGTTCCTTAATCCTCGTGGAATGAGGTTTACAGGAATGTCAGAATAGTGCACCTGTTATATTGAAAACTGTTTTGAAATAACAAGCATGCTGTCAAGATGTGTAAAAAGCTATTTTTGGATACCAGAAGTATTTTAAAATAGTGCCACTGTCCAGATGCACCCCAAGAGGCGTGGCTAGGATCACTGGAAAAATAAAACAAGTTATCCTACAAGTGACACTTTTCAACCAGTTCTTTCATCTTTCCCTTTTATGTGATGCTTTTTATGGAAATATTAGGGAGCATTTTATGGAAAGTGTGACAGGGTCAGGCCAGGGAGCTGCTGCAGAGAGGCGAAAAGGCAGCCCAAAAGGGAAAAACTCCTGTTAGAAAAGCAGAGAACTGCAGCACAATTAGGTGCAGCTGGGAGGGAGCTGGCTCAGGCAAATTGGGGCCAGCTGACTTCTCTGCTGACTCTCTGAGGGCCTTTAAAAGCCTCATCAGTTGGAGGCTAGGGAGAGGAGTGAGAGGACGAAAGGAAGGTGGTGGAGAGGCAGAGAGGAAGAAAAGGAGAGAACAAGTTGGACCAGCATTAGGTAAAGGCAGCAGAGGAGGGAGCCTGTGGGCCCCTGGCTTGGGCTCCCTACCACTGAGACCCGCTGCAAAACCCCAGTAGTGGCTTGGAGAAGAGGGGCCCTTGCCACACGTGGTGCCAGGAGTGGGATCTTTGGCTGTGAGGTCTCACAGCAACCCAAATCTAGCTAAGTTGGCCCCTCGCAAAGCAAAGTACCCATGGAGGACCTGGTAAAAGCACTGGTGCAGGCCACGGCGGCTCAACAAGAGGCTACTCGGGTGCAAGCAGCTGCCCAGCAGGAGTCGGTGCGGCTCCAACAAGAAACCAACCAGTTGTTGATGAGTCAAGTAGCCCAGGACAGGGCCACCCTGCAGGAGGTGGTGACCCAGCTGAAAGCCCTGACAGTCCAGGTACGTGATCAAGATGGGGTTCGACCCTTGCGGGCCAATTTCTACTTACAGAAAATGACAAAAGACGATGAGGTTGAGGCCTACCTCTTGGCCTTCGAAAGGACAGCTTTGCGGGAGGCCTGGCCTCAAGCTCAGTGGGCCAGCATTCTAGCCCCTTTTCTGAGCGGGGAAGCCCAGAAGGCATACCTTGACATGGCAGAGGAAGCTGCATCCGACTACCCCCAGCTGAAAGCAGAGATCCTGGCACGGGCTGGGGTCACGGTCGCAGTGAGAGCCCAGAGATTTCACAATTGGCGATATCGAGATGACCAGGGCCCCAGAACTCAGTTGTTTGATCTGGTTCATCTGGCCCGGAAGTGGCTGCGGCCCGACATCCACAACCCCGACAAGATTATCGAGGTGATCGTTCTTGATCGGTACATGAGGGGTTTACCCCCAGACCTTCGGGAATGGGTGGGCCAGAATGACCCCACGACATTTGATGAACTGGTGGCTCTCGTTGAGAGGCGATTGACAGCTAAGGGACTTTCCCGCAGCCCCAGAGTCGAGGTGCAGCAGAGCAGAAGGTCCACCTTCCTCCCAAGGACCCGTGCCCCTGAAGTTTCCGACCGAGTCCAGACAGGAAGAAAAGAGGCGGAAGAGAGGCCGGGACGGGCAAGAGACCTTGGGGTCTGGACAGGAGAGGGCCAGGGATCAAGACCCAACAGCCCAAAACGAAAGGGGCTGTCCCGCCCAGGTTATAGGTGTTATGCCTGTGGGGAGATAGGGCATATTGCGGTTCAGTGCCCTAACATAGACGAACCTATGCAATGTGACCTGGGGAACCTACAAAGTGTTCTAGTTAACCTCGTAGGGGTAGCAGTGGGCCCCCATCAGTATACCCAGCCCGTGAAAATGAATGGGGTAGAAACCACTGCCTTAGTAGATTCTGGGAGTGCGGTTACATTGATCTCAGGGAAGCTAGTGGGGCAAAATCAGCTGACTCGAGCCAAGTACACTGGAGTATCTTGTGTACATGGGGATACTAGTTATTACCCCACCATCCCTGTGGAAATAGAAGTACAAGGGCGGGTTACAGAGGTAACCGTGGGGGTGGTCCCAAGGCTCCCCTACCCGGTGGTCATTGGGCGAGACTTCCCCAGGTTTAGTGACCTACTACCACGGGACTGGGAGGAGGAGGATAGCTCCCTCCCAGCCTTCCATGAGTTCTCCCAGGACCTGTTCTCGGTGCCTGGGGAGCCCCGGAAAACCCGACGGGAGAGGAGGGCCTCAAAGAAATTGGGGACCATGATCTTGACCCAAGGTCGGAAACAGACACGGGTAGAAGGGGAGGCCTACCCAACTACTAGAGCCGAAGCCCCAGGACAGGATGAGCCTGAAGCAGGGCCCAGCTCATCAAGGGAGGAAAGGGGGCTAGGTTCCCTGGAGCCTGAGCAGGTGAAATCCCCAAGGGAGACCTTTGGGCAGGACCAAGCCAATGATCCACTGTATCAGAATATCCGTAAGGAGGTGGTTGAAGTTAATGGGGTCCCAGTGGAGGGGAGGAACAAGGGCACGGGGCCCTTCTATATAATCAAGGGGGATCTTCTTTATAGGGTAGTTCATATACAGGGCCAAGAGGTGGAGCAACTCTTGGTACCCCGGAAGCACCAGAGGGCAATACTGGAATTGGCACACAGTCATCTATTTGGAGGACATCTAGGGGTGGATAAGACCCTGGACCGCATTCTTCGGAGGTTCTTTTGGCCTGGGATCTATGTAGAAGTCCAGAGGTATTGCGCTTCCTGCCCAGAGTGCCAACTACATGGGCCCCGACCACACCTGAGGGCCCCATTAGTACCCCTACCAATAATTGAAATCCCCTTTGAACGGATCGCTATGGACATAGTTGGCCCACTAGAGAAGTCTGCCCGGGGCCATCAGAGCATACTAGTTGTAGTGGACTATGCTACTCGATACCCAGAGGCAGTGCCCCTACGCAACACCCTATCCAAGACCATCGCTAAGGAACTAATTCAAATATTTTCTAGGGTAGGGATTCCTAAAGAAATCCTAACGGACCAAGGGACCCCCTTTGTGTCCAAGCTTATGAAAGACTTGTGTACCTTGCTCCGCATACGGGCCCTGCGGACCTCGGTATACCATCCTCAAACCGATGGTCTAGTTGAACGGTTTAACAGGACACTAAAAAGTATGCTCAAGAAAGTGGTAAGCCGGGATGGCAAAGATTGGGATATGCTACTACCCTACCTCATGTTTGCAGTAAGGGAGGTTCCCCAAGCGTCGACTGGCTTCTCCCCGTTTGAACTTTTGTATGGGCGTAACCCACGGGGCATACTAGACCTTGCTAAGGAAGCCTGGGAGGAACAGCCTAACCTGGGGAGAAATGTAGTTGATCATGTGCTCCAAATGAGGGACAGGATAGCCAGAGTCACCCCCATAGTGCGGGAGCACCTAGAAAAGGCACAGGAAGCCCAACAGGTCTATTACAACCGGCGAGCAACCGCCCGGAAGTTCCAGGTGGGAGACCGGGTGATGGTGCTAGTGCCGACAGCGGAGAGTAAGCTCCTAGCCCAATGGCAGGGGCCATATGAAATAATAGAAGCAGTGGGAGAGGTAAACTATAAGGTTCGCCAGCCTGGCCGGCGAAAGCCTGAGCAGGTATATCATGTCAACCTGCTAAAACCCTGGCGAGACAGAGAAGTGGCCTTGGTTGTGCTGGGGCCACCACCCCAAGGGGAAAACCCACCAAGGCAGGTGGGAATATCTCCCGAACTGACCCCAGACCAACAGGCTGAAGCAGCCGACATGATTGAGAGGAATCAGGATGTGTTTTCGACAGAACCGGGTAGAACTACGGAGGTTTACCATGACATCATCACAGACCCCGGGGTGAAGGTGCACGTTAAGCCATACCGGATACCTGAGGCAAAACGAAAAGAGGTCCAAGCTGAAGTGGAGAAAATGCTGAAGCTCGGAGTCATTGAAGAGTCCCATAGCCAGTGGTCTAGCCCTATTGTTATGGTGCCCAAGCCAGATGGAAGCCGGCGCTTTTGCAATGACTTTCGAAAATTAAACGAAGTATCCAAATTTGATGCCTATCCCATGCCAAGGGTGGATGAACTCATTGACCAACTGGGCAAGGCCCGATTTCTATCCACCCTCGATTTGACTAAGGGTTACTGGCAGATCCCCTTAGCACCAGGGGCCAAAGAAAAGACAGCCTTTTCAACTCCGGAGGGTCTCTTTCAGTACACGGTCCTCCCTTTTGGTTTGCATGGGGCTCCTGCAACGTTTCAAAGGCTCATGGACAAGCTGTTGCGGCCTCATGCCAAGTACGCAGCTGCCTATTTGGACGATGTTGTGGTCCACAGTCCTAACTGGGACACACACATTGAAAAAGTAGAGGCAGTATTGGAGACATTAAGAAGAGCAGGACTTACGGCGAACCCCGCAAAGTGTACAATTGGACTGGCCGAGGCCAAATATCTTGGGTATATTGTGGGAAGGGGGGTAGTGAGGCCCCAGCTCAACAAAGTGGATGCAATACAGAATTGGCCCCGACCAACCCGGAAAAAGCAGGTCAGGGCGTTCTTAGGGTTGGTGGGGTATTACCGCAGGTTCATCCCCAACTTTGCCTCCAGGGCCTGCCCTCTGACCAACCTGACTAGAGCACGTGGTCCCGACATTGTAAAGTGGACCATGGAAACGGAAGAAGCTTTTAAAGATCTCAAGAATGCCCTCTGTGGCAATCCAGTTCTCATAGCCCCTGATTTTAAGAAGGAGTTTATCTTGCAGACGGATGCCTCCGAAGTAGGACTGGGAGCTGTATTGTCTCAAATGGTGGGAGAAGAGGAGCACCCAATCCTGTACCTCAGCAGGAAGCTTCTGCCGAGGGAACAAAATTATGCCGTGGTAGAAAGAGAATGTCTTGCAGTAAAGTGGGCCATGGAAAGCCTTCGCTACTACCTTCTCGGGCGGAAGTTTACCCTGGTCACCGATCATGCGCCTCTGCAGTGGATGCACCGAAACAAGGACAGAAATGCGAGGGTTACCCGATGGTTCCTGTCCCTGCAGCCCTTCCACTTCCGTGTGCAACACAGATCAGGGACCCAGCATGGGAATGCAGACGGGTTGTCAAGGGTGCATTGTTGTCCGACCCAAGTAACCCAACCCCATGGGGTTGAGCAGAGGGGGGGGATGTGTGACAGGGTCAGGCCAGGGAGCTGCTGCAGAGAGGCGAAAAGGCAGCCCAAAAGGGAAAAACTCCTGTTAGAAAAGCAGAGAACTGCAGCACAATTAGGTGCAGCTGGGAGGGAGCTGGCTCAGGCAAATTGGGGCCAGCTGACTTCTCTGCTGACTCTCTGAGGGCCTTTAAAAGCCTCATCAGTTGGAGGCTAGGGAGAGGAGTGAGAGGACGAAAGGAAGGTGGTGGAGAGGCAGAGAGGAAGAAAAGGAGAGAACAAGTTGGACCAGCATTAGGTAAAGGCAGCAGAGGAGGGAGCCTGTGGGCCCCTGGCTTGGGCTCCCTACCACTGAGACCCGCTGCAAAACCCCAGTAGTGGCTTGGAGAAGAGGGGCCCTTGCCACAAAAGCAAAATTTAAAGTGGTTTCCATCAAACTCCACATCTGAGTCTGAGCTTTCTACTTTATCATAGCCTTTTGCTATGATCTTTGAAAAATCATGGAAGACAGGGGAGATTCCAGAAGACTGGAAAAGGGCAAATATTGTGCCCATCTATAAAAAGGGGAATAAGAACAACCCAGGAAACTACAGACCGGTCAGTTTAACGTCTGTCCCAGGGAAGATAATGGAGCAGGTAATTAAGGAAATCATATGCAAACACTTGGAAGGTAATAAAGTGATAGGGAATAGCCAGCATGGGTTTGTGAAGAACAAGTCATGCCAAACTAATCTGATAGCTTTCTTTGATAGGATAACGAGCCTTGTGGATAAGGGAGAAGCGGTGGATGTCATATACCTAGACTTTAGTAAGGCATTTGATACGGTCTCGCATGATATTCTTATTGATAAACTAGGCAAATATAACTTAGATAGAGCCACGATAAGGTGGGTGCATAATTGTCTGGATAACCGTAGTCAGAGAGTTGTTGTTAACGGTGCTAAATCCTGCTGGAAAGGGATAACAAGTGGAGTTCCGCAAGGGTCTGTTTTGGGACCCGTACTGTTCAATATCTTCATCAATGATGTAGATATTGGGATAGAAAGTACGCTTATTAAGTTTGCAGATGATACCAAACTGGGTGGGGTTGCAACTTCTTTGGAGGATAGGGACATAATTCAAAATGACCTTAGCAAGTTAGAGTAAGCTATTTTGAAATAGATTCAAGGTAAGATACGGAATTTCCCTAGCGCAAATTGCGTATCGTATTTCAAGTTTAGAGTGCTGTGTAGATGCGCCCTGATCTAGAACATTCCTTTGAGTGTGCATGTCCAGGCATGAAAATAAAAATCTTAACACTGAGTTGCTGCTTCACTGAATGAATGGAGTAATTTGTCTTTCGTTTAGTGTCTTAACTACATGAGATTTGAAGCAAAGGAACTCTGAGCCAAGTCTAGTAAAACAAGGAAGAACATTAAATTAATTGCTCTAAAAGAGTGTAGCTGATTTACACCTATTTAAAATATATCCCCAGAAAGAAAACTAATGAGATTTAAATAAATAGGAAGACCTTGTAATAGAGGTACCTTAACACTTTGCTGCCTGGATCCTTTTTTTTAAATATATTTGTAATGAATGTATTGAGCTAAATTCAGCTAAGCTTGCACAACATGCTAAACACATTTTACTGGGGGGGAGGGGAGATTCTTCATCTGCCCCCAACTCTGTTTGCTTATTTTTCTTTAACTTGCAGATCCTTTGCATAAGGTGATGTGTTGAATTCCACTAGTCTGATAAATATGATGATAGGCAAACATGCTGAAGGAAGTGGAGTTGTATGCAGTTTGGTTAGTAATGTAGTGAAGCCCTTGCCTTATTTTAAGTGTGCAATTGGAGACTTGAGTACTAATGTACGCTGAGGAATTGTGGGCAGAAGAGCAGTTGTGTGGTTAAAGCAGAAGACTTAGAATCAGGTGACCTATGGTCTATCCTGATCTGCCACAGTTCCATCACAAGCAAGTCTCCCATAGGTGTCATTGATTTCAATGGGAGCAGATATAAGCTCTTAATCTCTCTAAGTCTAAACCTTAGTTGCTTCCTCTGGAAAATGAGGCTGTAAATCCTACCTATCTCACTAGAATTGTGTGTGATTATATTCATCAATGTCTTTAAAGTCCTCTGATATGGATAGCACCATAACATCACTATATGGTGGTCTTTGTGGTAAAGGCATCGAGGGCCAAATTTTCAGATAGCAAAGAGCAACCTTGGCCTACAAAAACTGCTGGGGTCGATCTTATCCCACTTTAGCTCAACAGTTACATTTCTCTGTAGATTGCACCTTTCCAGGAGCTTTTTTTTTACTGATCCTGGTGGATTTGCCAGCTCTTCCTGTTAAACTGGTCAGTGATCTTCCATCTAGAACAGTAGCACCAATATCTGCATAGTCTGCTTTTTGTTACAGAAAGGAGAAAGTTACAGCATCCTATTATGGTACATTTTTGCAGAGCAAAGCAACTTTTTATTCTAGTAACCATGCATGGCACTGAAAATTTGAGAGCTGATACTAAGGTACTTAAGTACCCTACTAGCATTAAAACTCCCTTTTTTATTGTTTGTTTAGATTAAAGTACAGGCAGTCCCCGAGTTACGCGGATCCGACTTATGTCGGATCCGCAGTTACGAACGGGGCTTTTCTCGCACCGGAGGACGGGAGCGGTGGGAAGCCCAGATGCGCCGCGGTCCACCGCCCCTGTCCTCCGGGGCGAGAAAAGCTGCTCCCCGTCTCCCTGGTCTGCAGGGAGATGGGGAGCAAAGCCTTGGAGCACTCCCGCAGCGGGACAGCCCGGGCGTGCTTGAGCTGTCCCCCTGTGGGCGTGCTCCACGGCTTTGCTCCCCGTCTCCCTGGTCTGACCAGCAGACCAGGGAGATGGGGAGCAAACCCTCAGAGCACGCCAGCAGTGGGACAGCCGCGGCGCGCCTTGACTGTCCTGCTGCCTGCGTGCTCTGCGGCTTTGCTCCGCGTCTTCCAGGTCAGCAGACCAGGGAGACGGAGCAAAGCCGTGGAGGAGTTGGGCGGTCCCGCCACCCCTGTCTCCCTGGTCTGCTGGGGGGGGGGTGCAGCTAGTGCCCCCCCCCAGCAGACCAGGCTTTTCTTGCCTACCCCTGGGGTAGAGCAGCTGGGGGCTGCCAGGTTGGTCCCGCAGCACCACTCCAGACCAACCCGACAGCACCCCAGCTGCTCTGCCCCAGGTGTCCCCAAGTCATCCGCTGCTGAAACTGACCAGCGGCTGACTACAGGAAGTCCGAGGCAGAGTTGCTCTGCTCCAGGCTTCCTGGAATCAGCCGCTGATCAGTTTCAGCAGCAGCTGACTTGGGGACGCCTGGGTTTCTTAAGTTGAATCTGTATGTAAGTCAGAACTGGCATCCAGATTCAGCCGCGGTTGAAACTGATCAGTTTCAGCAGCGGCTGACGCCAGTTCCGACTTACATACAGATTCAACTTAAGAACAAACCTACAGTCCCTATCTTGTAAGTAACCCGGGGACTGCCTGTATTAGTAAAAAAAAAATCTACACAAGACTTCTAGGAAGTGTGACAATCATGCAGCAGCATTTAAGAAAGACAAATATTTAAACAAGAGAAAATTAATTCAATGCAGCCAGACAGGCAATCAGCTGCAAAAGAACTCCTTTCCATCTGAATTGTCTCTGAGAACACAACTTCAGCCTTTTCCAGAATCTTTATCCAATGGCTTTTGCAGTAAGTTTGGTAGGTCACCAATTAGGCTATTTCAGACTAAGAGAGATAGCATGTTTCAAAATCCTGGATCCCTCACAGAAAACACTCAGTTGGCAGCCCCTTCTCTCCTATTATGAGGGGGATCTAGCTCAAATGTTTTTACTGACTTCTGTTGCATCAGTATGTCATGAGAGAGAGGTAGTCTCCCAGGTAGGTAGATACTAAGGAGCTTTTGAAAATCCTAGTTGAGAATATTTACAAGGCAAATAGGCTAACAAATCTGAAACATATCAAAGGGTTGTACAAAATTAAGCTCTGTATTGCCAGTTAAAGTAAATAGAGGTCAGATGATTATATAATTGAACAATGTTTTGGCAAGTTAAAAAAAAGGTTCAAACGAAGAAACATGAGAGAGCATTTGTTCTTATTTTTTTCAATGTTACCAACCTGAGAAGAAAACAAAAATTAATTTCATAATCAGCCAGTCATTCTTCTGGGAGAAAGAACTACCAGTGTCCCCAAGTTCTTAACAGTAGCAAGAATATCCACATTCTGCCTCTTCACATTATCAGAGATTTGTACTCTCCTGCTCATCTCTGATTTACATATTTTAGTTCTTCCAATGCTCCAAGTAGGTAGGAAAACAGAATTTTCATTCTGTAGAAAATGCTGATGTTTCAAAATTTGTTCCAAATCTGAATGAAAACCCAACCTATTGCAATTTCCTATAGAACGAAAATTAATACCAGAACAAGCCCTGTTTGGAACCATTTAAATATTTCATTTAAGTAATGTTAAATTGTTTTTACAATGTGGAAAAATTATTATATAATACAAAATATTTCACTGATATATATAATGTTAAAGTTAACATTTCAATATAAAAGTCTAATGAATCAAAATGATAGGGTGAAAATACTTCATTTCAGCTTTATCAGAATGAAATAATGTTAAATGATCTAAATTAAACTTTTGATGTTAATACGGAAAAAGTATACAAATCAAAACGTTTCATTTCAGCTCGCCCCCTCCCCCATGCTGTTGAAATCAACATGGTCCCACAAAATATTTTGATTTTAAAGAAATTGCATTTGCTGATAGGAAATCTGTTCCAGCCCAAAAGCTTTAACAATTCTAGTAATTTTCTTGGAGCTTGGCAAAAGAGAACCCTCACAATTCAGTAATTAGCATCACAAATATTTCCCACACATAAACTTCAGAATTTGAAAAGTCCTGGATTCAGAACTCATACATTTGTGGCAGATTCAAATTTTATGTAAGACATTTGAATAACCCAACCTAAATGGATCCATCACTAACAGTCTGACTCCTTTTCTTCATTCCGTTACATATTTGAAACATTTCCTTCCCTACATCTCCTGTATATAATGCCAGTAAAGAAAATCTAATAAGTTTTCTCTCCCCATCCTGTGGTGATCAGGGAGAAAGTAGAGATTCTTTTTTCAAAGTATCTGACTATGGATGATCAGCATATCTGAAAAGTGGGCCCTACATCTCTCCTATCACTCTGACTTCATAGTTGGGGCCAAGAAGCTGTACCAAACATTTGATAATCCAAACAAAAGAAAGAGCGAGGCAAGAAACAGCTTTAGAACAATGGCAGAAAACAGGTGGCCAGTAATCAAGTAACAATAACTGAACATCTGGAACTCAAAGCATAAAAAAAATTGCATGAAAATGGAAGGGGAAAATTACCTTGACACGACCAATCTACATTGAAAAACAAAGATACCGACTGATGGCAAAACGCTTACATAATAGAGCAGAGGAAGTCAGGCTATCTTCCTCCTGTTGGATTGATGTGTTCGTTGCCACAGGCAGTGACTGATTTTCCTAACGATAGGTTTCCTGTATTTCCTGTGAAAGTGGAAGGTAAAAGATTATTCTGTTTGTTTTCAGTGTTGTTGCAAAAGAGACATCTCAAGAAGACTTTTGTTTTAACAGCCTGCAGCCATTCTGAAATGAGTAGCTCATGATTAAGAGGTCAGTTGTTACCAACAGCAGCAGATGTTGTTGGTGTTTGTGTGGTTAAAGTGCACGCTGTTTGCAAAACAAAGTTTCCATTAAAAGAAATATTTAATTTTATCTCCTTAGAGGATTACTCTGCCACTTAATTTTTACCATGTCTTGTTGCCGCCTTCATCTGGGTTTCTAAAAAGACATGCCATCAAAATTGTTTCTCCTTGAAGCAGGCAAAAATGTGTAATTTGATTAGAATTTTTTCAGGGAGACTGATTATTGGTTTTTAAAAAGGTACATTTTTGCAAAATTATATAAAGAGTTTTTAATACAATTTGATCATGTAAGCCTTTTTTGTGGATTGTCATGTATCATGCATTGAATTAATAATAGGGTGACCATCCATCCCGTATTTACTGGAACATTCACTTAATTAAGTCCTCTTGGCGTTCCAGCAGTAGGGCAAGGAGCTGATCGTACTTGGAGCTTCAGCTGCAGGAGCCCTGAGTGCTTGTGGCTTCCTTTCTCCCCCTCTCGCCCCTCCCCCGGGGCTGAAGCCCTGAGTGTTGGTAGCTATCCTTCTCCCCTGCTTTGGGGCTGAAGCCCTGGGCCCCAGCAGCCGCTCCCCCCCCCTTTGGGCTAAAGCCCTGATCATTGGCAGTCACCCTAATTAGTAAAATTAGACACCAAGAGTTTTGAAGCAGCTTCTGAAGAGTAAAATATTCCCCTTTAGAGCAGGGCTACTCAACACGTAGCTGCAGCCTGTTTGCGGCCCACGGGTGGAAGCCAAAACAAAAAAGTAGTCAATATAATGGTCTTCTGTTGATATGTGATTTAGTAGTTAAATTCCTGGACTGTCATTGCTCATTAAAAGTGCTGTCATATGGGTGGAAATTGGATAAACATTACATTTTATTAATATCAGCAGAACTGACTTTAAAGGGGCCTGTGTGCTGTGTAGTCTTGCCTTAATCTTCGTATTCGTGTCCATCAGTGTGAAAAAAGCTATTTGCATATATTTACATGTCTATTTGCATGTATATGCAACCACACTTAAGTTGTGGCCCTCGGAATTTGCTGTGAGTATCATTGTGGCCCCCAGGCCTTCCAAAGTTGAGTAGCTCTGCTTTAGAGCACACATTTCACAAAACCAGAGGAGTAGCTTAAGTCTAACATGAAAATACTTTTGCTTCATGTGGCTTGATCCAATGGGAGAACTTGATGTAAGTCTTTCCATTGATTTCAATGGAATTTACATGAATCCCTGATTGAATGTGTATCTAACTGGCCGCTTGATTACTAATTCTTCACGCCTCCTAGTCCTGCTCCTTCACTTCAGTCTGGCATTGAATATGTACCTGAACTTCGGTCCCATAGTAAAATTATGCCAAAACAGATGGAAAAAATAGCAGCTCATGTGGCATAAGGTGAAAAGAGATATTCTCATTAAATTAAAATGCAACATTTTGTAATACTTTAGTCCTTATATTGTTCCCATAGTGTAGTGATGCTTTAAAAAATTTGTGCCAAATTGGACACCATGAAAATTTTCAGGCCTTTTTCCTACCATCCTGAGGATATGAGTAGCTCTTCTATTGAATCCAGTGGAAATTACTTTAGTCAGTGAATGCAGTTTAAGAAGAAGCTTAAATGACAGATCTTGTACAGTCCTGTTGCACAAGGGCAACTTTGACCTATGCTGGGGATGGGGAAAGAGGAACAGGTTCCTAAAATCTATTGAATATTGACCCTTGATTTCCAAATCTTGCTCTTATTTAACTCATATTTTAAACCTTAAATTCTTTGATGTGATTTTTTTTCCCCAAAAATAAACCAATGCCTAAACAAACCTCTGCAGCAGAACAAGCTAACCTGTCAGGAAGCAGAAGCATGAGAAATTCATTGGTAATTACTCTTCCTAGTGTAAGGGGGTCAGGGTAAACTCTATGGCAGAAGGGTTACACTAGATATGAATTAACATTACTTAAGGTACCCGTGAACAAAATAGTAGCCAAAATCAAGCTACGTTGGGGATTTTTACCCCAGAGACCCAGAGAAGCAACTTGGTACTGTGGGCTGACTATGATTTTGAGTGTCTTTGCACAGAAGTGAGGTTCGGCCTGGCACTCCTGTATCTAATCACCAGTAAGATTGACACAGCCAGAGTCCAGAATAAATTTAAACTCAATTATATTATAAATTTGAATAAACACAGCAGTTAACGACATAAAATAACAACCCCTGACACTTTGTGTCACAAAGCCAACCCTCAGCCATGAAGAAATAGAGGATAGTAAAGAAAACCCCAAAAGGTAAACATCTTTACAATTGGTAGGTGGTACAATGGAGGAACTGGACAGGATTTGGGTAAGTTGCACGGGACCTTCAACCCTAGGGCTACTTATAGGTTGAGGAGGAAGACCGAGTGGTCCCTTGAGGATTCTAGATGGTATTAGAATGGAGCAATTCCGGAAGGCCTGGGCCTTCGCCACAGCAGTCCAAAATGTCCTTAAATAGCCGCTCTTGTTTTTAGTTTCACTGGTGCTTGGGCATTCACCACAACTTAGGAAACCAAACAGCTGAGGTGCTATCCAGCTATGATGGTGAGGACCCTCAGTCTCTAGTTGACACACCTACATGCAGTAGCTGAGCCTTCTCTACAGTCTATGCTGAAAGATGTCACAGAGGCCTGAGAATCTCACCACCCTTGAGTCCAATGAAGCAGCAATTGAGGAACAGGAGTATTCAGAAACTGAGGAAGAAGCAACCCAAGCCTTAGGGCAAGACCTCCTTTAAAAGGTTGTTTGTGGGAAAAGGAGGTTTGTGTCGTGTGTATAGTAGATGGTGCAGCGTGCAAACAGTTAGTGCTGAGTGCAGATGTTTAGTACTATGGTCAAATGATGGTAAGTGACGTATGCACCTTTTAGTACTGGGTACAACAGTTCTTCTGGCCAGAAAATCCAGTCCATACCAGTTCCTTTGCCTCAAACAGTCACAATAGTTCATAGATGGTAAAATGGAACTGAGAATTCAAAATGGAAGTTGGATTGCACTGTCCATATCAGCACATAGCAGCACTCAAACTAATCACAACAGGATCTACAGTCAGGGTTTTAATCTCAGCTCCTCCCACGCGCTTGCTGTGTGGGCTAGGCCCCCATCTATACTATAATATTTACCCAGCATTGCTTGGGTCCTTAATTTTTTTAAAAATAAGCGAAGTACATGCTTTATTTAAATCATTGCTCTGGATTGGGGTTGAGTATGCAGGCTGCCCCGGGGAAAGAGGACTACCCCAGTGCTCTCTCATTCTAGGGGGGAAAGGGCCAGGTGAGAAGTACCTTTCCATGGCTGCTGCAGCTCCAGCAGGCACAGCTGGGGGAGGGGTACATATCCCCTGGTTGGGGTAGGTCCAGATTTCTCTGCCTCCTACACTCCCCAGCCAGAGTGAGGGATGCAGCAAACTGCATGAAGGGAAAGAGCCAGCAGTGTTCTCATACAAATAGAAGGGGAGTTGCACCCCTTTCCCACCCTCCTTAAAAGACACCTGGGGGGTGGGAGGCTCAGGGCTGAGACAGTCCTAGCCAAGGAGTACGGGGCCAGCCAACCGCATTCACTTGCTTTGTGAGTCTCTTTTCCGTATGGTTTTATGTGAAGTAAATTCCATTCCAGACACATCCCATTTTTCTGGCTCAACCAAAGCCTTACCTTGGTTTAAGGTAGGAGAAGAGGAAGCTGTATACTGAATTTGGAAGCTCTTACTGTTTGGAAGAGGTTCTTGAACAAACATATAGACAGACTCTCTCAAATATATAGTGGCGCACCACATGGTTAACGTGGATAAAAAATACCCAAATCACACTGGTGTTTCAAGGAATAACTAATTAATATTGTTTAGTGTTGTTGATACTACATAGCCCTATTGAAAGTATAGGGGGAAACCAAATGAAAGTATAACAGCATACCAGTAGGAAAGGTAAAATAAGATGTTCATGTAATTTTATTACTTTGAAGCTACAAAGCAAACTAGCAAGCATGGCACAAATGTAAAATTATATAACTATGCAGCAGTGTCCCTTTCAAATTCAGCCTGAAACATGGTGCTCCTTCCATTTTATCTGTCCTAATGAAACCAGATCAATAGAAAGTTTTATATAAAAATCTCTCCTGGGTTTTACTAAGGTGACTCAACTATACTAAAACACCATACACTGTGATTGATGTCAGACTTCAAGTGCCATAAAACTTCATAACTGACAGGACAGTCAAATGCAGCAGATTTTAGTGAAGTCACGAGGAAGGGTTGAATTGTTACAGAACATGGAAGCGGGGTCAGTGGTCGGTGGAAGAATAAGATTCATACTGGGCACCTGAGACCTTTGAATTTGTTATCTTGGTGCTAGAGAGCTCTTGTTATGACATGGCATGGGCTATGCTCCGCTTACATCTGACCCAACTAGAGGCAATGAGAGGAAGTATTATTTATTGTAAAATGTTAAAATTCTGATATTTACCAAACAAAAGTTACAATCAAACCTCCTGTGAACCTTTACCAATGCTATTAACAAACACCTGAAAAAGAAAACTGGCATGCTGGTATTGTGCCAACAGCAGTCTTCAGGAATCACATATGGCAATCCTGGCTTGAGGGCAGCGACCTTTGTACTCACATTCACCAGCTTGAGGCTGGAAGTTAAGCATGAAATGGGCATGACATACTTGATATGCAGAGAGGTTAAGTTAGCTGTGGAGCTCTTTGCACACTTCGCTGCCAACCAGTTCATTAAGTAGGCTTCAACTTAAAAGGAAGCTGTTTGCTCTGAACTCTGTGACTGTAGCCACTGGCACAGAAAGGCTACAAGGGGAGGAAGGCTCAGAATTGCACGTCAGTTAAAGCCCTCTTCTCTTTAAGACCAATACACAGACTGCATGAATCCAAAATTAACAGTGTTTATTCAGATGAATACACATGGATTTAATGAGAAAGAATACCCCATAACATGGATTAAAGTAATCTATATATTTATTCCATTGCTACTACTCTAGCTCCTGTTCCTTAATGTTTAGGATAGGGGGGTATGCCTAGACCTCAAGCAGTCATAACACTTTCAAAAAAGGGATCTGCTTTTTTGAAAGAGAGCACCCAGGCAATCTTGATGCTCTCTTCTGAAAAAGCCCTGTTTGCGTTCAAGAATGCCTTTTTTCAAAAGAGCTCTTTCAAAAAAAGGCGTTCTTCCTCGTAAAATTAGGTTTACTGCTGTCGAAAAAACCACCGCGTTCTTTCAATTTAATTTTGAAAGAACGCAACGGCAGTTTAGACACAGGTGAAATTTTTTTGAAAAAAGGCCACTTTTTTTAAAAAAAAAAACCTGTAGTCTAGTGTGAGGGGGCAAGGCAGACCCACACTGAATCCGCAGGGCCCAGCCAGGGTTACCTGGCTGCAAGGCCCCTCCTCCGGAGCCCTACCAAGCATGCCTAGGCTGTAGCTCAACTATAAAAGCCTGGGGAAGAGCTCAGTCTGGGCTGGCAGCCGGAGGAGAAGGACCTATGTGGGGAGCTCCTGACCAGCAGCAACCCGAGATGGAGATGCCGAGGTGAGTTGGGGCATCACAGAGGCTGCCCTCCAAGGAAGTGCCGCCCCAGGGAGGACAGCAATCCTGACAAGTATGTGGGGAGTAGCTCCAGCAGCCCAGGTAGGAAGTGGCCTGGGGCAGGAGCGGGAGCCACCTCTCCCGCCCCGGGAACCTCAGCGCATTTTGGCAGGATGCGAAAGGGAGTGGCACGCCATTCTGTCACTTACAAGTCTCTGGGCTGGGACCTGGTGGAGTAGGGTGGACCCGGGTCCCCCTACCTGGGGTGGCACCCCGCTATAACCCTGTTCCACCAGCACCTGCCTTGCCTTAAAGGGCCACGCTGAGGCTATGTTTGTGGGCTCAGGACAGTGGGCCTAGCCTTAAAGGGCCCTCCTTGAACTGCATTTGTTAAGACTTTGCTTATTGACTCAGGCCAGTAGGCCTAGCCTTAAAGGGGCCATCCTAAGACTGAGGTTGCTAAGACTTTGCTTAATGTCTCAGGCCTAGCCTTAAAGGGCCCTTCCTAGACTGCCTTTGGGTGACTTTGCTCATGGACTCAGGCCCGTGGAACTTGCCTTAAGGGGCCAGCCTGAACTGTGTGTGCGGATACTGTGTTTATGGACTCAGGCTGGTGAGCCTGGTTCTGAAAGGATAGACGGTGCAGGGAGTTGTGGACCCGGGGTCTTTCTGGGCCCCTTGGTGGGGCTAGAGAAAGCGCCCCATCACATCTAGACATAGCCGAAGAGAAGAAGTATACAACATTCAATAAAAACTGGAATGGGGTTGGGGAGAGAGGGACTGTAGATAGCAAAATGCAATTGTGGATTGTAATCTGGCTAGGATACTTAAATTAACTGCCCCAAACAAAAAGTGTAAGTTTTAAAGACCTTTATTTTGCTCCTCATCCAAACAATATCAGGCCAGATCTGTCTCTATTACATCAGTGTAAATCTGGAGTATTTCCACTGAAGCCAATGGAATTATAGTGGATATTTGCCAGTGACTAGGAAAGCAATATTTGAAATACAGCTCCAGCAACTCACTATCTCCAAAACCATAGAGAGGCAGTATGGGCCTTTTTAAGAGTAAACATCTGTTCCAGCATTATGCTGACATGAGCAGAAATTTAAAGCATGCTCTATAAATCTTCATCTCTATCATGATAGAAAAAGATGTTAAGTAGAAGAGTAGCTACTGAAAGGGTCTCTGAAGAGGAAAAAACCTTGGGCAGGGGAGATCATTTATATGTGGGTTAAAGTTTTGTTTGGATACTTTCCACCCTGATTACTGAAGTATCTGCTGCAAACCCACTGCTAGTATGTGCTTTCTTCCAGGGTCTCAGATTGAAGTTTTTGGTAGGAGGAGAAAGAAGTTCCCTCCTCTTTGAGACAATTCTATATCATAGTTGGGTTGGGAAGCTGGTTGAAACCTATTTGGGAGAGCCTGTGTTCAAATAGCCAAGACCCAGCTGATTTTGGACCCTATTTTGTTTATAGCTTATGTACCGGACTTTAGCTGGGAAAATGGGGCAGAGACCGGATTCAATGCTGGAGTCGTTCTTTGATCAGAGCATTAATTTAGTAATTACCCAGAGACAATAGCAACGCCAACGGCATGTCTACACTGCACCCTAAACTGGAAATAAGATATGCAACGCAAATTGCGTCTCTTCTTTCGATTTTATTTTGAAATTGAAATTTAGTGCATCTACACAGCATCATATTTCAAAATAAAGCATTATTTTGAGCCATCCCTTATTCCTCGTGCAACGAGGTTTACTGGTATGGTGAAATAGCACAGCCATTATTTCAAAAAGTATTTTGACATAACGGGCTGCTTGTGTAGATGCAGAGTAGCTATTTTGGGAGACCTCCAGTATCCCGAAATAGCCTTGCAGTGTAGACATACCCCAACTGAATTACAGATCCTGTTTCCTGCATTATTGACCTTTTCTATACTTGGTATTGCCCATCCAAATACTCGTTTTGTGTAATTTGAGAGGATCAGAGCCCAAGTTGGTAAAGCTGCAATAATAAGTAATATAATTTTTACATAGTTTTGAGGAGGCCCCAGTTCCAGTTGAGAAACTTCAGGGTTTTTTCATTTAAAAAAAAGCAAATAGCAATGCAGGGGTGCATTGGCAGAGTTAAAGCAGAGGATTGCTATAGCATTGCCACTGCTTTTAGTGGGAATTACCCTGCTATATCTCTCCCCACTAGTTTGACAAGTTAGGAAAGCTGGGACCAGAATTTAGTAGCATTTCAATCAGGGTAAACCCAGTGTAAGCCCTCTGAAAATAGTGCCCAGAATTTGGCCTTAATTTTCCTTTTTTCCTTCCTAGCAGTTCCCCTATCAAATGTGTACATCTGGTAATTGTAAAACTGACACATAATCCCTTTCAGGTGTCTCATGCTATAAAATGTTCCTCACATTTAAAGCCTGATTGCTCCCTCTTTCAGGAAATCCTTGAGGTAGGATGTACAGAGTTTGAGGTGTATCTACTGGCATTTCTTTGGAACCCTTTTGACCAAGGGCATTGGCATTTGAAGAGCAAGCCCCACCTGCAGACCTGAAATCTTCCTGGATTCCTGGGGGGAGAAGGAGGGGAGCAGGCAGGGCCTTCTGCATGGATGCCCCAGGGTGCTGTGGCTGGCAGTGCAGTCCCAATGGATATTTATATTTGTGTAAAGTACATTATACAACAAATGTGGACCAAAGATTATTTTAAGTGGATGGACGAAGTTTACAAAGTTCTAAGATTTGATCTGGATACGAACTGAACACCTAGGGCTTGCAGATCTTGCAAACATGCTTTGTTGGTACATTTTATCACTTCTGCTTGTTGGAAGCCCAGACATTCTGCAAGACGTATAAATAAAAATCAATCATATAAAGAAATGGTTGGCCAAATTGGGGGAATGAAAATATACTCCAGTTTGAGACAGATTGTCTTTATTTAATCAAACCCTGTTCATCTCTCCCTTAAAAAAGCTCTGGATTTGCAGTGTATCTAAAACAATAGATAACAGTAACCTTGACTCTTGTTTAATTGCAAATGAAAAGCTTGCAGTGAACACTGCCAGCTTCTGTGAGAACTAATATAACTCTTATTAAAGTCAATGAGAAATCTACCACTGACCGCAACTGGAGCTGAATCAAGCATTTATTAGATATAATGTGGGCCAACTCTATTCTCTTTGAAGTTAATGGCAAATCTCCCACTGACTTAAATGAGAACACAATCAGGCCTTGGGCTTTTACCCTGAAGCGCATTTGAAAAACCATTGATATTACAGAAAGCACAAATGTCAATCTGTGATCTAATAATGACTATCACTTTCCCCCTTGTATTCTCCAAAATATTTTGCTCTGTTCTTTCAAGGTGAAAAAGCTCCTTTAGGGGCCTTCTCTACTTCTTTTGGATTGAAACTAGGAGAAGTAATTGTTCTGCCAAAATTGGCTGTGTCACATGAGGTCTAGTTTTATAACATTCCCAAGAGCAGTTTCCTCCTCCTCTGGGTTTCTGCAAACACCTTGACAATGTCAGTGCTGATAGTATTCAGGGCTCAGAGCAATCTTTGGATGTTGTCACCTATTATAAAAAATAATAATACCTTTTTAGCAGTACAGCACAGTGTTTTCAGATTTCTGTGTGTACCTGAGTTCCTGCATAGACAGACCTTTGGCTCAAAATGTGGCCATTTCTGTCACATGTGCAGGTGTCTTCATTGGACCTGGAGTTTGGAGTCTTTGCTTCAGCAGACTTTTCCATTTCATGACTCCCTTTTTAATATTTCCAGTGTCTATGACATCCCCTTACTGGGTCTTACATTTTTATATCATAGCAAATTCCAATGCATTAGACGTATTTCAGCAACGCTGGTGCAGGGAAGAGCAAAAAATCCACTCCTATTGAGTCAGCAAAGATCTTTGCAATGGGATAGTGGGGAGTCAGGAGTCAATCCCAGCTGAGGACCTAAATTTCTCACTTTTTCCTCTCTTCCTTTTTTTTCCAGGGGTTTTATCTGTGGATGTCTGCAATATTGATGTGATAGGTATATTCTGTTACTAACAAGGGACCACACTCATATATTTGTGAACAGTTGATTGCACAAATACTTCCACTGATTTCAATGTGACTACTCGTTGGGGGAGGGGCACAATCTTGCCAAAATAAAAAGAATTAAAAACAAAATGAAAAATTATGGCAGGCACGTGGAGTGGTAAAAAGTGTGATTCCAAGTATAGCAGCATTCTACATCTTTTCCTAGGGAAGCAGCCAGGAGTCACGTTGCCATGTTCTGGGAGTCACACCACCACATTCTCCATTTGATTCAACAAAAAGCAGATCTAAGCAATAGAGTGACAAAAGGCTAGCAGTGTTGAAGCCATGGCAGTATAGTAGAAAATCTTCATTGAGAAAAATGCAGGCATATTCATAGGAGCAACAGACTTCAGCCAAGAGAGAGAAAAGATCCTCTTAGAGGTTTCTTTAACTACACTTGTGCCAGTGCATGTTACCTTCCTCTACAGTTATCTATCAAAGTTATGAGAAGGTGGTCCAAAATCGTTGTCTAAGGAAATGTTGGCTTATCTTTTGTGTAGCAGATAGAGATGCTGCATGTGGGTGGGTGGGTGGGTGAGTGGCTGAGGCTGTATATCTTCTAGACTACATTGGGAGATTTGGATTTGGCATTAGAAAGACTGTGTCTGCTGAATTTGCTACTTATTTTTCTCATCTCTTCTGATGTAGCAGAAGTCTAGAGTGGACACATATATACCTATACAAAAGTTATCCATAGACTACATTTCCTGAGGAATCTAGTGCTTACTGCCCAAAAGTGCTTACTGTGCATTTCATTTGTTCATCTGTAGTTAACTGTGTAGTTGTCTCATTAAGAAATGTATTGTATCAATTAATATTGATCTTTACAGGAAATGACATGCCACTTGTTCTGTTACTGAACTTTACCATCAGGTTGCATGATGCATGAATGATAACTAAAATTAGTGAAGTGGAAGAAGTGCCAGCAAAGATGAAGATTCAAATAATAAAAATAAGAGTCCATTTCATGTGAGTATATAGAGAGATTGTAAGCTTTTTTTATGTTAGGTGCTTAGAACTCTTTAACACTATAATAAAACAAATGACAACCAATGATAATATAAATTCACCATCACCACCACCAGGTTCTTCTGTTGTTGCACAGATAGCTAAAAAATCCTCCAATTCTTGACAATTGATTGTTGACCTGACCCTTCTGTAGTCACTCACACCCACACAAAATAACTGTAAAATACTACCAGTTCAGAATAGCGGTGTTTTACACCAACTTGGCACCAATTCAGCATTGCTACAAATGACAATGATTAATTGTGCCAGGCACAAATATATTTACTGTAGAAACATACCTCCCACACGTCCTAAGAAAACAAGCACTGTGCCATTAATAAAAGAAAGGAGTATCTTTGAAACAGAAAAATGCTCAGAAAAAAAAATGTTACAGGAGTGGAAAGAACCTATCCTCTGCCTCCCAGCAGAAGCTTTGTCACCAACAGACAGAAGTTGCAGTGGAATGAATGTTCCCTAAAAAGTGCTGCCTATCTGGACAAAACTCCGTGAGAATGCCTTGAAAACGGCCTAATCAACACCTGAGTAAAATAAATAGTTTACTGGCATTTTTGCTTACTATTGTTAGCTTCATCAAATTGGTTGTCTGAAAGCAGACGTCACCATTAGCATTCAGAACTCTAGAAAGAGCAAATGGGAAAATAGGATTCAAGTTCCATGCAAACATATTTCTAAAAATGTCTAAAAAGGGAGATAAAAACCACCACAACTATTAACAGATGAATAATAATCCACAAAATAGCAATACTGTATTAATGTTCATGGTGACTTTTAAATGAATGTCTTAGCTAAGTATAATTTACCAGGTTGCTTTTGGTTTTCTATGTCCCATATAGATTGGATTTCTCATTTTAAATAGATCAGAATGGTTTGAATCATCATGATAATATTTCTGATGAATTCTAAAATAAATATTTTATTGTATTTATTTCCAATTCAACATGGTGTTTTTCCCTCCTTTTCATTCTGCAAGATGTAGAGCAAATATCTGTCCATTAATCAATTTTTTGGGGGTAGCTATCAACATAATATATTACTGAGACTCTTATGAACTTCTGGGATATATTGTGATTGGACAACCAGACTCTGATGCCAACTAATTTTTGGCACTTAAGCATACTGGCTGTTTTCTTGATCTTAAATATAGCATGGCATGAAGGCATGGCCCAGTATATGGGCATGGTTTGAGCACTGATTTCAAAAGGAGGCAAAAGGATTCCTCCTCCAATAAGAGCATATTATAGCTGACTACCAGTGAAGACGTATGTGATGCTTTAATAATGTGGCAAATGTATATACGTACAATTGCCCTCTACTGGCTGGAAAGAGAACTTCTTAGCTTTGCATTATATAGGCTTATACTGCTAATAGATAGAGAAGCCAAAAATTTGCCTCAAATGCACATTGAGGCCCCTAATTTACAGTGACTTGGTTTCTGGAGCTGCCAAGCACCTGGAATTCTTATCTATTCTGTCACTTTTGGGTAGCATAAATTTCCTAAAGGGATTTCAAAGCAGTTTCCAACCTTGAATTGACATGAAGTGTAACATTCATATAGTCACCAAAAATATACATGAGTTGTTATAAAGAAATAGATTTTGGATTGGACAACCTTTAAGACAACCACTAATTACTGGGGCTAAGGAAGATGTTTCCATGTGGTCATTATTGTCTACATCAGGAGATCTAGAACTTTCCTCTGACTCAGATGACAGGACACTGGACTAGATGGATCATGGAACTGATCCTGTCTGATGATCCTGTGTTCTAATACAGTGGTTCTGAACCTTTCCAGACTACAGTACCCCTTTCAGGAGTCAGATTTGTCTTACATACCCTAAGGATCACCTCACTTAAATACTTGTGCTTCAGTTTCAGCCCCATGTGGTGTGGTTTAGCCTTGGGCTTTGTGCCCTGAGCCCCAACAACGGCCCTTGCAATCCCATTAAAATGAACTCACTCTCAGTTTGAGAATCTGTGACAGTGTATAAAACAGCATACACAAGTCATTGTATGAAATTTTCATGTGTACTGACTTTTGCTAGTGTTTTTTATGTAGCCTATTGTAAAATTAGGCAAGTGTCCACATGAGTCAAAGTACCTTCTGGAAGGCCTCTGTATACCCCTAGGGGAATGCATAGCCTCCTGGATGAGAATCACTGTTCTAATATATCTAATTTTCATCAGTTCTTTTCCGCTTTTGCAGATCCATAGAATGAGATCTGGGAATACAACGAGTATGGGTAAGGAATCGTGTCCCTAGCCTCTGTTTGTCAGGGGATGGATGACAGGAAAGAGATCGCTTGATCATTACCTGTTCGATTCACTCCCTCTGGGACACCTGGCATTGGCCACAGTCGGCAGCCAGGATACTGGGATGGATGGATTTTTGGTCTGATGCAGTATGGCCGTTCTTATGTTCTTATTTCGCTGTGGATTTCACTCTCACTTCCTTTTGAATATTTGGGAAACCCTTTCTAATTCTTAGGGACCACATTTTGTATATGGTAATAATTTAGGAAAGATGGAGTTAATTCAACAAATACGACAATATTACCTGTAGCAAGACAAGGTAACAACATAAGACAAGATAACATCTGTTATTTGATCAATTTTTACTGGTGAGAGATGCATGCTTTTGTGTTTATACAGCAATCTTCTTCAGAAGTCCAATAATACATGTTATCTTAACTAATATCCTGGGATCAAGATGGCTACAACAACATTGCATAATTTCACATTTTTCAGCAGAGATTCCCTTGAGCTGGCTTCAGGTAAGACATCTGTGTACACTTTCGGACAAACAAAGTCATCATTCTGTTATATTCCCTGCCATTTTTACGGAAAATCAGGTCTTCACCTTCAGTGCCAAACTTACATTATTTTCTCTTGTATTTCTTCCTCTAAGTGGGTCACGTATCTCATGTCATCTTGCAACTGATTTTTTGAAATAATTTAAATCCACAGTATTTTTTAATATTGCATTTTTACTTCACTCTGCTGTTGGTCTGGTTTTCTGACGGTGTCAGATATTTTGTACTAGTTCCCACTTCAGATACTAGAGAGGAGACCATTGACCACAACATTTCCATAAGGGCCTTATTCCAATCTTTGTAGATCAAGAGTAATTCCACAGAATCCAACGGAGTTGCACAAGGGGCAGTGTACATGACTTCAGAGTCAGCATGACAGATTTAAGAAGTGCTCACACCAGACTATATTGTTTTGCTGCGATTATCAGGAATTGCTCCACAGAAAGTGTTTGTGACTTACTTTGATTTTCTCTCTCCTCACTGTTTTAGGGTTTTCTGAGTTAAGTCTGTTACATCAGAGGACAGGATAACAAGGGTATCAAAAGTGACCTCTAACAGAGCTGATGTAAAGTATTGATGCTGTCTTTGGTACTTGTGAAAGACCATGAGAGGCAATGATGTCATAGCAGAGAAAGGGCATTGTCAATTCTGGGGAAAATGGAGATTATTCAAATTGTTTTGTTTTTTGTATCTGAAGACAAACAAAAAAACCAGCATGAAAATATAAAATTGTGAATGAATGAATGAATGAATGAATGAATAGCAAAGAACTTCTGAGTTATAAGGCCTGATTCTTTTTACATTGATTGTACAGTGGCATAACTTCCGTGACGAAGTGACTCCTGATTTACACCTGTGTAAGACAGAAAGCAATGAGGCTATAGTTCTGATAACAGCAATATTTCAGGCCTACTGTGTGTATAGGCTTTTTATACTGCACTCTGCTGTTGATTGTTATGTCTTGACATATTCTAGTACCAAAAAGGGAACTTCATTTCAAAAATCAGTGGAGTTTTTCTATGTGATAGCAAAGGGTTAAATCTGAAATGTAGATCTCCCGATCTTCATAGAACACACAGATTCTCTCTCTCTTCTCTACCTTCTTGGTGTAATATGAAGGCTTATAGCCAGGGGCTAATATTCATAGTTGTATTGGACTTTATTTATTCTTAATTTGGGGAAGGCTACTGGTCTTACTTTTCTTTGTACTAATACAATTGTATTTTTAATGTGGAGCAAGTTGCATAGATTTCTAGACATTATTTATGTAATTTTATAAGAGCTATATCCTCAGCCACTATTAAGCAGCTTCCTCCATTCAAGTTACGGAGCTATATCAGTTTATAGAAGCTGAAGATCTGATCCTAAATAAATAAAGATGAGAAAACAATATACTTAACTATTATCCTTCACAAAACCCTAGCACTTAGGAGCAAGGAAATTAATAGTTCATTCTAAATTGCATACTGCCAACATAATAAAACTCAAGTATCAGAGAGGTAGCCGTGTTAGTCTGAATCTGCAAAAGCGACGAGGAGTCCTGTGGCACCTTATAGACTAACTGAAGTGTAGGAGCATAAGCTTTCGTGGGCAAAGACCCACTTCGTCAGATGCATAATAAAACTCATTAGTCTTATCAAGTACAAAAGAAATGCCTAATTCATCCAAATACTACAACTGTAAACTCTGACCTACTGCTTGTTGTTTTTAATGTATAGTTTTGATTATCTTGATTTTTGAATATAATTATTCTCTTTAATGGATACTTTTGGGTGGGAATTCAATCAATAGTATCTTTATCAACAGAACTTTTTGGTAATATAGTTATTGTTGTTTCCTGACAATAATGTATCTGTCATTTTTAAAATGAAAAGTCTATGTTAAAATTGTGTCTGTGGACTTATGTTTGAGGCTGATCAATATGTGCCATTGAAGTGTCCTTATATAATTGGGTTTTTTTCAGAATCTTTTTTGTTAGGTTCATCCTGTTTTTTTAAAGCTAACTGACAAAAGTACAGTATATATTTGGTGTTCAGATTGGTGTACTGTAATTAAACATGCATTTAAGTACTTGATAACAAAAATGTGTCTAAATGGAGAGTGTAAGATGATGTGAGCAGTAAGGCACTAAGCGTCCATAATGACCAGGAAAATTGGGGCCATAGAAATTAAAATTCCTATTAAATATTTGAATGAAAGTGGACATCATATTATCAAATTAAATTAATTAGCAGCACTGGCCAAGCTAATAATGGCTGGAAAACAGCATTCGTATTGCCCACAGAATGCCCTAACCTGCACCAGGCCTAGAGATTAGTTTAATCCATCTCCTTGATGTACTTTGTCCTTACTTTTCCAAATATCTGGTTCAAAATCTTGTAAAAAAGACTTTACCTCGTTCACACTATGCCTCAAAGATTGTTGATTTGGTCAAATGCTTTGTTTAAACTAAAATAACCTCTAGAGAGAGACAAAATATTGTCATTAGATTCAGAAGCTCAATGTGATAGATAGTAATCAGTCACATACAAGCAATATTTTACTACTCTATTTAGAATGATCACCACCAATTAATCTTTATCACTCTTTATAAAGTTATATTCTTTAAATGGTGCTCCAGAATTTGAAACGCAATCTTAATTAAAATTAACTCTGCCTAATGAAAACATATAGTAAAAAACATGAAAAATTTCAAGAAATGAGTATCGAAGAAGTATTATGGTCTATGATAAGTGAGAACACATGATAGCCAGCAAAGATATATCTCTGGGAAAAGGAAAAGAGAGAACAGCAATCACAATATGGCATTTAAAATCTAAATAATTTGATTACACAGCTAATTTCCGTCACAAACTAGCAAATAAAGGTTCCCAGGAAATGAGAGCTATTCCTGATATCAAGGATGAAGAAATGAGTACCCTTCAGCACTGGCAATAGTTATAACAACAACAGGATGACAAATGGCAATATGCATGCCAGTTTACAGCAAATACTTAGTTGTCCCACCTACCTGAAATAAATTATGTCATTTACACCATATATTTCACAGCCAGGAATCATGGTCTAATATAGCAGCTACAATATCTTGGGAATTTGAACTAGAACTTGAAGGCTATAATTAGAGAACAACTCAACTCCTAAACTTGAAAACTCATCAGTAAACCTGGAGCCAGACTGAGGATATGGCCCAGAAAAATATGTACAAAATAAGATCTCAATTTAAAAAAGGCACATACATAACTTGAAATACATGAGTAGTCCAATTGAGTCTACTCGTGTGCTTAAAGTTTAGCACACGTTTAAGTATTTTGTTGAATGGGGACCTTCATGAGGAAAACAGTAAGTTCTGTATCTGTGTAAAAAGGATATAAAACCATAAAGCATCCCAAGGAATGATGAATATATATTGAATATGAATATTTTGAATATTGAATATTAATATGAATATTTTCTGTATATCTTTTGAATGCTTCTTTATTGTGTAACTTTTTTCAGTTATTAGAAAGTAATACAACTTGTCATAGTTAAAAATGCAAAATATATTCTGAAACTGTAGCAGTCTGAATGCTGAAAAATAAGAGCTTATGAACATGTATTGTTATTTGTAAGGATGGTATACAGAGTTGTTGACAGCACATGCTTATTTTCTTTCTGTGAATAAACTGCAGAAGTGGAAGGGCCCAACTATATCCCTAGCGGTATACCTCTGCATCCAAAGGTGTTCAACCAGGATTGTAATTGGCTCAATGTAGCAAATACTCTATTTTAAAATCTTAAGTAAGACATAAGCAGCATGGTGTTGGGTTTCATTTATAGCGAAGACTTCCAAAAATAGGCATTTCAAGGGCTTGGACTGTGATAGATTTTAGTGGGATTTTATTCAGGAATGAAGTTCTTATGTTGATACGTATGTGGCTCAATTATTGGCCTGGTTAGAAGATTACGAGTATCCTGCAGCTCCCTTTGAAACCACCATTGTAGTCTCAGCCGCTTTCAGGCAACTAGCATCTTCAAGTGTATGAGCTTGGGACAGCAAGCCAATGAGACTCTGGTTAGGCAGGGATACAAATTCTGAGGGATCTTCCTCCTCTACCAGTGCTGGGCTGCTGGCCAGAATCTGTCTCTAAGTAAGGAACTTGTTTGTCCCTCCCTGGACTCTAAATAAGTTTTGTTCCTCATTTTGTTTCAGTGAACTGGAATTAGTTTTTCCAACCATGATACAAACTACAGTTTCATGAAGAAAGATTTTTTTTCTTTATTATCCCTTAGATAGAACACATTGAGGAAGAACTAAAATTAATTTATCATTGAATGTGACAAATTATGTGGGACAATAAGGTCTCTATTTTCTTATGATCCTGACCAATTAGTTGACTTCTTTTTTACAATACATGTCAGAACTGACAGGGAATTAAATTAGTGCTATTCTTTGGAGTTAGTGGCTGGAAGAGCTGGTGAACTTGGGAGTTTTATTCTGAGTCTGTAATTCTGCTTCTGGGAGATGAGAGGGGAGGAGAGGAGTCTATAAATACAGACAATGGGACAGATTGTCACTGGCTATAAATCAGCATTGCTCCTTTGAAGTCAATGGAGCTACACTGATTTACACCAACTGAGCATTTTCCCCAGGGTTTTTTAATTTGTTATTTCTATAATGACTTCAAATGGAATATTTTGGTGCAATAATTTTCAAATCTTTTGTTTTTCTTTCTTTACAGCATATTGTCATTTTCTTTCCCCTTCTCTACCTCACCCCATTTGATGATTTTTTTTATAATGTGTAATGAGAACAACTACATGTGTTAAGATTTCGTTTGTCTATAATACATATAATAAGAATGCTTTTCATATATTATTTGTTTGGTGCCCTATTGGTATTTTTGTCTTTGTTATCTGATTTGCTCCTGAGTATTCTTTTGTAAAGGCTGTGGCACATGGACTGATTTAGTCCCAATCCTGAAGTTACTTACCTGCTTAACTTTACGCCCAGGATAGTACCACCATATCCAGTAGAATTACCCATACTTATACAATTACACATATATCTCCTAAGAATGTGTGGAATTAGGGCCTTATCTTGTGTCTTGTAAAGCACTGTGAATCCTTTTTTAAAATTATTAAACCTAATTTTCTAATTACACATGGTGCAGAGAAATGTGTAATTTTCTCACTGTGTTATTTTAAATCAAGGCATTTCTCTATTGTCATTGTATTTGATTGTATCCTCAAAATGGCTTGTGCATAACTTTTTTCTGCATTACCACCAGAAACCTTCTAAAATAAATTTTCTGAACTATAGTGTTTGGACAAGGCCTCAGCTGTATGATGGAAACTCAGATGTAGGTGCATTGTTCTGTCTGGGCAGCTTTATCCAAGCCCCACTGTATGACTGGAGCTTTTATTATTTCCAGGGAGATCAAACATCAAATTATTTTATGGCAAAGATTCTATTTATTTTTACTATCCTGACAATTGTATTTACTACCGTCAGTATTTTAATTTAATGTAGGTGTTTTTTACTGTTCTAATTATTTTATCATAAAGTTATCCTCAAATTACTATAAGTACGGAAAGAAATGCTTTATAAATATTATGAATGCAAAATAATAATGATGAGTTTATGCATAAATGCACGAATGTTGGGGATACATTTTTTTGAAAATTTCACCAATATACACCAGATTGGTTGTTTTTCCAAAGTCTGATTTCATGATCATAAGGGGACTTTTACAAGCAAGGAAAAATAAATCTCTAGACGAATCAAAGTATTATATATATTTTATGAAAAACAGGAATAAATGGTCAGATGAAGTTCCTGACTCAGTGTGATATGCAAGATACATGGACCTATAGCAATGAAATTAACATTTTCAGTAGGTTCAAGACTGGTAAGACCCCCTAAGGACTATCAAATGATGAATAAAATATCATCAACAGTGATGAGTTATTCATGATGCTGTTTCTTGCCATAAGCCCAGAGTCTGTTTTGCTGCAAAAATGTTAGATATTGGAAGCTGATATTTTTGCACATTTTTAGCATTTCTAGATTGTATGCATTTAAAAACTGACCTCTTATATTTGTATTACAGCATATATTTGTGTTCCCTTTTTACAGATCACTACATAAAAAAAGGCCACTGAGATCCTTCATCTAAGTTTGTACAAAAGAGACTATTTTGGTCTTTATGGTTGATAAGTCAATGTTTAGGATTTCCATCATACAGGAATGGTATCTACTCTGATTGGTCTTTGACTATCCCTATACACTGACTGTGAACTATAGCTTGAATTTGATTTCATGTTAAAAAAGTTTATTTCTACTCCAGAGAATTTCTCAATGGATTGCCAATAAAAAGCAACTATTAAAAAATGTATAATCGAAAAAGGAATATGCCAAATGCCAATCTTGCTTGTTATCTGTCTGAGACAAATTGGAAAAAGTTAAGACATATTCAGGTAAGGTATAAATTCACACCAATAGGGAAAATACATAAAGTGTGTTAGAGATAATGTGTTTAGAGATAATGTGTAAGCTGTAACCACAAAAATCTTAGAACCTTGAGAGTCTGAGTTAAGTGTTAAAGAAAACCTGCAATGCTCTATTTAAAAAAAAAAAAACTAATATAAAATAATACAGGATGCTGGTACATTCATTTGCAAAAGCATGAGCTTTTATTCCCACACAGAGTCCTAATGACTTTAACTAGGATTCTGCATAGGAGAAAATTTCATAACTGCAAAGTTCTTCAGAGAATTGGGCCCTTTGTCGACTTTGACATGCATCAAGAGAGGGAGATCAGGACTGCAGCCAGAAACAGAGAGATCAGTAAGAAATGTCTTTCCCATTTTTTATTTAAGGCCATATCTATCTCCCCACCTCTCCTTTGGGCCTCTCTGATGACATCTTTCTAGATGTCTTCTGAATCTACAGTGAAAAACAGTAAGAGAAAAAAAGCAAAGGGAATTACATGCCATTGCATCTTCCTGTGCCTCTGGCTACAGCTCTGATCTGCCTGTATTAACGCATTATTAATAATTACTATCTGTTTCTGTTCCCGTAGCACCCCAAATGGGTTAGATGCATACAAACATATGTAAGAAGGCACTGTCCCCTACCCTAGTAAGCTGAAATTAATATATTTAAAAAAATATCATCAGGGTATAATTCCTAATAAAAGAACAAATAATTCATGAGTGGCTATAAAAGACTTATTAGAATTTCAAAAAACAAAACAGTCCCTTTTTGTTGTGATCTAAAAAACACAACTATGCAAAGATGCTTTGTCAAATCTTTCCCTGTTGATATTTATTTGTTTTTTCCCCTCTCATATATATTTGAGCTACTGTTAAAAAACAGACTCTGATTTTGCATCCACAATTAATTGATTGTGTGCACAAATCAATTATTTAATTTGATCTGAAAGTGCTATCATTTGCATGAACAATCAATTGTGAATACAAATTTGTGGGTGCCAAATAAAAGGATAAGTTGAATCCCTTTTAAGAATTTTCCCTTTTATGTTCTTTCCTAAATAAAATCCCTGAAGTCTGTGCCTAAAACCAAAGGTGTGTCTAGCAGCAATAGGTTATGACACTTTGCTACTGCACTTCTTGTTATCATGCTTCCAGGAAATAGGATCACGTTAGTGGTTAGATCAGTATTTAGAAGACAGAACCATCTTGAAATTCATCCTACAGTAAAATCCCAACAGTCCGGCATCGAGTAACCCGGCACTCCTGATAGTCCAGCATCAAAATGGCAAGAGCCTAGTGAGTGAGCTTCGGCAAAAAATGAGTCACAAGGTAACAGCGGCAGCAGCTGAACTGAGCAAAAAGGGTAAAAAAGGCTTAAAAAACTAAAACATTACAGTATACTGTATACCGTATGTACAATAAAAAGGGTTAAGAACACTTTATATAGTATATAATGTACAGTATACAGTATATATATAACCATCTTATAGTAACTCCTGATAGTCCGGCATATTTGATAATCCGGCACCACCTAAGTCCCATAGGTTCCGGATTATTGGAAGCCACTGTAAATTGTAAATATTAGCAACCTAATTACAGCCATTTAACTGGTTTCTGAAAGCCAATCTGTAAAGACCTGAAATTTAAAAACAATAAAAAGAAACCAAATATTATACAGGAAGCCGTTGCCATTCATGGGGGTACATTCTTGAGGCTACTACAAATGGCGAAATCCACGAATACTAGGGCTGAGAGAGTAAGCATCACAATTATGGAAAATGTGGCTGTTTTGTGTTGCAAACTAGTATTTTATTAATTGGTGTTTGACAGTCAACAAACAACTTCAACTTCAAAACAATCAATTTCCAACCAAATTCAAAACACAAATATAATGAAACCCATAACTGTATGCTAATCACCTGAAATAGTTCTTTGAACTTGCTCCCTCGGTGTCTTACTGTTCCTCAGGGGTGGGGAGGTAATGGAATGGGCTTGCAAAGGAATACTATAATGGGAAGTTGATTGGACTTTTTCTTTATCTCCTTAAAATTTTCCAGTAAAGCATCATTGCCATTTCAATTTCCCTTTTAACTTTCAGGCTCCGTTCCTTCGAGGGATCATACTCAAGCATTTTGTCAGTGAGTTGTTTGCTGCATCTGAAGATCTCAGCCAATGTTTTTAAATTTAAATCTGGTTTTACTGTATCTTCTTCTCTTTCCTCTTTGTCTTCATTATTTGGCATGAGTTCTGTGAGGTCCTCAACAGTCAATTCCTCTGAATGGGACTCAAACAGTTTTTCAAACTCCGATTCCTCCCTATGCTCAAAACTGTCCCCTCAAAGGTCATGGGCTATTCTGACAATCCTGTTGATCTCTTCATTAACAGGTGGGAGATCAGTGAAATCACTGATAGCTTCCTTCCACCACTTCCTGCAACAAGCATTGATGGTTGATGATTTTATTTCATCGATTGACTCCTTTATGTTAGTGATGCAGTTAGCAATATTGTAGTCTTTCCAGCACTTCCTGACCTCAAACAATTCAGCACATAATTATCTGAGCACAGGGCACACCTGATGTAATAGGCTTTAAAAGTAGTAATCGTGCCTGGTCAAGAGACTGGATAAGGGAAGTTGTGGTAGGCAGCAGGAAAATTTTAAGGAGTTGAAGAAAAATTCTAACCAACTTCCCATTACAGTGTTCCTTTGCAAGCCCGCTCCATTACCTCCCTACTCCCCATCCCTGAGGAACAGTAAGATACTATGGGAGCAAGTTCAAAGAACTATTTCAGGTGATTAGCGTACAGTTATGGGTTTCATTATATTCAACGTCAGGATGGGCAAATTGCTGAGCAGTTTATGGATGGCCTGGCACAGTGTCCAGGACGAGTAGTGCATTAAGGGCGGCCCTTTGGGACCTAAGTATTTTTGAACTTTATGGATGAAACAGTTGTGGAACCAGTCCCAAAATAAATAAGCCATGTCCTAGCTCCTTCAGTTTTCCCTCCAAAAACACAGCAGGCTGTGCTTCTCCTTTTCCTTAAACACCCCGGGTTCAATGCATGGTAGAGCAATGTAGATTTTACCATCCACTCTCCCACGGTATTAGCATGGATGAGAAGGGTCATCATGTCTTTTGCTACCTTGAAGCCCAAAGCTGACCCTTCCTCCTTGGGAAGGTATGTGCTTGCAGGCATCCTCTTCCAAAACAAGGCACTTTAGTCTTTGTTGAAAACTTGTTGGGGCTCATAATCCTTTTCCTCAATATTTTTAAGAAGCTGTGGGAGATAATTCTATGTTGCTTTATGGTCTGTTGATGCTGATTCCTCTGTTAACTTTACATTGTGTAAACTGAGACTTTTAAGTTTTCTTGAACCTCCACTTGCTTGTGGGGAATGAAACTGCACCATTCTATTTACCCCCGTACCCTCCCCACCCCACTCATTACCTGATGCTTGCACAAAATGCTTCCATAAGCTCAATAACTTTTCTTGAATTACAGGGCCATTCGCAGGTGCTCATTTATGTGCCATGTCTTCTATCCAAATGCTTAATGCCTTTTCCATTTTCTCCATTATGAGATCATGACTCACACATAATACCGTCGCGCAAGCTGGTGCACTTGACGCACCACTGTTTTTCTCCTTTTTCTTAATATAATACACAGAAGACTCATTAATGCCATATAGTCTAGCAACTGAGGCTGCACTACTGGTTCTATCTCCTTAAACAGGGGCTCTCTGGTCTGGCAACATCCATGGACCAGCAGGACCACAGACGTTCCTGGACAAAAGAGCCCCAGCCTAGCCAAGCAGTGAGGCCGAGCGTCCATGGCAGCCTCGGTCAAGGTGCTGGGAGCCTGCCCATGGCAACAGGGCCTGGGCAGCCCAAACCAGGGTGTTGAGAGCGTACCCACCACAGTGCAGCTGGATGTCCATTGCAGCTGTGGCTGGAGTGCCAGGAGCCAGCTTGTAGCAGCAGGGCTATATGTCAGCAGCAGCCATTGCCAGGGCTGGTAGTAGGCAGCCAGGGACTGGCCTAGCCTGGCCCTCAGCTAAGTCAGAGGCAGGGGTGTCTGGCCAGAAGCAGAGCCAACAACACTGAGGGGCTGCAGGCTAGGGGACTAGTGGCAGGGAACCTCCCATGGTCCAGCAAATTCCCTCATTCAGGACCAGACAGGTCCTGAGAGTTCCAGACCAGGGATGTCCAACCTCTACTGCCACTCATAAGTTTATCCAATAATTCAACTTTCTGGTTTAAAATGGGCACCTTTTCCCCCACTGCTTGCCTCATTCACTTTTCAGTGCCATAACTAAGGGAATGCACTGAAAAACACCAGCATGCTGCATCATGTGCGTCATGTGCGCTGCGCAACACCGATACGCGAAGCTGCAAACCGTGAAACCGTGAATAGACACTAAGCAGATCCACATTTCTAAATGGTTTATGTATTGTTGTTCTCTCTTCTATGGTGTAAACAGTGTTATAGGTTTAGCACAGCTGTGTTTTATAAATATTGCCACTGTATAAGACAGAGAGCCATAATATATTATGTAAGAGTGCCTGTAAAGGAAAAACATAAGATCTTGCCCCCCTGGGTACTATGCAGCAAAGAGAAATAGAGCCAGCTATTACAGGCTTCATGGATTTAAAGGCCAGAAGGGTACATTATGATCATCCCATCCAGGCCTGTTGACGGGGGCTTGGGGGGCGGGGGAGACAAGACAAAGGCTATGTCTATGCAGCAACATTATTTTGAAATAATTAGTGTTATCCAAACAGGCTGGCAAACAGGTCTGTCCTTAACAATGGAATGCATGCACTTCTTAATTTGCATTTAATCAGTAAACAGAGACATCAAGCAGGAAGGGAGGCAAAGAAAGCTCAAACAGGTGAAAAAAAGACTGCAGCACCCTTCCACATATACTCATTGTCTCCTAATGTCCAGCTAGAAATGTTTTTCAAGAGAGAGACTGAAACTATAAAAAAGAGAGACACAGATCCCAGGACAGCCTCCTTTTCTCTCCATTGCATTCACTGGACCTGACGGGACAAAGGAAGCATTCATTAGATTTTGGGGCAGGGGATTTAGCCAGTAGGATTTGGTCAGTAAGCCTGATGAAAGTATGCAGTGAGAAATTTTCTGATATAATTGGTTAAAATAGGTGTTAGTAAACATCTTTGTTTTTCTTGCAACCATTTCTGACTTTTATGCCTTATTACCTGAACTCACTTAAAAACTCTCTTTGTAGCTAAGAAACTTGTTTTCTTGTTTTATCTAATCCAATGTCCTTTTGTGCTGACCAGGAGAGGCTTATGCCATACAGGACATTCGTACATTTCTAAGAGATGACTGAGGATGCGTTGGGCTATAAACAAGGCTAATGAGAGCCAGAGTGTAACCCAAATGTAACTGGCAGACATCAGTTATGCACAGACACTCAGACTGCAGCTTGCATGCTGGAAGGGTGTTCATGAGTGACCCAGGGTGGAAGCTACTTCAGCAGCACATTGCAAAGAACCAAAGGTTGCAGGGCAGGAGTGACACAGGTGCTCATTAATATGCAGGCCTGAAAATGGTGGGATGGCAAAGGGGGCAGTTACCCTGGGGCCCGGTGATCCAAAAAGGCCCAGGCTTGCAGCCGCAGCAGCAGCTGGAGCTCGGAGCCCTTTAAATTGCTGCTGGAATGCCACAGGGTGCTCTCCGAGCTGTGGTAAGGGCTGGCTGGTCAAGTGTGTGGAGCTGTGTGGCATACTCCAGTGGCACTGAGGTCTGGCTGCCCCGCCTCTTCCGTGAACAAAGAGCCCCCCCCTCCACCCATGGTCTGGCAAGTCTGTCAGCCCCCCCTGTTAATATGTATTGCAGTCTGGTGTGTCACTAACATGCAGGTCTGAAATCCATCCAGTGTGATTTGGTTTGTTTTTCCAATATAAGCTTTCATGGTTCTTTCTTTAAATGCAGTAGCCTTCACTGTGTTGAAAATGAATAGAATTATATAAAATCAATGTTCTGCTGCAATCTCTTGGTTCCAAAATAAGTGCTAAACAACACTGATCAGTGAAGAAGCCTATATAATAGAATAAATAGATATTATTGGCAAAAGTATTATTTACACATCTAGGCATCTGTCTATAGAACTAGATGCCAAGACACAGTGGATTTTAGCTAAACTCTTGATGAGCCTTCATATAATATTGTTGTTAGCATTGCTCAGCACAGTTGCTGATCAACGCTTATCTTATTAAATTGCAGCCTATGGGTAGTACATAAATAGTTTCAAGATTGAAATATAACAGATTTTATTTGGTCTACTTCAGGGTAACAGAGCTCTGTATGATTCACAGTCTTCTGTCATTAATGCCAATTATCGATCTATATGTCACCATGAACCTCATCCTATGTTTCCTAGACTAATATAAGTAACCAATCCAACCCTCACTGTAATCATTAGAAAGACTTCTAGTGGAATTGGTTTATTAAAAGAGATATCTAAATGGAGCTACATGTATAATGTTTAAAAATTCTCATCACTTTTCGGTTTGTGATTTCTTCATGAGCAGATTGTGAAATCCTAGATGGATATGGCTCTTGGGCCTGATACCGCCCACCAAACTGCCAGGTCCAGCCTGCCACCATTCCATGGCCCAACGAGAACGAGCTCAGGAAGGCCCCCTCCCAGATTCCTGCACTCTTCTCTACACCACTCTTGCAGGTCAGAATCTTCCCCTGCACATATACACCATCCCAGATCCTGCGCTCCCTCCCACATCCAAATTCCTGCCCTTGGTCACAACCTCCTCCTTCTCCCAAACTCTTTCCCAAACCCAATACCTTCTCTCTGCTATCCCAAGCTCCCTTCTGCACCCAACCTCCATCTCGCACCTCACACCTGCTCCATTAATATCATAAAAGAGTGCGGTCCTTGCCCACTTATCAAATTCTTGGAGTGGACCCTCAACTCAAGTTATTGCCCATCCCTTTTGGAGGGGCTTGGTAACATAGTATAATAATTAATAATAATAATAATCAATAATACTAAATGTAGGAAACCAATTTCCTTTTGGAATAATTTTTAATCTGCAGATTCACATTTGACTCCTCTGGAATCCTTCACCCCACCAGGTAGTCCTCTACCATAATCATATGATTGACTATAGAATCATAGAAATCTGGGTTGGGAGGGACCTTGAGAAGTCGTCTAATCCATCAGCAGGCCCACTAACAGTGGGGGGCAAAGGGAGCAACTGCCAATACTGCAGCAGCGCTGGCAGTTGGAAACCTGAGTCCTTTAAATTGCTGCCAGAGCCCCCAGGTAAGGGCTGAGTGGGGAGTGGCACAGCCCCAGCTCTTCTACCAAAGGCCCAGCCCCTTTTGGGAACATGGAACTGGCGCTGCCCCACAATTAATCAGAGACCAAGAAATTTTGCTGGGAGATAAATGGATGGGCTGACAGAACTGCCTGGCCCCTGGTAGGTTGCTCTGATAGGTGTTTGTCTCACTTGTTATTAAAAACTTCCATTGATAAATATTCTACAACCACTCCTTGGTAACCTATTCCAGTTCTTAACTGGAATATCCTTATAGAACACTTTTCCTAATATCTAAGGGTATGTATACACAGCAAGGCTATTTCGGGATACCAGAGGTATCCCGAAATAGCTACCCTGCCTCTTAAGCCACCTGTTATTTAAAAATATTTTTTGAAATAACGGGTGCGCTATTTCAGCATCCCTGTAACCCTTGTTCCATGAGGATTAAGGGATATCTTGAAATAGTGTGTTATTTCAAAATTTACATGCCAAATTTCAAAATAAGCTATTTCAAAATAAAATCAAATAAGACATGCAATTTGTAGTGCAAATTGTGTATCTTATTTCGAATTTATGGTGTTGTGTAGATGTATCCTAACTTAAGCTGCAACAGCAACAAGAGCAATTTATTACTTTTTGTCCTATCGTCAGCGGATCTGGAGAAGAATTGATCACTTCCTCTTTATAAAAGCCTATAAGATATTTGCTGAAGTGATGCAATAGTTAAATGAAAAATGTCTGTTGAAACACAAATATATGGTTTGATAAATTATATAGAAAGACCTAATAGCCACATAGAGAAACTGTTAAAATTAATTCATTTTATGTCTCTATAGAGACTGGTTTTTAAAAAGAAATCAGTTCTGGAATCAAGAAGTTAGCACTGAAGCTTCCCAAGCAGGTCAGATTGTATGCCAATAGTACCAGCAATAACAGAAATCACATAAACTACCTTTTCATGATTAACACAATTCTTACTGCCAGAATTTCAGCTGGTTTACATAGCACAGAATCGCTCAACACCATCTGAAGTTCTGCTCATACTATTGAGGCTGCAGTGGTCAAACTTGCCAATTGCCTTAGATAAATGGATATGTTTATCTCCATATTTACAGTGTTCTAACTATTCCATAATGTAAACAAAGTGAAGCTCACAATATACTGCAAATACTAATGTAATGGTGTTTCTTTATCTCAGTCCAAACTGTCAGTTTTTTAAAGGGAACCACTGTACAAGGCAATCTGGATGCTATCTTTTGAAAAAGCCCTGTTTGTGGTAAAAAATTAGGTTTACCACTGTCGAAAAAAACCACTGCGTTCTTTCTATTTAATTTCGAAAGAATGTGAAGACAGTCTAGATACAGGTGAAGTTTTTTTCAGAAAAAGGCCACTTTTTTTCCTAAAAACCCCTATAGTCTAGACACAGCCCAAGTGATCCATCCCCTGCCACTCATTCCTAGCATCTGGCAAGCAGATGCTAGGGAAATAAGCTTTTTTCAAGGGGATATAAAACTAGATTTAAAAAATCATCTTTTTACTAAAAAAGAGACAGATCTTTTTTTCAGGTGTGTAAAGGTGGTGCCTGTTGGAGCCAATGGCATATCTGGCCATGTGTAAAGCCAGAATTTGTTCTTACAGATTTTGATCCAGGAAATAATATGAAGGAGAGATGGTCTTTCAGATAGCTAGAGCCAATCCTACGGTGGGTTTTGAACATGGACACAGAAGCCTCAGATTTGAAAAGGGGGCCATGGTTGACTACAGCACACAACTCATGCGTTCATTTTCAGTAAGGTACGGAGAAGCTGGGAGATGGCACTGTATAAGTTTGTTACATTGGAGATACACAGTGGGTATCAGTAGCACTCTGTAGACATTTCAGCTGTTGTCTCATCAGCTCCATCGTGCAATATTCATATTATGATTGTATCCAAGGGCCTCGCTCAGCATATGGGCTCCATTGTACTAAGCACTGTCCAGCACCCACGCATTGTCCCTGCCATGAATAGATGGGGAAGAAGAGAACTAACCCTTGTTGCCTTCTGGTGATGGCTTGAAGGACTGTAATGAGCCTCTATGCTCGTGGCTGACCTGAACCATTTCATTTAGTCACATCTGTTTGGATTTCAGGGATGGTCATTCAAACATCCAGGTAGAGCTGGCCAGGTTAACAGGCATGACGGTTCAAACATCCAGGGTAGAGCTAGCCAGAAAATGGAAATCTTATCCTATGAAAAATATCATGGTTTAAAAAAAATCTGTACATCAGACTGCCAAGGTGGAGTGCCCTGAGTGCCCAACTCCCCAACCATGTTATCAACAATCCAAAGAAAATTCAGTCATAAGATTTGGAAATGATGTTAAAAGACTGCGCTTATAAGCCCTTAGGTTATTGATATTCAGATCTGAGATACAAAATCTGGGTAGCAACCCAGGTTTTAAACCTCTTCTCTAAACATGTTTTTTAAATCAGACACTTAATGTTATTTTATCAGATATTCATGTGGCCCCATAGGATGTTCTTTTAGCTAAAGTGCAAACATTTCTGATTAACTACTTTTCTTTTAAAACATGAACAATTCAGCAAGACAGGGCCATGTTTCTCTGATTTATTTTGTGTTGATGAATAATGGGAGTGTACAGAGCTGCTGCAGTTTTCCTTCTATTCTACCTATCACAAACTGACATTTTCTCACTGAGAGCTTTAGAGAGAGCTTAAGCTTTAAATCACAATTTTTCTCTGATGAAAAGGCTTTGTTTCCCATCCTGACCTGGGCATTCACTATACAATGCACTTATCCCTACTTAGGAGCATTCATTCAGAGTGAACAAAGTAAAGGAGCATCTTACTCTTAATTGACTTAGGTGTGATATCTCTAACACATTCAGCTACAAAAAAAGTGCTGAAAAAAGACATTGTCTCACTTAAGTACAAGGTTTATGTGTTTCTCTTGTGTGGCAGTGTTCTCTTTTCACTCCCTTTTTAACTTTGTCCATCTCTTTTCTTTAGTTTTATAAAGCAGCAAGTCTTTTGTTAGTATGTCATGTCATTAATTTATATGTAAGTGAACATCAGTGGAGGGAAAGATTTTAAAATGCTGAAGTATACACAGCAGTGGAATTGCAGGTTGCAAAAATAATCTCAACTACACATATATAATGATGTGTTCTAAATTAACAGTCACCATGCAAGAAAGCATTCTGGGAGTTACCATGGTTAGTTCTTGGAAAATATCAATTTAATGTGCAGCAGTGGCCAAAAAGACTAATAATATTAGCAACTATTAGAAAATGAATAGAAAATAAGACTGAAAATGTCATAATATATTAATCTAGGTTGAACCCACATATTGAAGACAGTGTCTTATTCTGGCCCCCCATATCAAAAAGATATAGTTGAACTGGTAAAGTTTCAGAGAACATTGGTGAAGTTGACTAAGGGTACGGAATGATTTACATACAAAGAGAGACAAAACAATTAGAGCTGTTGAGTTCAGAAAAGAGATGACTAAAGGAAGGGAGAATATGACAGAGGGCTCTAAAATAATGAAAGGGGTGGAAAAAGTGAAGATTGTTTTTTCTCCTTTCCTACAATAAAAAAGAAGGGGTCACTGTGACGGGGTGAATCAACCCCGCACTGGAGCTGAAGGAGTTAACCTTGCCAAGATGGATGAGAGGGCCCCACCCCCACAGCCCTGCTGGGCATGCTCCAACTGGGAGCTGGCTATAAAAGCCTCTGGAGCAGATCAGTCAGGGCTGACTGTTGCAGGGGAAGGAGGTGCTGCAGGAGCTCCTGGGGAGGAAGCACAGCCAAACCAAAGAGTGACAGCCTGGCCAAGAGGGAACAAAGTAGAAGCTTCTGGACCACAGTGTAAACACGAAGAGGACTTCTTATAAGAACCAGTTAGGAAGTAGCCCAGAATGGGGAATTACTTCCTGAAAGCTCAGTGTGTCATAGTAGGAGTCCGTGCTGAGCTAGTAGTACACTGCTACCAGGGCCCTGCGCTGGGACCTGGTGGAAAGGGAGGGCCTGGGTCCCGCTACCCTCCCTCTTTGGATATCCTCATGTGGGGGAGATTTGTTTATTATATATGAACTTTGTGGCCATTGAGCCATACTACCTTGATCCCAGAGGGACTGTGTATTGACTCTGGGCTGACCTGTGTGTAAATTCTGAGACTGTTGGGCACACAAAATCTACGAGCCTGGACCCCCCAAGCACTGATGTGCAAGGGGAATGTGGGAAATGTCTTTCTGCTTCTGTCGGGGACCACGTCAGTGAGAGTTTGGGTTGGGGTTTGGGGTTTTTTGCTTTGTTTTGTTTCGCTTCTCAGCCCCCAACTGATGTTTCTCTAGGTCAGCGGCAGCTCCTGACCTAAAAAAGTTTCCCCACCCCATTGTAGTTGAAGTTTACACAAGTTACGTTTAGCAGTTGAAGCATGATGACCTCCTGCCATTTGTAACATGGGGAAAGGAAGTAATAGCAACTTTCTGGCCATAGGATACAGTATATTTACTCATCGACTTTGTTTATATTTCCTGTTATATGCAGCAGTGTAACTCAGATGATAATTCTGCAACTAAAGTGTACAAATTGAAAGGTGCTGTCATATTTTCAGGCACTAATCACTTACATATTGGTCCAACAATTCTTTAAAATTTGAGAAATACATACAAGTGATAAAGATGTAAAGACAAACACCCCTAAAACTTATCTGCATCCAAGGATAGGCCTGCTTTTGATCAGGGGAGTTTCACCAGGTGTACACAGCTGTCAGAGGATTTTGCTATTACACCTAGTTCTGGCTATGTTAGGCTTGGTCTATACTACCAACTTATGAGGAGGGTATGACTATGTTGCTCAGGAGAGTGGATTTTTCAGATCCTGGAGAAATGCAGTTATACTGATCTAACCGCTGGCATAGACAGAGCTGTATTGACGGGATAGTTTCTCTGATAAAGCTACTACCTTGGGGAGGTGGAGTACCTATGATGATAGGAAAAGCTCTCCTGTTTGTGTAGGTAATATCTTCACTTTGCACCATAGTGGAGCAACTGTGCCACTGCAGCAATTTGCTGTAGTTGAGCCCTTGCATACCCACAACTCATAGGCTTAGATCTGTCACCATCACTGCTGTGGAGTAAAATAAAGGGAGAGCAGCCTGAAGAAGGAAGCGAGAAACTTCCTTAGCACAGAGCAATTCCTTGTTGCTGTAGCTGGTTCGAAATCATCTTCTCCCAGCCCCTTCATGATGGGGGTATGTCCAAAGGGCAGTACATTCTGATGATCCTGGATTAGCTAGATAGTGTATATAAGGGGAATTCAGTGTCATTATAAATTAGAAGAGCCCTGAGGTTGCTCTGATTTACCTTCAAAGCTGTATCTGTCCCTGGCAGCCCCAGGTTCGGTTGAGTGCAAAGGTGGGTTTTAAAATGGTGGCACCAATAAATAAAATCGACAGCAGCATAATAAGAGAAATAATTAGCATTTAGCATAACATAGGCATAAAATGCTAAACTAAAATATATTATGTCATAAAAGGAGAAATTTACCAAGAATCTGTCTCTAAGGTTACTTCAACATTAAGGGATATGTTTGAATTAAGATATGCAACTCCAACTACTTTAATTAGGTAGCTGGAGTCGAAGTTTCTTAAATTGCATTTTGGCGCCATCCACAAAGCAAGAGGTCAATGGAAGCACACTCTTTTCTACTTCCTTTACTCCTCACAGGAACAGGACTGCTGGCACCGATGGAAGCACCCTCTCAGTTCATATTAGCACGTCTTCACTAGACCTGCTAATTTGAACACCAGAAGATTGGCGGCTGCAGCAGCTTTGATCTCTGTAGTGTAGACAAGACCTAATTCATTCCCCCTGCCTCAGTTGCAACCAGAAGATGGATTTATTTCACTACATAAGATATTGACCCACTACAGGGGCATTCTCTGAGTTTCTCTCACTCCTCTTTATCCAAAGTAGTCTGAAAATATACTATTTGTATATTATGTAAGAGTGTGTCTAGACTACGGAGTTTTTTCTGAAAAAAGTGGCCATTTTTTGAAAAAACTTCTCCTGCATCTAGACTGCCATCTCATCCTTTCAAAATTAAATTGAAAGAACATGGCGGTTTTTTTTTTTTAATCGGTAACCTTTTACCAGGAAGAACGCCTTTTTTTTTTTTTTTCAAAAGAGCTTTTTCAAAAAATGGCGTTCTTGAACACAAACAGGGCTTTTTGAAAGAAGGCATCCAGATTGCCTGGGTGCTCTCTTTCGAAAAAGCGTATCGCTTTTTTGAAACTCTTGTGGCTGTCTAGACAATCTCTTTCCAAAGAGGCTTTTTCGAAAGAGCTCTTTTGAAAAAGGTTTTTTCAAAAGAGGCTTGTAATCTAGACATACCCTAGGTGTTTGGAGAAAGTTAATGGGTGAGGTTTTCCCAAAAACTTTGTCATGGGGGCTTTCTTCTGGAGTATGTTCTTCTAAAATAGCCGTGATATGTTGGGGAGTTTTTACCTTTGTGTGTCACGCTGTTTTATTAGTGTGTATAGGTTACATTTCGATAGAGGTGTCTGCTGCAAGCTCTTCCCTTGCAGCAGTTATTTAAATCCAAATAAGTAAGACTGGAATTTTCCAAGAAGCCATGAGGACATAGGTGCCCAACTCTCACTCAAGGTTATTGGGACTTGGGTGCATAACTCCCTTTCAGAGTCCCAAACCAAACAAAACCATAGCGAGCTCTGAGCAGTGAAGAAGGTTCTGCGCTGAAAGGTTAGAGTGGAACATTCACAAAAATGGAAAAGAATAAGTACTGTCAACAATCTATGCTTTAGCCAACTGTGATTTTTTTTTTCTATCAGTTGCATCCCTGGTGGCCTAATGGTTAAACATCCTACAGTCAATGTTTCATTCCCATTTGGGACAGAACTTTCAGAGGACAGGACTAGATGACCTCACAAGCAGTGTTCCCTATAAGCTGAGTGCTTGGGTGGCCATCCAGAAGAGATCCAAATGGTGCTCACTGATTAGCAGAGCACTCCCAGCACCCACGGCCTGTCACACTTGTTTCTACTGGTAGTGCATATTATGCATGCCTCAGTGCACAGAATAAAGTTACTCCAAATGTGGATGGAAAAAATTAGAGGGAATACTGCTCACAGGTCCTTTCCACTCCTGTGATTTATTTATTAAAGGTCCTGGAGTGTGAAAGAAATTTCCTGGCAAAAGAAAACCCTGTAAAATGTTTCTTTTGTCCTGTCATACAGCCATTTCAAATCATAACTTTTTCGTATTAAATAAAAGCCTTTGAGTGTTTTCAAGCTTAATATTGGGGTCAAAAAACGTCTATAGTTAGTATGTTCAGAAGGTTCCAAACAAATGACTGATGGAAATGTGTATATTGCATTTATTAGTGTTCTTCTCGTGAATATATCTTTTTCATTGAATGGAAAATCCAGACTATTTTACTTCTCAATGGCAAAGTAGAAAAAACTAGAACCTCACTAACATCCCAAAGTTTTAAATTATAAGGTGGAATTTAAATAGCTTGCATAGTAATGTTTAATCCTAGCATCTATGAGCTATCCATTGGGCTTTTTAAATATGAATTATCCAGCATAATATTAGACACACAGTGCAATAATCTGTGTCATTCTTACAAGAGCAACAAGTATAAACACTTACAATTTTAAAACACGCAATAACATTGCTACTGTTAAATTTAAATAAAAATACAAGGATCACTTTCAGTTGTCTATTAGCTAAAACCAGCAATGATTACTATTGGCATTTTATGGTATTGGTGATGACTAACTTTGCACCATAAGCATTATGCATTTAGGAAATTGTTATTATATTTGAACCTTAGTGTATAGTAAAATCAATGGGAGTTTGACATTGACCTCATTTGCTACTAAATCCAACCCAACATATGCTAGAACTGAATTTCACATGTATGCCAACTCCCATCCTCTTCAGTGGTTGAAAATGGCCACATTTTGCCCTCAGATTACATATGCATTTGTTCTGAAAATAATTTTTAGTTGCAGACATAACTGACCAGTAAAGTTATATGAAACCCACAATTGCAATTGGCTAAAACATAAGCTAAATAAATTTCCCATATCAATAATGTATAACTTCAAATATTCAGTTTCCCCATTTCTTGCACTTGAAGGCACACAAAGAAAAAAAAAACCACAATAAAAGTCTTCATCTGCTCTATAATGAAATTTTACAAGTGTGAATATCTGGCCATATGTTCCTATAGTTTGCATGCTGAAAAGCACATAGCAATTTGCTTCAAAACCTGTCTTCTACTTGTATGCATAATCTATAGCCTCCTACTTGGTATGGTTGGTATATTTCAACACAAAAATAGTCTTGCATAGAAAATCTACAAGAGAATAGCAATATAAAAAGACTATGTGGTTTGAAGAAAGGAGGGAAGAGACAGGAAAAAACCAAAATGCTACATGTCCTACTCAGAATATAAAGATGAAATCCTGGTCCCATTGAAGTCAATGGGAGTTTTTGCTATTGACATTAAACCACAGAGAAAGAGGATAGGCTTAATAAGAACGGTCATATTGGGTCAGACCAACAGTCCAACTAGTCAAGTATCCTGTCTCTGACCGTGCTTTTAGCAGTTGGAGGTTAATATTAGAGATTTGGCAGAAAGGACTATGGCATTTACTAAGACATTCTACAGACATCATGCCTGAGATCTTCTACTCTTCCTCCTTAAACTAAGTTAAAATAGATATCTTCACTTTCAGGGGGTGGACTGTTTTTAATAATGATAAGAAGGAAATACTTTAAAAAGTGAAGGATATGAGATCCACAGCAAGATCTTTGGGTCTCTTTTTGTCTTTCTAGGAAAAGGTCTGACTTTTCAGATACCATAGATAAATTCATCCTTCATCCTCAACATCTTCTGTAAATCAATTCCAACTGTGCTCCTCTTTGCAACCTTAGCAGAGACTATTCAAGCCCCAAAGGAAAGGAAAGCATTTTTCAGTGTCTCTTAAATCTCAAGCCTAATTGTTAGACAAAGACTGAAGTTTAAGACCAATCTGCAGTGAATTTAGCTTGTTTCCAAAAGGTGGGGAGGTCTCTCATTTAAGGGAATATGAAGTTCCATGAGTTCAGACAAGTGAACTCTGGAAATAAAAGAAAAAGTTTGTGCCATCTGGTATAAAGCCCTTTCACCATCCAACACCCTTCCCTATTCAGGAACTCGATTCAAAAGATCAGAAATCCAGTCTTTGCTACTGGCTGGAGCATTAGATTAGGTTCCAAGTGAGTTCAGGAATCACTATGGCTTTTACTTCAGACATTTTCTTACATTGGAGACAGATTGACGTCTGTAATAGCTTAAAGTCTATATTAGAATCTTCCAATTCTGTATGTTGACTTACAACAAGAGTTCTTTGAGATGGACTCTGCCTAGTTGCACTCCCTGCCCACCTTGACCTCCTCTTTGTAGTTCTGTAAAATCCTGACTTTGAGGAAATGGTGGAAAGAACTTAAGTGGCAGGGAGTACCACATCCCTTTTAAAAACCTCACTGTCAAAATATTAAGGAATAGTGAGAGAAGGGAGTGGGAAAAGCTGTGTTTTGTATTTGGCTTTTCTCCAAACAAAGCCCTGAAAGTTTGTTTTCCAAGTGCTGATAACCACACACAAAGAATTTCTTTGAGAAAAGGACCGTATTAATTGTATGCTTTTGTTTATCCTCATTGTTTTAGAAAATCTCCTTCATTTTTAGCGTCCGTTAGTAAAACATGCTTTGAATTGATATATGCATCTGTACTGATAGGTTGGAAATATTTTTCTTAGATGGGGGAGACAGAATTGTGATAATTGTTAGTAATAGCCCATCCACCAATATACTCAGATGTCCTCAGTTAAAATATCTTCCTTGAGATTATTCTGTGTTCAGCCTCCTGGGAATTCCTACAGCTATGGCTGTCCTGAAAGCAAGAATTTGCTGCCTATAGTGAAGGGGAGGATGTTGATTTCTGAGCTGCTGGATTTCCAATAAGAGACCAAATAACCAATAGCAAAGCTTGTTGGTTGTTTATGCAGTTTGAACTCTTTCAGGCTGGACACGAGCAAATGAAAAATAGCCATCCCCTATGAGCCAAGTTCAGCTCTTTAAGGGTAAACAAACATTTCACTAAAATGGTCTAGCTAAGGACAGGCAGACATATCTGAACTGAGCTGTCAACTTATATTAGTCACACCTATAAATCCTGCCATGTTAGAATGCTCTGCTCCCAGTATCCCAGAGTGCTTTGGGGGGGGGAATTCTTCAGGTTTCTCTTTTTTTCCTCCCCGTCTGCTTATTTTCCTTGAAATTCAGTGTCTAAAGAGACAGACACACACACACACACACACACACACACGCATTCATTTCTGTGTCCACATATCCATGCACTTCATCTAAAGAACATAACAATAAAATGAAGTTCATACTGATCAACAATATCCGTTTTCTCTCAAATGTGTATGATACTTACTGAATTACAGGCTGTTCACAAATATACGCTATTTTCATGTCAATTGCACTTAATTCTTGAAATCACAAACCAATAATAGGAAAGCAGAACTTCATATACAAAGATTTTCCCCTCTCACCTCTTGTCCCATCATTTTGTTTTATCATTAACAGAATGAAAATGTTTCTTATCATGAATATCCTATTTATGGTACCCTGAATGTTAAAGCAGAGTAAGCATCAAATGTCTCAGTTAATCATACTATTTCTGAAATTGTGGGTTATTTGGTCTGCAAATTCTCTTTCCCCTAGTGACATTGAATTCAGCTCTCACATTTGCTCTGACAGGCTGACAACTGATATCACAAGGCCACAGCTAAGAGTGGTTTATTACTTTTAGTGGGATTTATTTAATGCAGCCTTTAAGCGGAAGGGTGGGGTGAAGATTTAACTCAAAATTAAATTCCAGTAAGAGCCTTTTTAATATAAGAAAGTGGAGAGAATGAAAATAATACACACACAAAATAATGGGCATGAGGGAAGCTACATTTAACATGAATGTGGTGATTTTTAAAATGCAGTGATTATAACATACTCTCCATGTCAGGACATACATGGACAAATATTAGAAGCCAACATAACAGAACTTGTAGAGTAAGTGGGGAAATTTGAACCAAAATAAATTTGAGATCTTAAAGAGAGAGTGCTCAGACAACTTTGGCCTAAAATGTAAGTTTTGTAAATATCAATTTGATCAAATCTTAGACAACTAAAAATGTTACCCTTCAAAATAAATATCCAATGGAAACAGATTATCACATAAATCTTCCCTTGCTATTTTTACACTCAAGTGTTGCAGCCTTTTCCTAATGAATGAAAACAAACTAGTGACATTTAGAAACTAAAAAATGAAACTGGCATGTTTTTCATTGCACTAGCTGGGATAAATATGGAAGCAGACAGCATAATAACTGAAAAGATGAAATTTTTTAAAGAAAAAAGTTCTCACTTTCTATTCAAGGTATTAATCATAGCATAGGTAAGAAATCCATTGATTTGTTTTTCACATGTACATGGGAGCTGGAACAACTTATAGGAGGTGTGCTGAGAAACACTGAACCAGACTGTGAACGCTGTGCATGATGGAAACCACTTCAAGCCAGGGGTACAGCAGTATGTCCAGGAACCCTAGTTTTAACACTTATGCACATGTATGAACTTTTTGTTGTGAAGAGCCTCAGAATTGAGATGCCTTCATTTTCTGTTTAATATTCCTTTCTATTTTTGAGCATGTGGAAGACAGATGCAATTGTCTCTGTTGCTGGAGTCTATACAGAAGAAGCAAACACAAAGGCTGGAAAGCGTCCTTGCAGAAGTGCAGACAGAGTTTATCTCTGAAATTGTATGAGGACAGCCTGCACCTTTTTCATTCTTGAGCTAGTATTCACGCCTGAAGAGATTAATGTAAACTAGATAGACCAATGAACCACATAAGCAGCAGCTGATGGGGCACCAAGGGGCAATACTTCTTAATTAAGGATGAAGCTCACATGGGCAGGAATAGGTGGGCTTCTATAAAGTTGAGAACAGAAGTCCATCATAGGTAGAAGCAATCTAAAATCTTTCTTTGGGGTGCACCCCCCAACACACACACACACACACACACACACACACACACAGTTTGTTAGAGTCTGGTTAGAAGCAAAGGAAGAAAATAGCTGTGGGGAAAGCTTAGATATGTGATAAACCAAGACATTTTAAGGAAGGGGTTTTCAAACTTTTTTTCTCATGACCTAGTTGAAGAAAATTGTTGATACTTGTTACCTGGCATCACTAGGGTGTGGGCTCTGGGGTGGGGCTGAGATGAAAGCTTTGGGATGTAGGAAAGGGCTCTGGCTTTGAGGGGGGTGGGAGTAATCAGACCCTCCATTCCACCCCTTACCTTCAGCAGCTCCCAGTCAGCGGTGCTGCAGGCGTCCTAAAGCATGATTCCTGGCACTGCAGACCATGCTGCGCCTCCGAAGCAGCCTGGAGCAGGTTTCTAGCTATGGGAGTATAGAGCTAATGCTCAGGTCAGGGGCAATGTGCAAAACCCTGTGCACTCTCTCCCCACCACCATCTAGGAGCCAGGCTTGCTGCTCTCCAGCTCTGGCATGAAGCATAGTCTGCAGCACCAGGAGAAGCAGGTAGCCTACCTGATCATCCTGCAGCAATGAGACCTGGCACTCAACAGTCCATTACCCTGACTTTGAAAACTACTGTTCTGGAGGACAGTGGGACAAATTAGGACACGTTTCAGGGAAGAAACAACCAGGTCTGAGAACAGACTATTATTGTAGAACATATGGTCCTTTGGCTAGACCCTGGAGTGTAGAGTGTGGACATGGAATTCCATACCTGTTTCTGGGAAGGTGGCACCACTTGTGGGTAGAGAACAGAGAACTGGCTGAGGAAAGCTCATCCTAAGACACTTTTACAGACCCCAGAAAGAGCTGTCGTGATGACCTAAGACAAAACCCCAAAGGAGCAGCCCTTTCATGAAGAAAGTCCCTACTCTGAGTGATGGAGGGTGCGAGTGAGTCTATGGGCAGAGCGCCCCCAAGAGGGGGTATCCGAACATCGGTGAGTCATGAGAAGGCATGCTAATGGTGAGTAGTGAACCCGCTTACAGCTGGACACAAAATCCATTACAACATATACAAAGTAATTCTCTCCCAATGTTATGTGATTGAAGACTGGACTAGATAATAATCTACTGCAAGTCAGCTTAGCTCAGTCGAATTCATTTCTTAAAGTATCAAACCTTACAGTATGTGCCATTCTTTAAATATGTATTTCTTCAATATCGAAATAGCTTCATTGCACAAGTATATATGTGGAACTAGCCTATAAAATTAATGGGAAGCATGTATACACTGAGAAAATAGAACCATAAGGGCCTACTAAATACTGTGCTTTAAAAAAGCAACAGGTTCTTTCTTGTAAAAGACTAACAAAAATCATCCGATAAAAGCAAAAGGAATCTGTACTAGTATCTATAAAAATGGCTTGACAGCATTTTACCAAATTTTGCCTCTTCGGCATTAGCCTCTGAAAATGTTTTCCTTAATTGAAGCATTATGAATGCAGCACTCCAATGCCATATGTACTGTGCAGAGTAATTATTGAAGCATTCAGTTAGCAGCAGATTCTAGAGTCCGGGTTGCAACGCAGTTTCAATAAGGCTCTGTTTGCAAATGTTGTGTTTATATCTTTCTAAAAAATAAGCCATTTGGGCCGAAATGTTTCATGCTTAGTGACTGGCTAATGAGTATTTATTTTTAAGTTTAAGCAAAATCCCATTAGCTGCTTTTAGGTTATTAGAGGATGAAAAACATCCCTAGCCAGTAGAAACATCACAAAAATGGCTGATATTTAATCTTCCAAAACTTTCACCAAGTTGGAAAGCAGAGCAGAGTAGGAGCACTAGAAACATTATCATTATTCACAGAAGGTATCTTGTTTACTCTGTAGCAGCTGTCCCAATGTGGTCTTGGTTGTGGGGCTTGGCAAAGATGTTGCCCTTTTCCACAGCTAGTGCAGATGTTCCAGGGATTAATACTGTTTCCCACTACTGATTGTAGAAGCTGCAACACAACATAAATTAAGGCTGAATAACAAACTGAAAAAGAGAGAGACTTCCATTTGTTGATTTCTGTGTGCAAAACACGAACAAAATTTCTTAGTGTTTGGGGAGGAAATATGCCTTGTAGTTAAAGGATATGTCTATGCTCTAAACTGGAGAGCTACATCTAGATTGCATCCCTTTTTTATAAAAGGGATGCAAATTAGACGTATCACAATTGCTAATGAAGCGGGGATTTAAGTCTCCCCCACTTCATTAGCTTAAAAATGGCTGCCGCTTTTTTTCGGCACGGAGCTTTGCTGGAAAAAAGCGCCAGTCTAGACGCGGATCTTTTGGAAAATAAAGCCTTTTCCGAAAGATCCCTTATTTTATTTTAAGAGGGATAAGGGATCTTTCGGAAAAGGCTTTATTTTCCGAAAGATCCGCATCTTGACTGGCGCTTTTTTCCAGCAATGCTCAGTGTCGAAAAAAAGCGGCAGCCATTTTTATGCTAATGAAGCGGGGGAGATTTAAATCCCCGCTTCGTTAGCAATCGCGATACGTCTAATTTGCATCCCTTTTACGAAAAAGTGATGCAATCTAGACGTAGCTGAGGAGTGGTTCTTAGTTCATGGAGACATACTTGTGCTCATTCTCAGTGTATGTCTACACAGCAGCATTATTTCAGAATAGCTGACATTACTCCGAAATAAAGAGCACGTCTACAGTACAAGCCTTTATTTCGATATAATGTCAAGCTGGAGGACTTCTTACTCTGACTCCTGTAACCCTCATTTCATGAGGAGTAAGGGAAGTCGAAGGAAGAGTGTTCTTCCTTTGATTTCCTGCTGTGTAGACAGCACCAAAAAGCTGAAACAAGCTATTTCAACTTAAGCTACGCAATCGACATAGTTGAAGTTGCTTAGCTTATTCCAACTTTAGCACTGCTGTGTAGATATGCCTTCACTGAGCTATTGCGTTCAAAACAAAATGTGTTCCATAACAGTCTGAACGGTTGGGTAGACTAGCCACCACGCATGTGTGCCTACATTTTTTATGGGTGCAATGTCAAGGTAGCTAGTCCCTTCTGCTGCACCTGCAATCTATTTTTAGCATGTGTACACAAAGTGCTGGCATGAATGAGACCCCCTTGAGCTGGGAATCACACACTAACTCCAAGTGTAGGCATGCCTAGGGTACCAGTCCAGGGATCAGGAGATCTGTGTTTTATTCTTGGCTTTGCCAGACTTCTTGCATGATGTGAACAAGTCATGTAGGAAGGTCCTCAATGATATTTAGGTGTCTAGCTCACTTTGATTTCAATATTTTTCAGTCCATTAGCTTGTAGAGTTCTAGGCATATTGCATATGGGCGGGTAGAGAATGTAGTTCTGTAGTCATGACTCTTGCTGTGATTGATCCAGCATTGCCAACAAATAGCTCATTATATTTGATGTTAATTGTAAAACTGCATCTTCTGGAATTATGAGAGTATTTGAAAGTTTCAACTTCCACTTGTGGGGGAAAAATGCCGTAAGTTTCTCACTAACATGGTTACAGAAAAGCTGGAAAACACGAACCATAAATTCTCAGAAACCAGAAGGCAAATAGAGAGTGTTTATTGATGTAATCATGACTTTAAAAATGTCATGGGTGTGTTACTTTTTTATTTTATTACTAGACGATTTATCCAGCATTGCTCAGGTCCTTAATTTTTTTGTTTTTCTTCATTTAAATCAAGGGTGGGTCAAGGGTCACTCATCTTTTTTTGGATTGGGGGGCCACTGACCCACAGAAAAATTAGTCAGGGGCTGCACACAAGTGAGAAGCAAAAAGAAAACAAAAAACAAAACAAATCCTCACGGTCATAGCCCCCAACTGAGAAGGGGAAAAACACTCCCCACATTCCCCTCACACACCAGCACTTAGTGATGTCCAGGCTAGTAGATTTTGTGTGTTCCTTCCCCAAGGAGAGGCAGCGGAGAGCTGGAGCACCAGCACAGGCTCCCTAATGTTGGGAGGGAACCCTGAGACTCAGGGTCTGGATCCATGCAAGCCGGGAGCCTTAGGTTCCCTGATTTAAATCCTTACTATGGGGTGTGGCTGGAGATGAGGGGTTCAGTAAGCAGTAATCCCGAGGAAGAGAGGACAACTTCAGCCCTCTCTCACTGCAGCAGCTTGTGGCCACATAAGAAGCACCTCCCAATGGCTGCTGCAGCTGCAGCAGCCACAGCTGGGGCAGGTTGAGATTTGTTGGCCCCCTGCATTCCCCATGAAGAGGGAAGAATTTAGCAAATGTGCACTTTCCCCTTGCTCCCTGAAGAGGAGCAACCAGCAATATTCCCTTGTGGAGGAGGGGAGCTGGAACCCCCCACCTTCCCTAAAGTGGGCCTGCGGGTAGGAGACTTGGGACTGGGGCAGTCACACATGGGGGGACATGCACATTCCCATCCAGCCCCTTTCACCTGCCTGGTGATTCTGTCTCTTTTCTATATGGTTTTGTGTCCCTGTACAAAAGGGAGAGTTTCAATTTTCACAAACCCAACAAATCCCTGACCTTCCTGTAAATTGTTATAAAAGGACGCTGCATACCGACTTTGGTGATCCTAACTCTTACCACTTAGGAGGAGTTCTTGGACAAACAGATTCGTTCACTCACAGAAAAATTCTCTCATAGGCTAGTAACCTACTATATATGTGAACCAGGGCCAAACTCCTGATATTTGAGTACTTGGGGCTTTGCAATCCTGCTCATCAAATAATTGGTCAGAGTAAGAAAGCAGGGAGTTGCTCAGCTGGGAGATGTGAAAGTGAGTGTTAAGTTGCTTTTATGAAAAATGTCTGAGTGGAACTGTGACCAGAAGCTGGTGAAAGGGTCATGGGCTGCTTGGAATCACTCCCAAGCCCAGGAGGAGGAAAGCTGCAGTGAATTCTTGCTGCTGAACAGAAGGACTGTAGTGAAGCCCTAAACTGCCAACACACTGAACACTCCCAGCACCAGAAACTGAAATAAAAACATCTTGGAAATCTTTATTTACCTTCTGACTTTTTAAAATTTTCAGATTTATGTTTAAGAATATTATTACAACTATAAAGGTCAGGAACTTCTTAGTGAAAAGAAATTCTGATATAAGCCCATGACAACAGGAGCAAGTACTTTAAGAAAAAAAAAAAATCTTCTAACAAGAGCCCTTGAGCTAAGGGCTGAAAGGTCCGGGCTGAAAGGTCCAGTCACAGACTAATATTTGGGCTACAGAAGCCTAACGCAAGATTGTAGATTGATAATTTCCTCTGCAAGTATTGGAATTGTTATAATAAACAAGATCCCTGAAGAGCTTTTATTTGGAAGACTATTTGTCTCATATGATTAACCTAGAGGTATTGAAGAAGGGGAAACTGAGGCTGGAGTGCACTTGATGAGGATGCAGGGGTTGCAACCCTCCTTAAGGACCATATAAGCCCCTAGATAGATGAAATCAGAGCTAAACAAGTGTTGTGAAAATATATATTACAGAACAAAATCATTGGGGTAAAAGGAAGAGTTGAGAGGCCCGTCATGTCAACTGATAGTAGACAGCAAAGTTGTCAAGTCAAAGGCTGTGTCTCGACTGGCAAGTTTTTCCACAAAAGCAGCTGCTTTTGCAGAAAACTTGCCAGCTGTCTACACTGGCCGCTTGAATTTCCGCAAGAACACGGACGATCCCATGTAAGAAATCAGTGCTTCTTGCGGAAATACTATGCTGCTCCTGTTCGGGCAAAAGTACTTTTGCGCAAAAGGGCCAGTGTAGACAGCTCAGATTTGTTTTGCGCAAAAAAGCCCCGATCGCGAAAATGGCGATCAGGGCTTTTTTGCGCAAAAGTGCATCTAGATTGTCACGGATGCTTTTCCGCAAAAAGTGCTTTTGCGGAAAAGCATCCATGCCAATCTAGATGCTCTTTTCCGCAAATGCTTTTAATGGAAAAGTTTTCCATTAAAAGCATTTGCGGAAAATCATGCCAGTCTAGACATAGCCTAAGGGTACAACTACACTGCAACACTATTTTGAAATAACAAACGCTATCTGAAATAACTTAGTCCGTTTCTGCATAGCAAGCAGTTATTTCAAAATAGTGTCAAAATACTAGCTGGATGACTTCTTACTCCAACTCCTGTAGCCCTCATTGTATGAGGAGTAAGGGAAGGCGGAAGAAGAGTGCTCTATTTCTAAATAAGTGTTGTGTAGTTGCTCCCTATTTTGAAATAAGCTATTTCAAAATAAGCTACACAACTGATGTAGCTCAATTTGCATAGCTTATTTCGAGTTAAGCCCTGCAGTGTAGATACACAAGTGTCACTTAGACTTCTGATTTCATTTTCGTGCACACTGTGGTAAGGAAAGGCCACTAAAACAAATTCAATAACTCCAAAGGATAAAAAGGCAACGCGTGCTTTTTTTGTATGTAAATAGATAATAAAAATCTTGAAATGTTTCACAGAAAAAAGGGGATGGTTTCTCAAAATGTACTTTAGTGTTAACAGTACTGTTGGTATTCCCAAGAAATAGGATAGGGAATACCTACTTATTCTGTTGCTAGCTGGGGAGTTTAAAAAGTAAGAGGACCTTATTGTTCCACCCTTGCTCACTTTAGGTAGTATCACATTCTGAAGAGGCTCATGGGGGCTATTTGACATGCCCAAGGGTTGAAGATTCAAACCCATTACATTTTCAAACTTCATTTTTTTTCCAATTAAATCATTAGCCATCTCAATGCACCAGTGAGTTGTAAGTGTTAGCACCATTTTACAGATGGTAAATGATTTGCTTTGAGATCAGTGGCAAAACCAGGATTAAACTTGATTGGCCTAAGAACCAGGAACTATGTGTGGAGAAAAGACCATACTGCTTCTAGTATCTCTTCATTCCTCTTCTACGTGATCTCTGTGATACTGCACATTTAAGTTATTTAAACATATGAAAAATAAATCAGATGTTGTAACAATACTATTTTAATTATACAAAGCATAATTAACCTTTTAAAATCATTAGACTGATTTTCATGAAAATCAAAGTGTTTAAGTAGATTTTTCAAAGAATGCAAATTACAGTATTAGCTTCAATACGATCATAACAAAACAGAATAGCCCCATCTCAGAACTCTGCTCCATCCCCATCCTCCCCTTTTGCTTCTAAAGCAGTGTAAAACAAAATGCATGATAATGCTAATTAAGATGAGGCATCATGTCTCAGCTTGCTGAGTTGTCACTGAGTCTTTCTGTGAGTGTGTGGTGGTGTGTTTTTCTTTTTCCTTCCCCATTTACATTCCAACCTGACCAGAATAGTCTTTAAACTAAATCTATGCACTTATAATACACAACTCTGGGCAGTACTGTACCCTTTTCAAGAGGATAATAGTCTCACTCTCTAAACATATTCTCCTGAAAGATTACAAAGAGAAACATTAGAGCTGAAATCAATCCTAGCATGTATGGTGATGGTACCTTGTTTTTGCTAAAAGGCAGAGACTGCATTGGACTCTTGAAATCTATACCTTTATTAACAAGCATGACACACTAGCTTTTAGAGTTCTGTTATACAACAATGAGTACTTCTGTAAAGGCTTCCATTCCTTTTAGCCACTTATATGCAAATTAGCATACAGAGTTATGAGAAACTTTCATCTAACAAATGCTAATTTATTCATTTTCTGCAGATGGTTGTAAGCAATATGACTTACCTGTAATGTGAAATTGGAAAATTCATTGCATACATCCTGCCTTTTTCAATTGTTTGTTACAGCTTTCTGTTCCAGCCCGTGGCAAATGATATTTTATCATCATTTTGAAACCCTATAATGTAAAAGCCATAGGGACCATACACAGTTCTATAGAATAATTTAGTAGCATACCTATGTCTGACTGCTTATATATGGTTCAGTTGCTACGTAAGGGAATATGGTTAACTTCAATGGGACTACATGACAGAACTCCATGTGTAATACAGATAATCTGTTCCCTCCCACCTCCTGAATGCGTGAATGCTGAATTAGCAGCATTCTAAAGTACTAAGAATGGGAGATTGTGCTTGAAGCTGACTGAGTGATGGAAGAGAACATTTGCAAACAAGTTAACTCCCCGCCCCCAAATTTCTCCATTTCCTTTGCTCATGCGCTCTCATCCATTGAGAAATGGATTTTGTCTCCCTACCTGCTCACCCACATAGTCTGGTTATGCTAGCTATGTGACAATTCTGTGTGTGAGAATTGAAAGTCACTCTGCCTTTTAAAAAGTCCAGAAATACACAGTTCTAAGTGATCATTAAGCATTTTAATTATTTCGGTATTCCACTGGGAAGAACCATTTTCTTTTTTCTAGAACACTGAAGATATTTTTTTCTGAATCTAAGTGTGTGTTAAATAATCATCATCTGCTCAATGTATTTGATAAACAAGCAAACCACATTCATTTTTCCACAGTTTAGATGCTAAAAATATTCTGTTGCTCTTGATTGCAAAGTTATCAAGCCAAATACTTTCAAAATAACTGATAATTGAGTTTGTATGAAGTGAATAGTGACATTATTGTCAAATTCTTTTAAGAATGGAGACAACTAAAAGGTTGCTTTGTCATTTCAGAGAAAAGAATGAATGTATCATCATACATAGGATACAAAACTTGTTATGCACATCTAGATATGTTTTGTGGTCAGTAACACCAGCATAAATCTTAAGTAACTCCATTAAAGTCAATAAAGTTCCTTCAACATTTCACAGCTCTAAATGAAAACAATATTAAGTCCATAATGGGCCTGCTCCTCCATTGCTTTTTTGTAGGCATTTAAAGCTTCGCATAATAGGTGAAGCTTTTAACAACCATTCTGCACTCACCTTTCCCAACTGTAAATGACTACATGAAGTAGAAAGGCAGTGGATAGTTTAGGCCCAGAGTAGTTAGCCTTTGACTCAGACCCTAGACTACAGTCGGAACAGTTCAGGGGGAAGTGCAGACACAGCTGTAAGCCACCTCTGCATATTCAGTCCTGGGAGAGGCGAGAGGCGCATCCCAGGACAAAAGAGGCCACTTGGTCAGACCCTGATACCTTAGGGCTGCTCTATTTCTTAGTAGCTGCTAATAACCTCTGGACTGTTCCAGTAGCTGTACATTGCTAGGGCATATAAACATCCTAGCTACCGCCTATGCCAGAGGGGCGAGGTGGGGTAGTGTAGGGTCTGTTATATATGGCAACTTGGGATACATTACTTCAGAATTCTCGCACAGAGGAAACTGTCATTTATGCCAGATTTTAGGTCAGCTAATACAGCTAGAGTAGCACAAATCAACGTTAAACAGAGTGCTAGATCCTGCACTTTGCTAACTAGTTTTATGGTCTATTGGTTCGGTGAAAACATTGTCATTAAGCCCACAAAGGTAAAGACTTTTTTTCTGTACGCATAAAGAAAAAATCTTAAAAAATGGCACTACTATAAAAGATTGAGGGAGCTTGAAAAGTATTTGTAGTAATGAACTGCTAGTCTGTACTAAAACTGGAAGAGAAAATGAAAGGTGGAATGATCTTCACTGAAGAGTATTTTCCACTGGGGACTCTACTGGCATTCAGTTGTCTCATTTAATTATCACTTTCCTGATCCAACCATTATTCATGAGCTGCTTCTTGTTCTCAAAGAGCTCTGAGCAGTGCTTGCCAATATTATGGCATATTATGAAGCACAGTTATGCAGCAAGGGGGTTGGGGTGATAATGCATTGGTCTACACTGCTGGCATGTTTTCTATTTGCACTCATCAGCTGCCAGAAGACTGCAGAGCTCTATATTCAAAGCCAGAAAACCAACTCAGTTTTCAGCATTGTGCACTACTTGGCTAGCATCACATTCTTTCGCATTTCTTAGGTAGGATATAGACCATTCAATTTGTGCAGCACATAGGCAGCCTGAATCGTCTGTATGGGATTTATTCTAGTTTCCATGTGATTGCATTCCCATCTGTAACAATGGTGAAAGAAATGCACAGAAAGGAAAGTTCCTAACAGACATCGGCAGCACTCGCTGAAGTAGTTTTGAGATGAATTTTAATTGGCATTGCTTAAACCATACATGAAACTGAAATATATTCATCTTTGTTTCTTCATGCACCCTCTGCCCAAATTAAGTGCATTCTTTCTGAGCAGAGTTATACAATGTAAATTTACTAGGTGTGGAGCTGTCTCTCTCTCTCTGCCCAGGGTAATGATAGTCATTAATAGCTAAAGAGAAAAAAATCTGTTCTCCTAAATATACCTCTAACCATATCACAGTTAATTTAAAGGGGGGGGGGGAGTATAATTTATGTTCTAAACCATTGAATTTAGTTTAGAATAGAAATAATCCTGAGGAAATTGGCCATTAATGAAGTTTACAACTGGTTTGTTAGAGTGTTAGCTGCCCTTGGCTTCACCCCAGGCCATTAAGTCAGAAACCATCACTTGTTAATGACCTTTTTTAACCGTTGCTTAAATAGTGAACTGGCATTGTAAAACATTTAGATAAACTTAAGGACTCATATAAGGCTGTTTGGTTTGGTTTTGTCAGAGGTAGCTTTAACTCTTTTTAGAACTTTTTTTTTTTAAAACTGCTAAGAGCACCTAAGAGCACATCTACATAGCAGAACTAAAGCCAAAATAAGCTACACAACTTGAACTATGTCAATTGCATAGCATAAGTCGAAATAGTTTATTTTGGCTTTTGGTGCTGTCTATACAGCAGGAAGTCTGAGAGAGAGCACTCCTCTCTGACTTCCCTTACTTCTCGTAAAATGAGGGTTACAGGAGTCAGAGTAAGAAGTCCTCCAGCTCAACATTTCTAACACTATGGGTACATCTAGACCGCAAGGATCTAATGGAAAAAGATATGCAAAATGTGGAGTGCATTTTGCGTATCTTTTTCCAATACTTTTCTTGGAAGAGGCTTTTCCAAAGTTTGGCCCATCTAGACTGGGCCAAATTAAAAAAAAAAAAAAAAATATTTTGAAAGCCCTCTACTTCCTCGTGGAACGAGGAATGCAGGGGCTTCCAAAAGAGTGCATTTGCTCATCCGCTTTTTTTTGCGGAAGAGCAAACGCATTCCCTGGGTGCAGCGGAGTTTTTTCAGGATATCTCCAGTATCCCCCAAACCCCCCACAGTCTAGCCATATCCTATGTCGAAATAATTGCTTGTAGTGTAGACACGGACTGGGTTATTTTGGAATAATGTCATTATCCTTAAAGATTAACAAATTATATATATATATATATATATATATATATAATATCATGAGCTATCATAGGCAAAATCAGTCTCATCTCAAGCTCATCTGAAGAAGTGTATTTTGCCCACAAAAGTTCATAATACTATATATATTTTTGCTAGTCTAAGGGCATGTCTACACTAGGGTATTATTTCAAAACTAGCCAGTTAGCCAGTCATAAGACGGGATTTTCAGGTCTCTCCTCCATGTCAGTTCTCTCCTGAGCCTCCGGTTTCTCGCTCAGTCTCTCTCTCTCTCCCCTCCTCCTATTACTACCCCCCCCCTCAGCTCTCCTCCACCTCCTGCCTCTCTCCCCCCCATCTCTCTCTTTCTCTTCTCCTCACCCTCCTGCCTCACTCGGGGGACCGCAGAGTCCAAACGGTCACTTGCACCACTTGCTTCCATGCGGCGGCCTGGCTGAGCGGTGCAGAAGTCAGCCGAGTGCCAAAACGGGAGGCGAAGGGGGGCAGTGACATTCACGGCCAGGGGGCAGGGCCTGGAGCCACTGTCACGCTGCATGTTACCACCCCGCCCCTCTTCGCCTCCCGCTGTGGTGCTTGGCTGACTTCTGCGCCACTCAGCCGGACAGCTGCAGGGCAGCAAGCAGCCGTTTGGGCTTCCCCATGGCAGCCCGGCTGAGCAGCGCAGAAGTCAGCCGAGCACTACGGCAGGAGGCGAAGGGGAGCGAGGCGGTGACGTACATGGCCAGGCCCCAACCCCTAGGCATGTATGTCACTGCCCCTCCCCCTTCTGCCGTGGCGCTTGGCTGACTTCTGCGCTGCTCAGCCGGGCCACGGCGGGACAGCAAGCGGCGCAAGCAGCCATTTGGGCTTTGCACTCCTCATGCAGCATGGGCCGCCCAGTGGGAAGAGCCAGCATTTCAGGCAATAGCGCCTCCCAGAGGGAACAGCCAGCATTTTGGTGTTACAGACTCAGACACTGGGCTATTATAACTAAATTTGAAATAACTCCTGAAATATCTATTTTGAAATAAACTTATTCCCTCAGGAAAGCTGGAGTACAGATTTTGAAATAATCAGACTGTTATTTTGAAATAATGGGTTTGGTAGTGTGGATGCGCTGCTTATTATTTTGAAACAAAGAGGTTATTTTAAAATAACTCCCTAGTGTAGACCAGCACTAAGGTGCCACAGGACTACTTGTTGTTTTTAGTTACAGACTAATACAGCCAACCATCTGAGGGCCCATCTAGACTATGTAGAAGATTCTAAAGGGGATATGCAAATTCCGTGAAAATTTGCCTATCTTCTTCAGATCTCACTTTCAAAAGCTCTGCTTTTGAAAGCGAAAGTAGTCAAGATGCATTTTTTTGGCAACCCCCCCTCCTTTTTGAAAGCCATGTAAACCTCATTTTGAGGAAAAGCGGCTTTTCAAAAAAGGAGAGGGTTGCCGAAAAAAACGCATCTTGGCTACTTTCGCTTTTGAAAGCTCTGCTTTCGAAAGTGAGACCGGAAGAAGATAGGCAAATTCCCATGGAATATTCTAATATCCTCTTTCGACTCTTTTGCATACTCTAGATGAGCCCTGAGACTTTAGAACTTTTTATCAGGCAGGAAAAGTATAAGTGGAATATAATAGTGGGTTCTATTCTCTCACCTAGGTTTTACGTGAATGCAACCACACTGAGCAGTAGAGCTACTCCCAATTTACAATGGCATGAGAAATCAAGCCCAGTATTTTTTATACATTATACCCTCTTCTCACTCCAAATCATCATGAAGGGCTCAAAAGTTCAAAACTTGACTGTCAACTTGACAGAAGTTAGTCCACTAAAAGACATTACCACACCTATCCTTTCTGGGACCAATGGCTACAGCAACACTCGATCCAAATTATCTCGTCAGATGCCCAAAGTTCACTAATTCAATAGGAGAAACACCCAGAGAATGTAATGGAGGACCAAAGCTAGAGATTTTGAAGCCAGGGGCAAGTTTATGGAATCTGGTGGAATTGTCAAGAGCGGCAAATAGGTCTGAATAATACATTACCTCTATATTTGTTGCAAAATTCTACAGAAGTCACAGCTTTTTGTGACTTTACTGGGAACATGAGCAAGGCCCACAGGTATGATGAGATGTTATGGGTGTGATCCCTGCTAGGCCATCCACAGGGATGGAACCTGTATCTGCAGGCCCTGGGGGACTTCAGTACTGGTGCTACTACCCAATATCTCTGGCAGAGCATTGACTAATGTTCTGAGAGGCTCGTAGCACCATTAACTGTCCTTACAGAGGCCTTGACTAGTGGATCATATCTGTTCCCTGATAGGCCAGAGATGTTTCTCACAGCCTCTAAATAGCATGCTTGGACCAATCTGTACAATAAGGTAGTTCCCAGAGCCAGTAATTTAGTTCTAATCCTTGGCTCTGGTATCTGGTTTGTGACTCTGTTTCTAACCCTAGCTTCCCATTCCTCAGGCCTCACAGTTAAGGATGACTGGCCACAGCATGATTCTTGACACAGGGCTTGCCCTAATGTGCTTTATGATATCGGAATGCATAACACTAGTGTCAAGCTATGGGCTGAGGAATGAAGCTAGCGTGCCAGATTCTAATATCCATTTTAATTGGCTGAAATTACTGCAGAATTGGCCCAGTGTAACAGAGTAGAGCCTAGCCCAATCCCCTTAGCCAACTCTGCCTACTCTAGTGTGTCTAGACTACATGGCTCTGTTGACCGAGCCATGTAGATGAGTTTACTAGACACAGCAAAATGAAGTGGCAATTTAAATAATTGCCGCTTCATTTACATCAAAATGGCTGCCGAGCTGTGCTAATCAGCTGTTTGTCGGCACAGCGCGGTAGTCTAGAAGAGGATCAACTGACCCCAGATCCTTTTGTCATCAGATCCCTTATGCCTCGTGAACATTGAAAGAGCAACTGCAGCCACTCAAACAGGTAGCAAACCGGTATCCCTCGTTAGTTGTGCATCCCCATCATCCCTTACCTGGCCTGTATTGGCCGTGTCATCATAAACTGCATGGCATGCATGACCAGAAAAGAACTCCTCCTCTTCTCTCTGTAGCAAGCAAAGTATAGGGAAGCCCTATGAATGGGACAGGTTCAGGGACTTATAAAAGAGTTCCAGTCCTTTCAAGCCCAACCGCCCCTGACTAAGCGCTTGCAGGACTGAAGTTTGCGTTGTGTAGTTTTCTGCAGGTTTTTATAATACCAACACCTCTGAATAATACGTTACCTGTATGTTTGTTGCAAAATTCAGCTGTGACATTGCGATTTTTTTTCTAAGGATTTATCCACCTCCTCTGTCGGAAGTGAATCCAGTTCTTACTTTTGGTGTTAGCTTTATGATTTCCTTGTAGCATTTAATTTTTAACTGCTATTAACTACTCCAACTCTAGGCTTGATCCCAGCTCACGAGTGGCAATTATTCATGTGTGTAGCTCATTGGCTTCACTGGGTGATTGAATAAGCATCGTTCATGTGTGGAAGAGGATCAAAACATCCCCTTTCTTCCTTGGAAAGTGTGTGTGTACTTAATGGAATGGTGTGCTATACAGTTTAGTAGCATTGTTTATCCCAGTATGATGGAGATCCTGCAGGTGTATGTAGCCAGTGTACTGGCATGTATACTATATGACTTCACTGCCAGTGCAGTGGAGATAGAGGGTGGTGATCACTGAAAAGTGGGTATAACTGGTATATTCCAATACTACCCCATCCCAGGGTAATTTTTCAGCCCTTGGTGCTTACAGACTAGCATTACTAGTGCAGAGCAAAAGAATTGCATGCAGCAGAAAATTGATAACTGGGGGCTTTACATACCACCCTCAGTTTTGTGTTCTGTGCATGTTGTTAGTGACTGGCCCTCTATTCCTGTGAGCAGGCCACTATCTCAAACAATTATCTTTCAGCCTCACTATCAAATAATGATTTGCTTAAAGTAAACTCTGTCCCCAAAGATGCATCAGTAGAAAGCCTGGAAAATGTCAGCATAAAACTTTCAGACCTTCACAAGATGCTAGAAATATTACCTTTTCCCTTTTAATTTATGGTATAGTTGTCTGTCCTCTCACAACAGGAATAATGTTCACAGCTTTGTAAAGTCCCGAGAAATGGCTGTGATAGCTACCAATGTCTCATTTTTTTCAATATTGAAATTCAGTTACTGGCCAAATGTATTTCTTTTCTTATGTGCTACTGACACCTGACATATATCATGTATCAGGTCAATTTGCCTTACAGTTAGCACCAAAAGGGTTGACTATTTAGGACTTGATTACATGTGTGTGGTAGATCACCTATCAAACTAGTCCTCTCCCTTTTTATACAATAACTAGCCAATTAGCCCGTCATAAGACTGCATTTTCAGGTCTCTCCTCCACCTCGGTATTCTTTCCTGAGCCTCCGGTCTCTTGCTCTCTCTCCTCCTACTACTACTGTCTTTCCCTCTCTCTCTCAGCTCTCCTCTGCCTCCTGCCCCTCTCTCTGCTCCTCCCCCTTCTGCCTCTCACCTCGGGGGATCACAGAGCCCAAATGGCTGTTTGGGCTACGTACTCCCCATGCTGCATGGGGGGGGTGTGGAGCCTAAACAGTCACTTGCTCCTATGCGGTGGAGCAGAAGTCAGCAGAGCGCCACGGCAGGAGGCGAAGGGGGGGTGGCACGGTGACGTTCACGGCCAGGGGCTGGAGCTGCTGTCTCACCACACGTCACTGCCCCACCCCCCTTCCTCTCCTGCCATGGCGCTCGGCTGACTTGTCTGCCACTCAGCTGGGCCGCCGCGGGGAAGCAAGCAGCCATTTGGGCCCCGCACTCCCCATGCAACACGGGCCTCCCAGAGGGAACAGCCAGCATTTCAGCGTTACAGACTCAGACATTGGGCTACTATATATATATATTTGTGAGGAAGTCTACAAGTGTATCTTCTTCCACAGAACCCTTTGGTATGTCCAACGGAGCGGTGATCCTGGCCATAGAAATGATGTACACTAACACAAGTAACATGGTCATAGTATTTATTTTTAAAACTACACTTGTTTAAGTTTTATTTTAAAATCCCTAAATAGTGCCCTCTCAAAAGCCAGCCTATATTGGAAATAGAGTCTGACTGCAAGCAGGTGTATGAGAGACACTTCTGATGGGGCTAAGCTAAGAAAAAAAAATATAAGAAATGACATTTAGTGGAAGACTCTTGGATTGCTGGTCACAGTGTTTATGGTTATGCTTTTGATACTATGAACCTGCATAATCCTTAGAATAGTAATCTTGTTTCCCCAAATCTCTTTATAATGAGGATCTCATGAGCAGGTAACCCCTTACTCAGGGGACACAGGTGACTGGCAGATGAATTTAAGTGACAGGAAAGGGGATTGCTATATGCCCATTCCTTTCTCATTTATTAAGCATTTAACTGGATCCACCAGATTTAGAGCACTCCCACAATATAACCAATAATATTGGATCCCCCTCTGCTTATCTGTAGGCCTTGGATTACCTCAAAATCCTTCTGTCTCCAGCAAGAGAGATGGTATCCTTGCAAAGACTTCCCTCTATAGGCACAAGGATCCATCACTGAAATAACAGTTGTCATTTACCTCTGTTTAGCTTGTTGCAATGTGTGTACTGATAAAAGCTAAAAGGGACAGGTTCAAATGTTACCTTTCCTAATATTAAACTTTCAGGTTGTATCCTTTCAACCCAGCTATGCCTCTAAGGAAAAGCCACGGGACTTTGCCCAGTTTGGCCCAATTAATTGGATTCCCCCCAGCTTACAAAAGAACACAGCTTCTACACTACTATTGCAGGTGGAACAGCAAATGGGGCCAGACACCTCTGAAAAGCCAGGATAAATGTAAATAGGTATGAGGATGGGGAAAATGAAAGCCAATAACCCTGTGTTTTCCCTAAAGCCTATCAATGAGAGGTGGAGAAGGGGTCTGGGTTCTGCCTCACCAACATGTGGTCTCACCTCTTCCATCCCAGGTGCTGTATCTCCTACCTGGTAGTCAAATCAACAACCTCTCTTCCATCTCAATGGCACAAGAAAATCCTACCACAGCATAGAAAGTGTATAGGTAGTATCATGCCTTCTAGAGACAGTGAGGTACAACTTGATACAATTGTCAGCCGAATAATGCATAATTATCCCTGCCACACCCTAAAATGATCAAGTGTATGAATCTATACAAAATTTGTCCAACTACACTGTATAGGATAACTTAAGAATAGTTGTCCTGCAGACAAACACAGGCCATGTAGCTCTGTTTCTAGTTACTGGGTGAAAATCAAATTTCTCACTGGATGCCAGTGTTTCAATCACTCTGGTTTTGTATTTGTCCACCTTTCTACTTCTCCGTCTCACTACTTTCTCCTTCCTAAATTGGTGCTTTAACTTAACTCAGTTTTGTGGTATTTTAATTACAAAAGTAATTCTATCATTTTTAAGCAATCCATGGTTCAATTTTGTAAATGTGATTGAGTTGGCAATTTAAGTTGGCAGTTTTTGGAAAGATATGAAGTTCATGTTCACTTTATTTTATAGTGTTAAAAGAAGATTGGTGTATATTCCTTCTGTTTATCCTTTTTTTAAAACCTGGGCTCTTGTCACAGATTTTAGAGGGTGTGGGGTTTGGTGGGGAGAGGAGGGTTCCTTTATTTTCTGTTGCACAACATTTTTTTAAAGGCAATCATGGTCTGCAACCCTGATATTTCACCCATGTTTTCCAATTGTTTTCTGTTTTGTAAATTACTGCAATCTTCTCACAACTCCTCTGCACCTAGTCTATTTACTTTTTGCAAAAATTAATATGAATGCTTTTCACTTTAAACTTAGAGTTTACATATATGGGAAATGGCCTTTTTTTCATTATTTCTGGTTCTACTAATTAATGGTCGGCTTTGAACCCTCAGAAAAAGATGTTCTCTGAATTTGGCCATAGTTGAGGTTGCCTATGTCACAATTCTGGTATTCAGGTTCTGACTACTCCCATTGATGCCAATGGGAACAGTTAATCAGACAGCAGCAGTGGCACAGGAGCCAGCAAACAGCTGTAAACAGGGGAGTTTGTGTGGGAGTTTGTAAGGGGAGTTTGGATTGTGGGACTAGTTTAGGGTTTGTTTTTGCCGTAGGGGGGGATGTTTTGGTTTGTTTTTGTGTTTGCTGGACTAACAGGATTTAGGTGAGAAGGCTGATTAACAGTCAGCAGTGGCCATAACCCAAGCAGTGGAGGACACAATGAGACTGAGTGGATGTGGCAGCTGTGGTATGTATAGGATTCTGGAGGGGGTACCTAAAAGGAGTTTTGTTTGTATGAAATGCCACCTAATAGAAGCGATGGAAGAAAAGGTCTGAGAATTGGAGATGCAGGTGGAAACTCTGGTCGAGTTTAGAAGGGGGTTTGAGCAGATGGAGCAAAAGCATGAGGTGGCTGAAGGGAAAAGCTTAGACATGCAGACTCAAGCAGGCTCAAAGGCCTCTGAGGGGGGACTGCTGGGTGAAGAAAATGGACAGTGGAAGCATATGATTGAGAACCAGGCAGAGGAAAAGATAGGCCAGTCAAAGAGAAATAGAGCTCAAGAACAGGTATGCGGAGTTGGAGAATGGAGAAGGGATACAGCAAGTGGCCACTGAAGGTGAAAAGGCAAGGAAGAAGAGAAAAGAAGAGTGGCTAGTCCCGTACATAAAGGGGAGGAGTCGATGTAGACAACACTAATAATGAGCACCAGGAAGATACAGGATGGGTTGAAGAAGATTACAAGGGAAGATAGGAATGGAAAGGACTAGCAGCCAGAGGAAACAAGGGATAGATTAGAGAATCGCACTGTCACAAGGAAAAGGCAGGTCTATGTGATTGGGGACTCCTTATTGAGAAGAATAGACAGACCTGTAACCAGAGCTGATCCAGAGAATAGAAGGATGTGCTGTCTGCCAGGTGCTAAGATACGGGATGTGGAACTAAGGTTGAAGAGGATCCAAAAAGGGAGAGGGAAAGAATCCATTGATCATCCTTCATGTAGGAACAAATGATACAGCAAGATTCTCACTGGATCGAATCAAGGGAGACTATGCCAGGCTGGGGAGGACACTTAAGGAAATCGAGGCTCAGGTGATTTTCAGTGGTATTCTGCCTGTTCCTAGAGAAGGGCAACAAAGGTGTGATAGGATTATGATGCTCAATAGGTGGCTCAGGCAGTGGTGCTATAAGGAGGGCTTTGGGATGTATGGTCACTGGGAGGCATTCACGGACAGAGGACTGTTCTCTCGGGATGGATTTCACCTAAGTAGGGAAGGAAACACTTCTAGGATGGAGGCTGGTACCACTGATTAAAAGAGCTTTAAACTAGGAATTTGGGGGAGACGGTTGGGAGATGTCCAGGTAATCTCTATGCCGGATTTTAGCTTTGAAAGGGAAGAAAATGAAGTAAAAGGATATAGCTGGGGGTAGGAGAATGTACATAAAGAGGAAGGGCAAAGTGGATACTAGTCTAATGGATCATATTGGAGGTACAATGTCCATGCCAAATGGGGTAAAGAATGTGAGTGAGGTGAAACAGCAAGAATTAAGATGTTTGTACACCAATGCAAGGAGCCTAGGTAACAAAATGGAGGAACTAGAGCTACTGGTCAAGGAAGTGAAACCAGATATTATAGGAATAACAAACATGGTGGAATACTAGGCATGACTGGAGTACAGGTATTGAAGGGTATGTGCAGTTTAGGAAAGAGAAATAAGGGTTAAGGTGGTGGAGTCGCATTGTATATCAATGATGAGGTAGATTGTAAAGAAATAAAAAGTGAAGGAATGGAGAAGACAGTCTGTCTGGGCAAAATTCACATTGGGGAAGAAAACTATTAGATCCTCCCCTGGGATAGTGCTTGGGGTGTTCTATAGACCACGAGGATCTAATTTGGATATGGATAGAGGCCTCTTTAATGCTTTTAAATAAGTAAATACTAATAGAAAAACTGTGTAATCATGGGAGACTTCAACTTTCCAGATATAGACTGGAGAACAAATACTGGTAATAATAGGGCTCAGATTTTCCTAGATGTGATAGCTGATGAATTCCTTCATCAAGTAGTGGTTGAACCAACAAGGGGGGGAAGCCATTTTAGATTTGGTTTTGGTGAGTAGCGAGGACCTCATAGAAGAAATGGTTGTAGGGGACAACCTTGGCTCAAGCGATCATGAGAGAATTCAGTTCAAACTAAATGGAAGGATAAACAAAAATAAATCAGAGATTAGGGTTTTTTATTTCAAAAGGGCTAATTTTAATAAATTGAGGAAATGAGTTAGGGAAGTGGATTGGACTAAAGAATTTATGGATCTAAAAGTGGAAGAGGCCTGGGATTGTTTTAAGTTAAATTTGCAAAAGCTATCAGAAGCCTGTATCCCAAGAAAGAGGAAAAAATGTATAGGTATGTGTTTTAGACCAAGTTGGATGAGCAAGAATCTCAGGGAGGTGATTAAGAAAAAGCAAAAAGCATATAAGGAGTGGAAGATGGGAGGGATCAGGAAATAAAGCTACCTTATTGAGGTTCGAGCATGTAGGGATAAAGTCAGGCTAAAAGTCAAGTTGAGTTGGACTTTGCAAAGGGAATTAAAACCAATAGTAAAATGTTTTATAGCCATATAAATAGGAAGAAAACAAAAAAAAGAGGAAGTGGGACTGCTAATCACTGAGGATGGAGTGGAGATTAACAACTAGGTATGGCCCAATCTCTAAACAAATACTTTGCTTCAGTATTTGAGGCTAATGAAGAGCTTAGGGATAATGGCAACATAACAAATGGGAATAAGGATATGGAGGTAGATATTACCAAATCCAAGGTGGAAGCTAAACTCGAATATCTTAATGGGTGTAAATCAGGGGGCCCAGATAATCTTCATCCAAGAATAGTAAAGGAACTGGCACATGAAATTGCAAGTCCATTAGCAAAAAATTTTAATGAATCTTTAAACTCAGGGGTTATACCATTTGACTGGAGAATTGCTAATATAGTTCCTATTTTTAAGAAAGGGAAAAAAGCAACCCGGGTAACTACAGGGCTGTTAGTTTGACATCTGTAGTATGCAAGGTCTTGGAAAAATTCTTGAAGTAGTAATAAGGGACATTGAGGTTAATGGCAATTGGGACAAATTACAACATGGTTTTACAAAGGGTGGATTGTGCCAAACCAACCTGATCTCCTCCTTTGAGAAAGTAACAGATTTTTTTTAGATAAAGGAAATGCAGTGGATCTAATCTACCTCGATTTCAGTAAGGCTTTTGATACAGTACCACATGGGGAATTATTGGTTAAATTGGAAAAGATGGGGATCAATATGAAAATTGAGAGGTGGATAAGCAACTGGTTAAAAGGGAGGCTACAGAGAGTCATACTGAAAGGTGAACTGTCAGGTTGCAAGGAGGTTACTAGCAGAGTTCCTCAGGGATCAGTTCTGGGACCATTATTATTTAATCTTATTACTGACCTCGGCACTAAAAGTGGTAGTGTGCTAATAAAGTTTGCGGATGACAAAGTTGGGAGGTATTGCCAATTCAGAAAAAGATTGGGATATACAGAAAGATCTGGATGATCTTGTAAATTGGAGTAATAGTAATATGATGAAATTTAATAGTGAGAAATGTAAGGGTATGCATTTAGGGATTAATAACGAATTTAATAAGCTGGGGACACATCAGTTGGAAGTAACGGAAGAGAAGAAGGACCTCAGTGTCCTGGTTGATCACAGGATGACTATGAGCCACCATTGTGACATGGATGTGAAAGGCTAATACGGTCTTGGGATGCATTAAGCAAGGTATTTCCAGTAGGGATAAGGAGGTGTTAGTGCCATTATACAAGGCATTGGTGAGACCTCATTTGGAATACTGTGTGCAGTTCTGGTCTCCCATTTTTAAGAAGCATGAATTCAAACTGGAACAGATACAAAGAAGGGCCACTAGGATGATCGAGGAATGGAAAACCTGTCGTATGAAAGGAGACCCAAGGAACTTGGCTTGTTTACCTTAACCAAAAGAAGGCTGAGGGGGGACATGATTGCACTTTTTAAATATATTAGAGGGATAAATACCAGGGAGGGAGAGGAATTATTTAAGCTTAATACCAATGTGGACACAAGAACAAATGGATATAAGCTGGCTATTAGGAAGTTTAGACTTTAAATTAGGTGAAGGTTTCTAACCATCAGAGGAGCAAAGTTCTGGAACAGCCGTTCAAGGGAAGTAGTGGGGACAAAAGACCTATCTGGCTTCAAGATAAAGCTAGATGGGTTTATGAAGGGGATGGTTTGATGAGGTAACATGATCTTGGCAATTAATTGACCTTTCACTATCAGTGGTAAATAGGTCAGTGGTGGGAAGATAGGAGTTGCTATAGAGAACTTTTCTGGGTGTCTGGCTGATGAGTCTTGCCCACATGCTTAGGGTTCAGCTGATCACCATAAGGAATTTTCCTACAGGGTAGATTGGCTGAGGCTCTGGAGGTTTTTCAGCTTCCTTTGTAGCATGGGTCATGGGTCACAGCGGGAGGATTCTCTGCATCTTGGGGTCTTTGAATCATCGTTTCAAGGACTTCATTATCTGAGATATAGGTGAGAGGATTATTCTAGCAGTGGGTGGTGAGATTGTGGCCTGCATTGTGCAGGGGGTCAGACTAGATGATCAAAATGGTCCCTTCTGACATTAAAGTCTATGAGTCTAAGTGCCAAGTGGTAGGCCAACATTAAGCCCCTTTGAAAATCTGGACAGTTTGCAACACATTGTGTGAAGATATATGGACATGCTATTGTTGCATCCTATTTCTTTTATATATCAACTAGATCATAGCACATTTTAAAATATTATGCTAACAGAATGGTTACATTCTCAGGCTCACTATTTTGAAATTAGAAAATGCCACATTGGAATTACCTATACAACCTTCACGCCACCTACCCATGTGTAAACATTATGAGAGAGTTTAACAAAGGGTATATCTACACAGCAGCATTAGTTCAGAATAACTGATGCCATTTCAAAACAACAAAGTGTGCATCTACACAGCAAGCCATTATTTCAAGATGGAGAACTTACTCCGACTTCTGTACCCCTCATTTCACAAGGAGTAAGGGAAGCTGAAGGAAGCGTTTTCTTCCTTCACTTCCTGCTGTGTAGACTTCACCAAAAGCTGAACAAAGCTATTTCGACTTCAGCTAGGCAATTGACGTAGCTGATGTGTAACTTAACTCTACCTTTGCCCTGCAGTGTAGACATGCCCTAAATGTGCACAGGTTGAACACTTTATTTTTCATGTTGCTTTTTTAAGATTACAAAAAATGAATTCCGTAGAATGCTGTCATGCATAAGAGATGCATTCAATAAGACACAAGCACCTTCCAGCATCAGGGTGCTGTGGCAGAACTCTATAAATACCTTCAAGCCTGAAGGAATAAGTTTGAAAAAGTTATGAGCAACTAAAAAGCCCATTTAGAATAGAAACCCTTGGGCAACGTTAACTATAGCTGTTGCTATGAGCTACAGCTATAATTATGATTTGTTGAAATAGATGCAATATACACTAGTTGAGTCCAAAGCACTCATCTAAATACCTCAGAAAGGGGAAACATTAGAATCCAAAAAAGTTCACATCCAAATTTTGCAGCAGGTCTGCTTCTGTATGGTTTTGAACTAAAACACAAGGTCCAAATGCACCTTGAATGTAGTAATGTACAAAATCTGGTGCTAAGCTTGCAGCTCAAGCATTTTTCCATTTTTCATGTACTTGCACTTTGCATGTACTTACTATAAAATCTTGGTGTGTCAGTCAAAAACAAAGCTGAACACTCCACACCTGTCACTTTGACACTTCCAGAGTAAAGGGTATGACAATCACGTTGTTGACCCTAAAACACTCTTTGCCGCATTCTGTCGGTTCACATCTCTTCTGTCTCTAGCATCCTCCTTCTAAAATTGTAATTTATGAGGAAGTTGAAAAGTCTCCCTCCACCCCCCTCTAAATTTAGTTCTTCAAGACAGGAGTTTGAGAAATGTGTTTAGAGATCCTACCACAGAAAAAGTTAACCCAATAGCAAAGAATTGATGAGAGATCATATTTTCTGAAGCTATCCAATGCATCAAGTTAAATTTTAAAATAATGAACTGAAAAAATGTAGGTTAGAAATACTAGTGCTAATTAACCCAATTGAGAGTCTCCCTCTCTCAATTTTTTTTGTCTTTGTCAAAAATAAAAAAAAAATTCAGACAAACACAAATCAAAACCATTTTCAGAAAAAAATTCAACATTCATGTTTTCTATTTTCCAGAGAACATTAAATATTTCCATACATTCTTTAGCTGAAAGCCCAATTTTTCCTGCCTCCCCCCATCCAAAAAAACCCTGAAAGTGAAAAAAGTTGACCAGGTGTAACAGTCATTTCCACTTTCAAACAAAACAGCTTACCCATAAAAATCCTGATGTTCCCACTGGACAATGCTGACTTCTGACATCATGGATTAAAAATTGAGAACAGGACATTGTCAAGATTTTTTTTAGTTTTTTTGTTCCTTATTAAAAAAAATACCCTTCTCGTTATCCTTTTAATTCTGGTGGCCACAGATTTCTTTGTATTGCTTTGCTTCTCTTACCTACAACTCCTAATTTATATTAATATTAATATCCCTTTTATATGTTAAATACTTTACAACTTTCTTCACTTTCCCTCTTAAATCAGGTAGATTTTTTTTTTAAGCAGCACAGTTTTCTTCCTTATTTGTGGGATTATGGCTTGGGGAGAAGTCCTAAGGAGTTCTTAGATGATTCCCAATTATCATTCATGTTTTTCTGATGAAATTCTTCTGATTTTTCACTTTTGGGAAACTGACCCTACTGAAACATCAAGTATGCATATTTTACTGGTCTAGACTTTATTGTGTTTGCACAGTAGAAAAGTGATCAAGTTATGATACCTTGTACCTAAACTATCATTAATTTTTAGTTCAGCAATTTAGTTTCCCTTTATCTATTGGGATAATTCTTTAGCCTTTGTCCTACGTTGGTTGCAATACTGCAAAATAGGAAATGGTTATCTATAATGTTTAGCATTTCCAAGGATGTTTCTAGTACTGACAGTACGATACTCCAGCATGTCACTCATACTGAAGTCCTCCACAATCACACAGATTTTTATCCTACACATTACAGATATGTGCCTTAGAAGCCAGTCATCCTGTTCCCTCGCGTGGTTTGGTGATTTGCAGTATACACCAACCCAATCTTATGCTTTATCTGTCAGGACACTGATCAATAAGCATTAGAGATTATTTTCTTCAGAGTTATCAGTGACCAAAATAGGCAATGAAAATTTGTAGACTGTAGATAATTCAGGAGTACATCTTTTAGGCAACCTCTTAGCAACTTCTTTCTTCGGCCGAAGAGTCCAGTAAAGGAACCTTTATTTTCCAAGCCTTTATATGTTCTGTCTTCTTCAATGGGAGCAGGGGATTTACTTGAGCATTGCTTACTTGCATCTGTTTTATATGCCTTCCAGACTTCTAGCTCTGCCCCATACTTTATTTCCAAGGTGAATAGTGGTCTATCCAAATTATTAAATTAAATCCAGCTTTTTCAGATAACTAGCCATCATAGGTAAACAAGACAGGATAAAGGGGAATTAAAGTGTTAGTATTTTCCCCACTTGATACCGGTTTTTGTTCAGAGATATATAAAACAGACACTGCTGTACAAAGGACTTGATAATGCAGTGACTGATACCCTATGAATTCATAAAACAGATCATAATACAATCTTTTGGGAAGGATGCTTTAAACTGCCTAGCATTTCACATTTTTGTAAACTATTTACTTGGTTTAAAAACAATTTCTTCTATTAATTATGAAAGATTTTGACAGGGGGATGGGAAGATTGCATCAACCATCTGTTCTGAAATTAAATGAAGTGTTGAAAAGAGTTGAGACCCACACAGTATAGCTAGAGATCACTTTTCATTCCACCCCAAAAGACTGAAGAAAGTCTTTTTTAAAGAAAAAATGCTGGTTATCTTGAGTTGCACAATATACTATATCTGTAGCTTTTAAACTAAATATAATATAATCAGAGCTTTTCAATTATTGAATTTTTTTTCTAATTGAAAAAGATTTTTAAAAATAGTTGCAATACATTCAAGATACAGTTCCTAAATACATTGCTGAAGGTCTGGTATGTAATGGATGCTACACCAGGTATGTGGATTTTAAATAAACATACTGTGTTCCCTGCATATGCTTTGCTATCATTTTTAAAAACTGCACACAAAGAAATGAAGAATTATATAATTCAGTGAGTGAATTACAACTAAGACATCTGGGCTACGTCTACACTGGCCACAATTTCCGGAAAAGCCATGCAAATCAGGTAAGTCAGGATAGGGAAATCCGCGGGGGATTTAAATATCCCCCGCGGATTTAAATAAACATGTCCGCCGCTTTTTTCCCCGGCTTGGGGGAAAAGCCAGAAAAAAGCGTCTAGACTGGCACGATCCTCCGGAATAAAGCCCTTTTCCAGAGCATCTCTTATTCCTACTTCGAAGTACGAAGGGCTTTATTCCGGAGGATCGCGCCAGTCTAGACGCTTTTTTTCCGGCTTTTCCCCCAAGCCGGGAAAAAAGCGGCAGACATGTTTATTTAAATCGGCGAGGGGATATTTAAATCCCCCGCGGATTTCCCTATCCTGACTTACCTGATTTGCATGGCTTTTCCGGAAATTGTGGCCAGTGTAGACGTAGCCCTGAAGTTCATATTCTTGAACCTCTTGACAATTCTCCTTTAAAAATAGTTTTAAGATGCAAAAGTGTAGGAAGAAAAGTCTCAAGAACCTTATGACCTACAAAGGGTATAAAGGGTGTGGAATCCTTAGCATTCAAGCCTGCTTGAGGCAGATGAGACTCAAATTATATTCTCAAATCTTGTTGCTATTGGAGCTAAAACAAATTTTGTCTAGGAAATGAATCCTGCTCCCTATGAACCGAACAAACTTTCCATTCATTTCCAGGAAAGCAGAATTGGGCCTGTAGGTGTAATTTGTTTGACTATTTTCTCTTCAGCTATTTTTAATGAAGTAACTGAATTAGGCATAGGTTGGTGCATCTTTAATGTAATTATAATGAATATATTTTGTATGATTAAAATGATAAAACTGTGTGGCTTTAAATATTGTCTTAAAAGATTTGTCATCTACAGAGCCTTTGGGAAAGGTGTTTGTGAGTGACTGTTCCAAAAGTCAATTTTTGTTCAATCTGCAATCCAAATATATTAATAATGTAGTATTGTTTTAACTTTAAAAATAGTCATTAAAAGTTCTTGAGCCAAAGTACAATTACTATATTGTATTACGTATGCACATGTGTTCATGATCTATTTTTATTTGTTTTTTGAATTTGTCAACATTTCAAATGGTTTGACTAGTCTAAACTGAAATCCCATTCACTGTAGTTATGGAATAATCCCTTTTTGAAAAAGATGAAAGATTAGGATTCGAGTTATTCAATTTTTGGCTTGGGTACAAACAAGATATGTGGCTTTAGATAAGTCATATGCCTCTTTCTATTCTCCATTTAGATTATGGGAATATTACTTCTCTATATTAAGAGGTCATGTTGAAGAAAAATTAAGGCCTGTGAGACACTCAGTGAACTTCATATTTATATATAATAAGATGCAAATGTGTCTTCCGGAGAAGTTTTACAACAAGTAGCGCAATAATATTTGAGAATAGTAAAACCAACTGCCCCAAGTTCAACTCACCCCTGTGAAACAGAGCAGCTTTGAACCATCTCTGAGTGTAATAGGAGAGAAATATTAGACCAAGTGGAAGAAGCAAATCTCCATGGTCTCTCTAGATCAGGGGTTCTTAACCAGTGAGGTGTACCTCCCCAGGGGAAGTGTGAAGAGGATACAGGGGAGGTGCCTCCCAGAAAATTTATCACAATTGCCTTCTCACTGGATAAAATTCTAAAGTTTAGATTTTGTCAATTATTATTATGAATTAAAATGATAAACATTAATTTATTAATGTCTAGAGATCGGCACACTACAATAGCAGTGCGAATCAATCAGGCCTATGTGACGACACTACAGTAACAGTTAGCAAGCATTGCCGACTTTCATCTTCAAACATTACATACCTTTGTTACAAAAAGGTTCAAAGTAAAAAGCTCATATTATTCATTTAGGCATTGCAATGTGGTTCACTCACCCCACAGTGCCACCAGCTATCAGACTTGGGAATTAGCTTAGACAGCTGCATCCAGATGGTTTACCTAGTCCTAGGGTTCAGGCAGGGTTTGAGCCGGGCCTTCAGCTCAGGCCGGTTCTCTGAATCGCCATGCAGCAGTAGTAGAGCCTTGGGTTCCTCTAGGTCAGAGGGTAGCCCTGCTGGCTGGCTTGGCCAGGCCTCAGCAGCCCAGGCAGAGAAGCCTTTGCTGGCCTGAGCGAAGGCAGCTGTGGGAGGCCCAGGCCAGGTCTCAGCCTTGTCAGACAGGAGCTCTGCACAGGCTTTTGACTCCCTCAGAAGCTGGGCCTTGACAGAGCTCCTTGGCAGAGTTCTTATAGTCCTAGCCACGCCCCTTAGCTTCTTGTCAGGTGAGGGGGCGGGGCTAGGCTGTGCACAAAATGGCTCCGAGGGGGGAGGGGGGTGAACATGAAGTTCACTTTCAGGGGGAGGTATGAAAGTAAAAAGGTTAAGAATCCCCTGTTCTAGATACTATTTCCTGGACAGCTAGAATAATATTCCCTCTTGGAGTGATAAAACTGAATTAAAAAGTGGTTGTTGGGTGCACTCCCTCAAATAAGGTCTCTACCCCTCTCCAAGTTGTTTTCTTTAACCTACAAGTAGTATTCCAGTGACCTCTGAATTGAGCCTTCATTCGAGCTCCATTCATACTAGGTGAGTCATTCAACTGTATTAGGAAGATGGAGTCATAGCTCATACTGAAAGTGCTATAACTCATGCTCTCTCTAACCTGCCTGATGGCCTGTGCAAGTTGGACAGAAGGATTGACCCTGGAACCTTGGGGTGTGTCTAGACTGCATGGCTCCGTCGATGGAGCCATGTAGATTAGTTTACTAGACATAGGAAAATGAACCAGCGATTTAAATAATTGCTGCTTCATTTACATCAAAATGGCCACCGTGCTGTGCCGATCAGCTGTTTGGCGGCACAGCGCGGTAGTCTGATGCGCCGCGGTTGACAAGGGAAGCTTTTGTCATCCGCTCTGGTAAACTTAATTTCATGAGGCATAACGGAGCGGTTGACAAGGGGCTTCCCTTGTCAACTGCAGAGCATCCAAACTACCGCGCTGTACCGCCAAACAGCTGATCAGCACAGCGCGGTGGCCATTTTGATGTAAATGAAGACATTTTCCTATGTCTAGTAAACTCATCTACATGGCTCCGTCGATGGAGCCATGTAGTCTAGACACACCCTTGGAGTCCTACGTGAGACTGTTTGGGTCAGGCAAAGATACAACACTATATTCCAAATCTTTACTAAAGAAGGAGTCAAGACACCTGCTAACAAGTATATAGTTAACTTCATTTTTGTTTGTAATTCTACTGAGATCAACGGAACTACCTGTACTAGTAAAGTTAAGCATTTCATACATAGAGTTTATAGGACTGAGACTCAAGACGTCACCATAAATCCCTGCTGAGGACTGCAGATGTATCACTGAAAGCTCATGGGGAATAGCACCAAGCCCATCAACTAATCTAAGGAAAATAGTATGGAAAGGTTATCTCCATTTTCAGTTAAGTTAGTGTAGTTTCTTTAAAAAACGTAAAACAAGGTTCAGATCCTGAAGTGTTTAGATAGGGACACAGATGCCTTACCATAACCTCTTAGGCAACATTCCCCAAACAACAAGCAGGTTCATAATTCATGTGTGCCTATTTTTAATGATTTCTTAAAGAAAGCTGTCACCTGTGTGCCATCTGTAACATGTTTCCCCAAATGTGGAATTGCCTCTTCCCATTTAGTCTACATTGATCTTAAGATAGAAGAGATCACTGATCAGCTAGTCCACCCTCTTGCACAATTCAGGCCACCGCATTTCTGCTGCCACAAAGAATTTATTCTTCCCTAGCTAGTAAGTGAATCCATCAAGCCTAAGAGTGTGTGGTTAGAGTATAACTCCTAGAAAACATTCAACCTTGATTTAAAGTAAAACTGAGAATTTACCACCTGCCTTGGAGAAGGGAGCTGAAGACAAAACTTGCACGCAGCTATACCTCAGGCTTGAACACTCTCTAGGTACATCAACACAGGAGTGTTATTTCGGAATAACTGACATTATTTCAAAATACCAGTACATGTCTACACAGCAAGCTGTTATTTTGAAATAATGTCAAAATGGAAAACTTCTTACTCATGAGGAGTAAGGGAAGTCAAAAGGACCGTGTTTTCCCTTTGAATTCCTGCTCTGTAGACAGAACCAAAAGCCGAATTACATTATTTCGACTTCAGCTACACAATTGATGTAACTGAAGTTGCATATCTTAATTCAACTTTTGCCTTGCAGTGTAGATGTGACCTGTCAGTATAAGTAATGGCCTTCTCCATTGAGGAACTTATTCCTGTGAATGGGGCAATTGCAGGAATTCCCCTTTAAAAAAGGGTGATTGGGATTGAAATCTTCACATCACAGATGGCAGGGTTTTCCTAAAGACATTATACAAATTAAATGGGCCAAATCCAGCAGTCATTTGTGTCTCAGGTAATGCTTCTGTTGAAATCAGAAAGGATGGAGAATCTGGCTGTATCAGAAGGCATTTATTATATATACACTCATCGCTACATAATCCCCAACTATCCCTATCCTTGTAAAACAAACCTATCACCATCAACACCCTAGACCTTCTGTCTACAAAACTTTTGTACTCTTCTCAGAGAGAAATCAGGAATTCTATAGTCTCATTCCCACATAAAATACATCTCTGAGGAAGATTCCTTTGCCTCCCTCTCCATCAGGCCCCATAAAAAATCACATGGTGGGCTTTGCATTTCTGTCTTCTCTCTTCTCAAGCTCCAGCACACCCCAGGCAGCTCACTTTGTATCATCTTTTCTTTTTCCTGAGATTGAAACCAGAATGATAAAAGAGTAGTAGGCATCGAAACAGACCAGCTCCCACAAGTAGTGAAAGTTCAGAAAACGATTAACACAGTCTTTCCAGACTGCTCTCTGTTGCTTCTTGAATCTGTCAGTGTCTGGGGGGGAGGCGATGTTTACAAACAGCCCGGTCCTCCTGAGCGAGGTTGTGCTGGATTGAGACGGGACAGGGTGACTCTGGTGAGGATTCAAAACCACACAGTTATAGTTGCTGCATTAGCAAACGTGGGAGTCCATAACTTAGGAGCTGTGCTTCTGTGACAGGCATTGAAGAAGCAGCAAACCGGCCGTGGTGCTCTTTTTCGTGCGTCTGTTTTCCTCTTCCCGCCGACCCCCTCTGCCCTCTCTGTGGCTTTGGCTGTCAGTGCGTCCCTCTGTCTAGCTCTCCGGCTGGGTCTCCCCCTCAGTGGTCCCAGCCGGACTCCTAACTCGGGAGGTTTGTGATTGGCGGCGGTGCTGACAGCAGGAGGAGCTTCGGGGTAGCCGGTGCAGCCAGCTCTCTGCTATAAGCCTCTTTGCAGCTTTCTCTCTCAATCTCTCTCTGCGCGTCCCTGTAACCGAGCAGTGAAAATTCACATTGGGGATCTGCTAACAGGCACAGATGTCATGTGAAAACGCACATGCTCTGCCGTGCACACAGCCCTCCTTTCTTTCTTTTTTTTTCTGTTCCTTTTTTTTTAAATAGAAACTCCCTTCGCCCCCCATCCCCCCTCTTGTAACTAACAAACCAACAACAACCATTGCTCCTGCTCCTCCTCTGTCCAAGTAATCAGAAAAGAAATCTTTTGGAGCTGCTGGTGGTATTTCCGAGCAAATACAGAGGGGGGGGGTGGCGCGGAAAAAGAAACACGCACAATCCGGACAAGTCAGACAGACATTCGGTTTACACACACGCACACACACACACACACTACTTTAAAAATAACAACCTTGGAGGAATGATTTTCCCAGCAGAACAGATCTACTTCGGTTGCAGCCTTTATTCTTGCTGAGAGGGGATTTTTGTGATACCAGGTCCAAGCTGTTAGCTTCATGACTGCGCTGAGCAGGGAATCGCCAACACCATGCGAGGTAAGGGACGAATTACGGGAAACAAGGAGGTGGGAAGTGGTTTTTTTTTTTGGGGGGGGGGGTTGATTTAACAGAGACAAGGTTTTCCTTATGTTCCTTTTGCGGCGGGAAGTTTGCTGCTTCTGTTGTATAAAGTTTTTCAAGAGTGTCCAATTTATTGTTTGTGATTTTAATTTTTCTTTACTTTGTTATTATGCAGGTGGTGCAGCTTACTTAGGTTGGTACGGGAGGGGGAACTAAACCAAGCCCAAAGTAAACAAACAGTTCAGAGACGTTAGTATAGCTCACTCGGCGCTGGTCATCTGCTATAAGTACTTGCACATAATGACTAGCAAGAGTCTAATTCAAAGAGAGAATGCGGTTAGCACTTGGTGATAGGGGCGGTTTTAACTGGGAGTTAGGACTCAGAAGAGTTAAGCCTCCTTCGCACGTCCAGGCTTCCATTAATAGGTAGAGATGAGGAAACAGTCCCCCGAGAGCTGTTGGGAAATGGCTAGAAATGTCTGATTTTCGCGTGCGTTGGGCAGTGGTGCAGGTTCACTCTCAGGGCGAGCGCACACGAGTATGAGGCAGGTGGTTTGGGGTGGGAATTTTGGCTCGGGTTGATTTTGGGAGGGCGGAGGGGTGCGCAAGAAGGGAGGTTTTCTTTCCTGGCGTGTTGCTCTGCCGCTTAGGGGAAGGATCCCGGCTGGCAGGAGGGGGCAGAGGCTTCTTAACTTGTGGTTGGAACTTCCCCTGCTGCCCGCTTTGTTTTATTACAACCTCCCACCCCCGCCCGCCAGCCCTGCTCAGTGTCAACTGCGGTCCCTTTGGATCGACTGATTTTCTTCCTAAGGGAGGGCTGGAGAGGGAGGCCCCGGTCACCGGCTCCCTGAGGCTGACGTTGAAGGGCTGGGCTGTCTGGAAGCACCTGCTTGGCTCTCCATTGGGGGCTTTATTCCAGGGCTGTCTAGGTCTCAGCTCGCCAGTGCTAGGAGCCAAGAAGCCCCTTCCCTGCGTCTCCCTCCTTCCCCTGAACTTTAAGCTGACTCATTCTTCCATGGGAGAGTAGCTCCTTGCATTTTAATGGAGGCTTGGACCAGTCTCAAAGCAAAGGGTCCCCCCACCCCCTTCCCGACTCTTCTCCCGCCTGGCAAGCCCTTCACAAATAACCAGAGACTCTAGGAATAATGCTTCATAATGTACAAACCCCCCCCCCCATAATGTGCTATCCCTCACCCCCACCCCCACCCCTCCGCCCAGCTTGCTGCTTTCGGGGAGGAGTGACTCTCAGACAGACCCTACCGGTTCCTAGGGGATGGGGGGCAGGCGGGCTTTCCCTGGAGCTAACACTCAGGAAGCAGCGTCCCCCTGCGCATCACAGCCAGGCTGGGAGTGGCCCTGCTCAGCGGGGACCAGTAGGAGGCGCTGTGGCCGCCTCTGCCCCTACCGGCCGGGAGAAGATGCTCTGTTTAGGGAGAGAGGTGGCCGGTGATCCCTGGGGCCCCGGCGCGGCCTCGGAAGCGGGGGAAGGGCTGCTCGTAAGGGAAGGCGGCTGGCAGCTTGCGTGCAGCAGCGCTGGGCTCTGGGCGCACTGATCCTGCAGGCAGGGGGACTCCAGGGAGCAGCTGCTCTTCTTGCGCGGCTTGGAGGCGCTCGGAGGGGGGCTGCGCGCGTCTGGCGCCGGGCTGCGCGCTCTGATTGGCGTGGCGGGCGGGCGAAGTGGGTGTGAGGCGTTGGGTGTGTTTCCCTAGCGGCATCTGGCTTTAGCATGCGCTGCTCCACTGACCCACTTCTCTCCGGCCCAGGCCAGGACCCCAGCACCTGGCAGATGACTCAGGGAAAGCTCCGCTCTCCCTGACTCGCCCCACCTCGCCCTCGCCTCTAGCAGCCCCTGGCTCAGGCGGCGCATCCCCATCCAGAGCCCTTCGGATCCCGGCCCAGCAAGAGCGAGCTTACATGTGCAGAGGGGGGAGGAGTGCCTCGCTTCTAACCGGTGTGTGCAAATGTCTCGAGGGCCTGGGTTCATCTAATCAGCCCTGAAATCTGATGAGTGGGAACAGAGAGAGAGAGAGAGAGAGAGAGAGAGACGCCCTCGTGCCCCAGCGAAGCTTTGACATTAATTCTTCCAAATGTGCTATGCTGGATTTGGAGAAACTTTTGACCTGTCTGCTAGGAGCGTCGTCAGATCGTACTGCCCTCAGCGAAGTAACCTTGTCATTTGCACCGGGGAAAACAAAGTGCTAGATGATTACACAAATTGGCAAGAATTTATGCAAAAAAACCACAAAAAAACCTCCAGTTAGGAAAATCTCTTATTCCACGTCTTTTTTAACTTTTCGTCCTTTAAAATGTGTTTCTGCTGTGTCAACCAAGACGATCATTTGCACTGTGTACTTCAGGTTCGGAATCTAGCATCGTTCCTTATGGAGTGGGGAGCCGGGAGGTTTTGTTTTGATGAAGGATGCAGCAGAAGGAGGGGGGATACGCTCGTGACTGGCTCTGTATATTAGTAAACAGTCTGGGAAAACAATCTCCTCTCCCCTCCACCCGCTTCCTCTGTTGTGGTAACTGAAGAGCAGCTCATCAGGGTCCTTTGGAAGTTGCAACACTAATGAGATAGTTGCCTCCAGTGTTTCTTCCACTTGCTGTTTGGTAAATAACGTACAAACAAAATCAGTTGCTGTTCCCAGGACTTGAGAGAGAAGAGGTAGGCGAGGTAATACCTTTTTATTGGACTAATTTCTGCTAGTGGAAAGTTTTCAACTTCCCAGCTATAAGGAGAGCACTTCCATTAGCAGAAGTTAGTCCACCAAAAGACCTTGCCATGTCCACCTTGTGTCTAAACAAAACTCTGTCATTGTCTAAAGGATGACGATTTGATTTGCTAGAACAAAGGAGTGCACAACCCCTGTCCTTTGTACTTTTTCCAGGAGATCTGGGATCCCTAATTTGAAAAGTATCCAAGTGAGTGAGTGGTTTGTGGGAACGGAGAGGTGGTGCAGACGTGTCTGCAAACTTTGCAGTGTCTCTAGCAGAATTTCCCACTGGTCAGCAGCAGGATAGCCAATCCTCCTCCCTCTAAAGGGAATAAGATAGAGTCCTAGTGCGAGTGTGTTACATACATGTTATTCAATACTTGTAAATAGGAACTTTAACATACGATGCTAGAGCACCAAACCCGTCCCCTCAATCTCTATTGTTATGCGAATGAAGATTACCTAAAGAGTGTTTTCAGTCGAACATACGTTACGACGAAAAGAAATGCAATCTAGTGTGCATGTAAGGTATTCGTTTAACTCAATGGGTGAGTTGTTAATATCAGTTCCATTCCATGTTCAGTTTTCTTAATGTTTATTTAATCGATAGATTATTGCCTTTAACAAATTAAAGTAGTAGTGCAGGACGGTAAAGCATGCGTTTGCAGCTTCTCCTGAAGGACATTCTTTTGTATAGCATTAATGTATTTTGGTTCACTCTTAGTTTTTTAGAACAGAGCGCACCGTCTATAAGGTGAAATCTACAAACTTTCCCTGGCGATTTGCGGTCCTCCAGCATTCCCTTTAGAGAGTATTAAGTCTGCGATGCATGCATGCTTTTCTAAAATTCCCCAGACTAAACCTTTTCCCTGAATGCCCCAAACTTGCCGCATTAATTTGAAACAGCACCTCAATTTTTTTAACAGAATTATGGTCTGGAAGACTGCCCAAATACTTAAAAGTACGTCTATGTTAAAGTCACACTGACGCATTTATGAAACTATGATACAGACATTGACAGTCTGATACCGGAAGAAATAATTTTCTGTGCTTGGAATTTTAGTTTACTAAGTAATCTCAAAAGGACATAATGCTGATTTATAACTGAACAATATTATGGGAGAGTAACTGAATTGTAAACTGCCTTGTGCTTTAGATCCTGTAGTTGTCATGTTTAGTCCATATCTCTATTTTAACATAAATCTCAGTCAATATAGAATACATAGTTTTGGCATTTATAAGGGAAGGAGGGGGGACCCTGAAAACTCTCAAGAGAAAAATGGTGAATGGTAATGTTACCTTTATAAGAATGTATAATATATAGAATTAAGGCTGATATATAGCTGAGAGATAAAAAGGCTCTTATTATATATTTTCTTACTAAAAGAGGCTTTATGTGCATTATTATAAAAGCAAAGAAGTGTTTGGATAAAAAACCCAACAAAGACACTTGGTTTGTTTCCTGCAGATTTTAAATTTAATGTATAATGTAAGCAAATTATAAATAGTGAATTTTGGTCTTATACTTATATAATTTAATAGCTTGATTATTTATATGATATAGCAACTGAGACTCAGTATAGAGACCCATCTGCCGGATAAAGCAATGTTAAGTCACAGCTAACTTTACTTCTGTTATTTATAAACACTGAGATTATGATCACAATTAGTCATTTAATAAAAATTAAATTTATACAGTGTGGCAAAGCACAGTATTTGTTAAGTAATATTTAAACTCTCCATTGGTACCTCAGCAAACAAATCTAGTATATTTAAAATAAAACTCTTGAGATTCTAGTATTTAGTTACTTTTCCAGATTTTGTTGCATGAGTTACTTTTTTATTAATTTCAGGACTGGGTTGTGAAATACTACATTACTTTACACAGTTATTCTATTTTCACAGTTTCACTGAAATAGTCATAAGTAATTAGGAAGGTGTGAATTAAACAAATCCAATCTACAATGTTATTAATGGAGTTTATTAATTAGCATGTTAAAAGTGTCCAGAAAACTGAGAAGCATGCAGTTTCCTTAAATGTAATAGACAGATGCAAGTAATTTTATAAATGCATTATGACAAAGACTATATTTTCTTTATTTACCTCAAATCCTGTGTCTCTGGAATATGACTAAAATTAATTTTTGAAAGAATGACAAAATGCCATCCTAACATGAATACCTATATAAATGTAGTAATGTATTACTTATGTAAGTATCAAAGATCGTGCCAACCTCTATTGATTTTAATGAGTAAGATCAGACCCCAACAATATGCTTAGCCCTTCAACTCTTTCTCAGATGAGTCAGAACTATTAGTCTAAGTAACACTCCTTGCCTTCAATAGTGCCACTTGCCTGAGGAAGTATCACATACAACAGCATTAGGCCTTAGCTAGAATAGAATTTGACTTTACTGAAAAAAGTTTTGATAATTTTCAGTAAATATTTAGATATGATATGACTATACTAAGCTGCAAAATATTACTCTTCTTTTTTCATAACAATGCAAATGTTAATAGGTAATGACATCCCTCTAGTTAAATTATCATAAGAAGAAATCAAGTTTGAAAATTGAAGTTATTTTGATGTCTAAAGCATTTAATAATTCCACATGATGTCACGTATGTATGTTTCTTTGCAATAACAATAATGTTAGACAGTAAAGCACTCAGGAAGTGCTGTATTTCAAATTTAATATAGAATCAGATTTGTCATGATTAATTTCTGAAATGTTTGTACATTCCAATTAGTAAATAAAGACTTGTATTTCCTAACTTTCTTTTGTGAACACTCTTTTGATGAATATTTTTTCAGTGATTAACAATCTCATACGTTTTAAATATATTAAATAAATGATGGACTATATATGATTTTGAAATATGGTGCATAAGACAGTGATAATTTATTCTTCTTTGTTTTGGAAAGTGCCTACCACAATAAAATAAATACATTGAAAAGTAAATATCATAATCATAATATGACACCTGAACTTCTTAGTTAGCAAATGTAGCTCATGATCCTGTAACTTTTATTATACTGGATGTCCAGAAGCACCACTCAATGCAGTGTTTTGAAGCCTTATGTTTGATAGTAAAATATATCACTAAGCTTGGAGGACAGGAAAGAAAAAATATGTAAAAGGGAAAACAATCTCTTCACAGGAGTTAGAAATAAGAATTCCTAGTGTAAAACATAATTCACATGCTAAGCAGAAAGTCTTGAGGGTTGACATGGGAATCCAACAGTAAATGACATGGACATGTGCTTATTAGGAAATGTATGGATGAAATATATTTTTGATATCATTGTCACAGTAACTACAATTTGTCATAACATGTGTGCTAGTTACCTAATGCTGAAAAACAAAATCAAGAGAGAGAATCCCAGGCTGTCCAATAAACCAGTCTTTTGCTGTCTCAAATGAAACAATGATTTCACAGAAGACAAGGCTTGTACTATGAAATTGAAGGATGTCTCCTTTGTAGTAAAAGACAAAGGAAGTACACAGGAATAAATATTGATTGAACTAATCATCAGATGAATAGTAATGAGCTTTACCAGTGCACCAATATAATAGGTTATGTTAACTAGCCCTTTCGTAGCCCATATGTTGCCCTTTCAACCCATGACCCTATACATTGAGCTCTTAATGAGGGAAACCACAGGTGTTATAACGGCATTTATGGTAAATCATGCTAAATATAATAATAGTTATATAAATAACTGACAGTAGAGTAGTATATGAGCTCCAAAGGTAATGTGAAAAGTGAATAAAAGAAAACACTGTAAAAATGTTAAATGAAACATAAGTAGAATGAGAGAATAATAAGCATTATATATACAATGTTTTTCTATGTTTAAGTTGTTGACCTAAACATCAATTACTGCAGGATTAATATTAATGTAACTAATATTATGTGTTTTTAAACTAAATTAATGTTTTGACTTACTTAATTTATATTTAAAATAATTTCTCCGAAGAATTATTGTAAGAGCTTTAAGAACTCAGTCTAGTTGGGGATTTCCATAATGGTTTTTATATATGAACTATACAACTCATTTTTATTCTGTATGTTTTAATATACATCAGAATAAGTCCCTATTTTGTTACGCTACCTACTGTGTTCAGTCCTATTCAAGTTAATGGAGTTACTTAGATTTCATACAGTGTAAGTTACAGTAGCAGAAGTCAGTCTGTAGTATTTTGGAGATTATCATATTACTGTTTTATTTCTAATATTATTCTCATAAACGTATGGAAAACTCTCACTAACTTGAACAGAAGTTTTACAAATAGTATTATGTATCAAATATAATACTCAATTCCTGCAGAACCTCACTCATTGAATTTTTACCCACTCAAGTAGTCCCATTTAACTGATATCCGGGAGTAAAATGAACAGAGATAGGCTCTGTGTGTTTTTTCCTTCCTTTTCATTGAGGCCCATTTTTTTTAATAGAGCAGAAACGCACATACTGTGCTTTATTTGGCAGAAACATATTGCTGAAAACTTATGCAAACAGAATGACAGCTGTTTCTTTGCCTCCAACACAAGTATATGGGCTAATTCAGCTTGACATAAATGTGTTTACTATGTGAATTATTTTGATAAATTGGCAAGCATGATTTATCTAACAACTTTTAAGAATGGACATCAGTGAATTTCATGTACTATCAAAAATCTAAATAACTTTTAAAAAATCATTAGTTAGCTCCGTATCACAGCATTTCCAACAGTGTACTCAGTCAAGAATGATCATCGAGCAATTGTGGTTATTTGTTAGATGAACTCATTTTGATACTGAGACGACGACTGTTTTATACTGTTTGGGCCAAATCTTGTTATCTTGGACTTTGCTTTTTTGAGTAACTCTGTTGGATTCAAGGGACCACTCAACTGAGGAAAGAAGCTGCATTTGAGGCTGTGTACTGTGAGCCCATGTGAAACCCAGCATTCTGTAATTGTAAGAAATGTGAAAGACTATAAAGATTTAGAGAGAATCAAAGTTATAAGAAGCGTGTTGTGATAACAAAGCTTGTTGCATTGAGGTTTTAAGCAAAATCACCTTCAACCCTCAATCTGTACAGTACTCTTTGAAAATGAAATACAATTTGGTAGCTTTCCAGACAGTAAAATCTGTCAAAAGCACCATTTTTCCCAGAAAAGCTAATGTTAAAATTTCAAATGTGCCATTCTAAAATAGTACATAGCTCTCCAGTATGTTCAAAAATAAAAAGTTAGTGTGTTTAAATCTTTTTACTATTATTATTTTCTCTAAGTGCATTTATCTGATCACCACATTTGACTGTGTATGGATTGAGTGTGGCCAAATTAATCACTCCTAATACCAACACTTTTTTGAACATAATATTATAGCTAGAAAACAGTATAGGAAGCTACAAAAGTGCAAGTGAGTATAAAAAGCATTATAGTTTTGTATAGATTAATATATGGTGCAAGATGAATGTTTTAGTCATATCCTGGATGAATGTTAAAAGTGTCCGAAGAGATTTCACCATAGCTTACAGCTTCCTTTTGATTATTCATGACCAGCTAGAAGGCTTCCTAAACTTGCTTGTCTAGAAACTGTTCTCTTTGAGATTCTGTTGTCTAAAATCTCAGCTCACAGGAGCCAAAATTGAGCTATCTTCTTTAGACTAATATTTGCATACATGTCACGAGTTCTCACTAAATTTAATTCATTGCCCATCTAAGGTGTCTTTGTGTTCTAAGAGTTTCCTTAGTCTTATGAGTAAGATGATTTCTGATTTTTGTTTGGAGGGTGTGGCAGAAAAAAAAGATCAAAAGAAGTCATTAAATTACAGTTCGGTATACTGTCAAAATAATGAGCTGTCGTGAGGGTAGCATATATTTTGGAATAGGTTGATCTTGGGCTTTTCTCATTTTGAGAGTGGAAGATGTAAAAAAAGTGGGACCCAACCCAGCTTCCATTGCAATAAATGAAAATCTCCAGTTTATTCAAAGGGATTAAGACTAGGCCCTTAACTGGTATCACCAGAGGATGAGCATGAAAAAAACAACTCACTTTTTAACAGACTCACTTAGGAAAGAGATGACTGCATATATTTTATGCACAGTAACTGTGTCAGTATGTTTTAAGGATAACAAGTATTTTAGCTAAGCAGTTATAATAAGAGAGCTATGTCTCTTGGTCTTTCATTTTATGAAAATGTGCCTGGTTTTATTAAATGAAGATAAACTGCTAGCTGGATATTTTTAATTTAAGAAACTGTTGGAGAAGTATAACTGTTGTTTAGAAAACTTCATGCAGCACTTACAGTGTTTGTTTACTAGATCACTTCTGAGCTATTTAGTGCTGATTTTGTTGTCACAAGACGCTGGGAAAATGAAACCTTGCAAAGCAGGTCCTCACTGTATAATATAGATATAGTTAAAAGGATACATGTGGTGTTTCCTTTCATTGATAGCTGTCTGGGAGAGAAATAAAATAGTTGTACTTATTTCTGGTTACTACAAAAAGTCTTACTGACAACAGCTTGTTTTTTTTTTACAATATAATTATCTACTAGAATATCCATTTGTATATGAATTTGAAGTCTATATGACAGCAAATTTTAGGTATGAGTCTGGGGGAAAGGCCAGATTTTCATATCTTAACCCCCAATGCAGAGGAAGCACAAATGAGTCAATGTGATAGCACTGAGAAACAGGGGTAGCACAAGGAAATGATTGCACTAGAGAAAAACATTAGATAACAGTGCCTTTCTGGGGCATATTTTTGTAAAGAAAAGAGAACCTGTCTTTGGAGCAAGTCTTCCTGATAATCAAATACAACTTATATAAGGTAACAATCATTACTTTACCTGGGTGCGCTTAAAAAAATGTTTAACTACCATCACCTATTGTCATCATTTAACAGCAATACAGACTTTTCCCATCATGATTAATTCTACTTTGCCTATAAAAATTCACACACGCTATATATATCTACTTACTTCAAAATAGAGAAAGTCAAAATAACAAAGCAAACAAAACATTCCCCAATGAGGTAATACAAATAAACTATTTTACACAATCAGTTTTTAAGCAGAAATATCAATTGAGATCAGTGGAGAGCTTTTGTAACAATTGGGCTCATAAATTTACATAATTGTAAGATCATCTGTTAAAAGGATGTAAATATTTATAAAATCTTATAAAATAGCATGACAGCTAATGTTAATTTTTAAAAGTACAAAAAAGACTAAATTAGACTAAACAAATCCTACTAGTATGACTCCAAAACAATGTTAAAGTTATGCTTAATGAACAAAAGAAGTGTAAAACCAAAAATCAGTAAACCCAATTAGTGTGTCAGAGAGTCTAAAGTGTAAACAAAATAATTCAGAGATGGGCTGTTCTGCCCACCACTGCTTCATGACGCTTTAAGAAAAACAGCTACTGAAGCAAGCTTCACTCTCATGGCTGCCACCTCTAACCTGTCTTGGGACCCTGGGCCTTTATCATCCTGATACTGAGAGATATCCTTACTAGACCAGGCCAAAGAGAAAGACCTAGATAGTATCATGACCCCTAACAGCGTCTGCTAAATCCAAAACACCACCTGAACTGAAAAGAGATTGGACTTTAACAGTAACAGCAGTGACACTAGCTCATCTCACTAACCCTCAAAAGACAGTTATCACCATCCTTAATACCATCTAAAACTGTCAAACATTGTTGGTTTGTGGGTTTTTTCTTCTAAAAGCTCCTCCCTTCGAAAGGAAAGAGAACAAGTAATTTTATTCAAATGAAAGTCGTATTTAATGCTTTAACTGTTTTTCCTTTATCTTTAATAAAAAGTTAGATTTTTAATAATGCATTTGCCTTAATATGAAGCAGGCTGAAGTCTCTGTATAACAACCCCCAAACCTTATTTAATGCTGTTTAATGTTCATTAGTGATTAAGTTACAGTGATGCCTTTGGCCTATATATTCCTTCTAAATTAATACAACAGAGCTTTACTTGAAAATCAATGGCACAGTGTAGCTTAAAGAAAATTGCAAAAGTATGAAATTTTGCACTTAACCTTCTGACTCTCAAAACTTTTAAAACCATCTTGGTTTATTATATTCAATTACCTGAAAGTCTCCTCATCCAAAATAGTGCACAAGTCTTCATATGCTGAAAAAAAATAAGTATGCTAAATGGTTACTAAACAGAAAAAAATATTTACTATGTAAATCAAATTTTTCTTGCTTATAAGTTTTGGTGCAGTTTAGGATGAATTCATCCTTCCAGAAAAAATAGATGGGACCTAAAGGATAAACTATTATGTCAAGCAGCCTTACCAACAAATCAGGTTCTATATAATTAACAAATATTCAAATAAAATGTTACATATTTCTGAGCCATTTGGATTTACCTATAAAATCAGTTCCTTATTGTCATTTACTAGAAGTAGCTTCAATTGTAAAAGGTTTTTTTTACAGTTATAGGTCTGCTATCAAGATAGTAACGGCGATATTTTAAAAAGCATTCAAGTGTTCGCTTGACTTTGCACCCAGTTTTGCTCCACTTCAGTGGCAAATGGCGAGTGCTCTTCAAAACCCCGCTCTCAGAGTCTTATTTTGCAACTAAAAATGTAATTTCCTACTTATTTCTAAGGGACATTTTGCAGGCTTCTCATCACATGAAAGTTTTCCAGGAAAACCGTTTTTGATATGTTTCTCTAGGCCCTAGGGTTCTACACTCCCACCCCACCCCTGGCTCTGTGCAGTCTGTCTTTAATAAAATTTATTGTTAAGTAGGTATTCAGCTAAGTGTGGGCCAAAAAGCCAATATTTGTCTTTGAAAGGAACATTTTTTAATACCTGCTCTAAGCCAAATAGTAGCTATAGCCCACAAAGTATTATATGTTTCAAAATATCTTTCAGGGCACAACTCAGAAGAAGATGCTTTGAAACATGTAATTCTAGACTGCTGCAGAATGCAGGGAAAAAGGGAAACAAAAATATGGGTGTGAGGGCTGGGGTGTTCTGAAAAGATGTAAGCAGACAAAAAGGGAGAAGAGAGAAAGGGGAAAATTTGGAGACAGAAAGGAGAAAATTGAGGGGAGGAGAAAGAGGTGCCATCAGGGCCGGCCCGAGCCATTCGTGCGCCCCGGGCCCCGGGCACCCGGCGCATGTGTGGCACCGCCTCGAGCGTGTGGAGCATGCATGGTGCTGCCCCCGCCCAGCCCGGCCCAGCAGACCCGCGTGGCGCCCCCTACAATGGGGCGCCCCGGGCAGTAGCCCTGTCAACCCATAGCTTGGGCCGTCTCTGGTTGCCATCAAGAAAGAAAAGTGGTGAAGACCAAAGGAAAAATTCATGAGAGAGAGAGAGAATGGACAGAAATAAAAGTGGCCCAGTATTGCAAGATTCAGCATGCTCTCATTTCCCATTGATGTCTGTAGGAGTTCTGGCACTCTGTCAGAAAAACAAAAGGAGAAGAATGAAATAAATGGAATAAAGAATGAACACACGGCATTAATCTGTTAGTTATATTACTCTCCAGCATTTGGTGTTGCTTTGGGATTTGGTGGAATAAAATTTCCAGGCATTTGATATTCAGCCACACACTGACATTAGCTACCCAGTACATTTTTATTCATTCCAGTATATTTATGTTGTGGTCTGCGTACTTGGACTGTTGGAAATTGATACACCATATTTATATTTACCGTGATGTGTATTGTCACATCAAACCATATTTTGTATAGGTTTGCTCTGAGGCTATGTCTACATTGGCAAGATTTTGTGCAAAATTATGTGCTTTTGTGCAAAAACTTGCTGCCTGTCTACGCTGCCTGTCTACACGTTCTAATGTAAGAAATCAGTGCTTCTTGCGCAATAACTATGACGCTCTCACTCAGGAATAAGCCCTCTTGCGCAAGTGTTCTTGCTCAAGATGCCAGAGTAGACAGGCAACATGAATTTCTTGTGCAAGAAAGCCCGATGGTTAAAATGGCCATCGAAGCTTTCTTGCGCAAGAGAGCGTCTATACTGGCACGGATGCTTTTGCGCAAAAGCACATCTCTTGCGCAAAAGCACATGCCAGTGTAGACGCTCTCTTGCATAAATACTCAAACGCAAAAACTCTTGCTTTAAAGACTATTTGTGCAAAATCTTGCCAATGTAGATTTTACTTCCCATATGAAAGAAACCCCACAACCAATTTGATTAGTAAAAGTGTGGACATTGGTTACAAAATGCGGTATTTGTTCTTACATCATAGAGCCACACTTGTAGAAGCATTTTGATTAGTTCTGTTACTCTTACCAGATTATTATATTATTTTGGACCCACTGTGTTTGAAAAGTGATTGTCTTTATTGTGTGAGTACAGCTGTATCAATGTTAATAATTAGTTAAATCCAGGCCCCAGTGCATCTCCAGCTACATTGAGACTGAAATGGTATTTGAGAGGTAAATTCCTTTACACCAATGTTCTTTGGCTGCTAACGCCAACTTCTCCCATTTCCCAGAAAGAGTCTAGCGTTGAGTCCTATGGGATAACATACTGTACAGTACTTGATTGCATAGTAGACAGGTTCCTGAAGAGAGTGAATGGATATATTCCTGAGGGGGATGGGCCCACTTATTACCTGTAAAATGGATTGGCAATGTGAAAAAGGGATAATGCTCTTTGGTACAGTTCCCTTCCTCCATTCTCACAAGGGTATGGGAAAACAAAGACACGATATCGCTATGACCAGGCTCCCTGACATCAATTTTGGGCCCCAGGGCAGAACAATCAATGGTCCCCTGCTCCTCTTCTTCAGGAAGAATCACAATCCCTCCACCCATAGAAACTCTAAGCAACACCCTCTTCGATTAGTGGCTCCTCCGCTGGTCACAGACCTATCTCCCGCAGTTCTGCCAATGGAATGGGAGGGGAGAAGGCACAAGAGGCAACTTTCCAAGGGCCTGACAATACAAAAGGGCCCAGAGTTCCCAGCTGCAGCCACTGCTACTGCTGCAGTGGTGGTGTCTCATAGACTCATAGACTTTAAGGTCAGAAGGGACCATTATGATCATCTAGTCTGACCCCCTGCACAGTGCAGGCCACAAAATCTCACCCACCCCTCCTAGAATAAACCTCTCACCTATATCTCAGATATTGAAGCCTTCAAATACTTTGGCGACCCCAAGATACAGAGAATCCTCTAGCTGTGATCTGTACCCCATGCTACAGAGGAAGGCGAAAAACCTCCAGGGCCTCTGCCAATCTACCCTGGAGGAAAATTCCTTCCCGACCCCAAATATGGCGATCAGCTAAACCCTGAGCATATGGGCAAGACTCATCAGCCAGACACCCAGAAAGTTCTCTATAGTAACTCCTAACATCCCTCCATTGACCTATTTCCCACTGATAATGAACGGTCAATTAGTTACCAAGATCATGTTATCTCATCAAACCATCCCCTTCATAAACCCATCTAGTTTAATCTTGAAACCAGATAGATCTTTTGCCCCCACTACTTCCCTTGGAAGGCCGTTCCAGAACTTCACTCCTCTAATGGTTAGAAACCTTCGTCTAATCTCAAGTCTAAATTTCCTACTAGCCATCTTATATCCATTTGTTCTTGTGTCCACATTGGTATTAAACTTAAATAATTCCTCTCCCTCCCTGGTATTTATCCCTCTAATATATTTAAAAAGTGCAATCATGTCCCCCCTCAGCCTTCTTTTGGTTAAAGTAAACAAGCCAAGCTCCTTGAGTCTCCTTTCATAAGACATGTTTTCCATTCCTCGGATCATCCTAGTGGCCCTTCTTTGTACCTGTTCCAGTTTGAATTCATCCTTCTTAAACATGGGAGACCAGAACTGCACACAGTATTCCAAATGGGGTCTCACCAATGCCTTGTATAATGGCACTAACACCTCCTTATCCCTGCTGGAAATACCTCGCCTAATACATCCCAAGATCGTATTAGCCTTTTTCACGGCCACGTCACAATGGCGGCGCATAGTCATTCTATAATCAACCAGGACTCCGACTTCCTTCTCCTCCTCCGTTACTTCCAACTGATGTGTCCCCAGCTTATAACTAAAATTCTTGTTATTAATCCCTAAATGTATAACCTTAAACTTCTCACTATTAAATTTCATCCTATTGCTATCACTCCAATTGACAACATCATCCAGATCTTCCTGTATGATATCCCGATCCTTTTCTGAATTGGCAATAGCTCCCAACTTTGTGTCATCCACAAATTTTATTAGGACACTTCCACTTTTGGTGCCAAGATCAGCAATAAAAAGATTAAATAAAATTAGCCCCAAAACTGATCCCTGAGGAACTCCGCTAGTAACCTTCCTCCAACCTGACAGTTCACCTTTCAGTATGACCCGCTGTAGTCTCCCCTTTAACCAGTTGCTTATCCACCTCTCAACTTTCATATTAATCCCTATCTTTTCCAATTTAACCAATAATTCCCCATGTGGTACTGTATCAAATGCCTTACTGAAATCGAGGTAGATTAGATCCACTGCATTTCCTTTATCTAAAAAAAATCTGTTACTTTCTCAAAAAAGGAGATCAGATTGGTTTGGCATGATCTACCTTTTGTAAAACCATGTTGTAATTTGTCCCAATTGCCATTAGCCTCAATGTCACTAACTACTTTCTCCTTCAAAATTTTTTCCAGGATCTTACATACTACAGATGTCAAACTAACAGGCCTATAGTTACCCGGGTCGCTTTTTTTCCCTTTCTTAAAAATCGGAACTATATTAGCAATTCTCCAGTCAAATGGTACAACCCCTGAGTTTAGAGATTCATTAAAAAATTTTGCTAATGGACTTGCAAGTTCATGTGCCAGTTCCTTTAATATTCTTGGATGAAGATTATCTGGGCCCCCCAATTTACTCCCATTAAGCTGTTCAAGTTTGGCTTTTACCTCGGATATGGTAATATCTACCTCCTTATCCTTATTCCCATTTGTTATGTTGCCATTATCCCTAAGCTCTTCATTAGCCTCATTAAAGACCGAAGCAAAGTATTTGTTCAAATATTGGGCCATTCCTATATTATCCTTAACCTCCTCTCCATCCTTAGTAATTAGCGGTCCTACTTCTTCTTTTTTTGTTTTTTTCCTATTTATATGGCTATAAAACCTTTTACTATTGGTTTTAATTCCCTTAGGAAGGTCCAACTCTACCTGACTTTTAGCCTTTCTCACTTTATCCCTACATGCTATAACCTCAATAAGGTAGCTTTCTTTACTGATCCCTCCCATTTTCCACTCCTTATATGCTTTCTGCTTTTTCTTAATAACCTCTCTGAGATGCTTGCTTATCCAGCTTGGTCTAACACACCTGCCTATAATTATTTTCCCTTTTCTAGGGATACAGGCTTCTGACAGCTTCTGCAACTTTAACTTAAAATAATTCCAGGCCTCCTCCCCTTTAAGATCCATAATTTCTTTAGTCCAATCAACTTCCCTAACAATGTCCTAAATTTACTAAAGTTAGCCCTTTTGAAATCAAAAACCCTAGTCTCCGATTTATTTTTGTTTATCCTTCCATTTAATTTAAACTGAATTAGCTCATGATCACTCGAGCCAAGGTTATCTCCTATAACCATTTCATCTATGAGGTCCTCGCTACTCACCAAAACCAAATCTAAAATATCATCCCCCCTTGTTGGTTCAGCAACTACTTGATGAAGGAATTCATCAGCTATCACATCTAGGAAAATCTGAGCCCTATTACTATTACTAGCACTTGTTCTCCAGTCTATATCAGGAAAGTTGAAATCTTCCATGATTACACAGTTTCCATGAGTATTTACTTCATTAAAAACATTAAAGAGGTTTCTATCCATATCCAAATTGGATCCTGGTGGTCTATTACACACCCCAAGCACTATCCCAGGGGAGGATCTGATAGTTTTCTTCCCCAATATGATTTTTGCCCAAACGGTCTTCTCCATTCCATCACTTTTTATTTCTTTACAATCTACCTCATCTTTGATATACAATGCCACATTTACCCTTATTTCTGTCTTTCCTAAACAGCACATACCCTCAGACCCTATAATTCACTGCTGGAGCACCACATGGGGAAGGTGTGTCACTCTACAGACTTGCTGAGCGCTGCCTAGCCCTAACCTGCCCCTTCCACCCAAGACCTTGTTTCTTCCCGGGGCATAGAGCAGGGCCTACCATCTTGTCCAGGGGCTCAGCAAGGCTGTTGGCCCTGCTGCCCAGAGAAGCCCCATACCTGTGGCAGCAGTACCACCCCTCCCTTCCTCAGATCCAACCCAATAGTATTTGCTACTCAGATACACTGAAAACTACATAGGGCACCTTTGAAGAGACATTTTTCCCCAGAGCAGGTTGGGTCTGGGGAAGGGAGGAGAGGTACAACTGCAGCTGGCCCAGGAGTCCTTTGGCTAGGGGAAGATACTGGAGGCTTCTCTGAGGGAGGGGGAGTGGCTTGTGGCTCCAGCCAAGACAGCAGGGTGTAGGTGGAAGTAGTAGAGCCAGGCTTTATCCTCTACCAGGGGTAGCTCCATAACTGCTACCTTTTTGGGTGATTTAAAGGGCTCTGGTGGGTTCCTGGTTACCACTACTGCAGCAGTGGCAAGGGTAATTTCTCCCCTTCGCCCTCTACCAGTCAGTGGGTTTGCCTATGACCCTTCAGTTTCCTCTTAAATGTTTAGTGTTTACATGTAAAATGAAGAGATCAGTCTTGATCACCTTTCCTCTCCATGTGGCAGTTTCAAGCAGGTTATTATGGAGCCAAATGACTAACATAATCTCCATAGTGAAGGACAGAGGAAATCTGCAAAGAACCACTCTGGGAGCATGGAATTTTATTTACATGAACTCCTTCCTTCCCCCACCCCCTTGTAGCTTTGTGGGTATCAAGCACAGGAGAATCATCTGCCACCTGACTCATCCCTCCTCAAAATCAGGCAACCAATATGGTAGTAAAGCATCCATGCCATTACTGCTTATAAAAATGGATTGGGATTTGACCCACTGTTAACCCTTCAGTGTTACCATGTTTTATTGCAAACTTTGCACAAGAAACTTGAACAAAGACAGGTTTTAATAATTTTATAAGAATAAAAAAATAAAATATGTCTCCAATTTTCATTTCCTCACAAATCATGTTTGTTGATAATTAGTTTACTGCAGATAAAGCTCAAGTAATGGACTTTTATTGTAAAGAATAACATAAATTGTCTGAATTTTGGATTTTGAGGAGCAGAAGCTTTTAAAGATTAGTTTGAGAGATTCTGATGACTGCCCATGTGCTTCTAATTTTTCATACAATCTATGAGGGTACATCTACACTACAACATTATTTCAAAATAACTAGCTGTATTCTGAAATAACTCGGTCCATGTCTACACAGCAGGCAGTTATTTCGAAATAGTGTCAAAACACTGTCAAGCTGGAGGATTTCTTACTCCGACTCCTGTAACCCACATTGTACGAGGAGTAAGGGAAGTTGGAGGAAGAGTGCTCTGTTTTGAAATTAGTACTTTGTAGATGCTCTCTATTTTGAAATAAGCTATTTTGAAATAAGATACACAATTGATGTAGCTCAATTTATGTAGCTTATTCTGAGTTAAGCCCTGCTGTGTAGACACACCATGATTTAACTAAGTAGTCAAGGTTCTTTTTTTTTTTTTTTTAGAAGCTGCTGCATGATATTTTTCTCACATTTCAAAAGAATGCGTCTGGCATATTTGATGCACAATATAACTCTCCTAGGGTGTGTCTAGACTACATGCCTCCTTCGACGGAGGCATGTAGATTAGCCAGATCGGAAGAGGGAAATGAAGCCGCGATTAAAATAATCGCGGCTTCATTTAAATTTAAATGGCTGCCCCGATCTGCCGATCAGCTGTTTGTCGGCAGATGGGGCAGTCTGGACGCGATGCGCCGACAAAGAAGCCTTTCTTCATCGGCACAGGTAAACCTGGTTTCACGAGGCTTACCTGTGCCGATGAAGAAAGGCTTCTTTGTCGGCGCATCGCGTCCAGACTGCCCCGATCTGCCGACAAACAGCTGATCGGCAGATCGGGGCAGCCATTTAAATTTAAATGAAGCCGCGATTATTTTAATCGCGGCTTCATTTCCCTCTTCCGATCTGGCTAATCTACATGCCTCCATCGAAGGAGGCATGTAGTCTAGACACACCCTTAATGTGTTTATTTTAATTTAAAAATGAAGGGACACATTCTTCTGTCACATTTTGATGAAAAAACCTCTATAACAGGAAATGCAGATAGCTATCTGACTATATAGTTTGGCCCCAACATGCTTATATTTACGATCTTTTATAGCTTTTGTTGAAACCATTTAATCTGGAATGCAATTTTCAAGTTCCATTTGAAAGATCAAGTACATCTTTTGTGTGTTTATTTTTTGTAGATTGTTAACTTTGGAAATAAATAGTCATTTCTGGAACTTTTTTTTAACCATTTATTTAAAAGTTAGATGCTGTGTATCTTTTAGGTTACCAGTTCAAATCCAACCCTGATTGGTAGTGACTATTAATTGTTACCATCTCCTGGCTGCTTAGAGGCCTATAGTGAATAGACTTGCTCCAGTTCTGTCTTTTTCAAGGTGTTCACATCAGAAAAAGCACCACTATAATTGTTATTCTTGGTGGCTTTCTTAAGAGAGGCCAAGTATTGAATGGGCATTGAGAATAAATTGTCCTTTCAGCCTTTGATGTGGTCCTTCCAAGTCAGTTATGAGGCTCATTGGCAAAGCAACACAATGAAGGAGCCTTTACTTGCCAGGCTATCCATACCCAATAGGTATAAAAGATACTTTTTTTCCCAAGGTTGTCAATCTGGCACCCTTTACCAGCAATACATTTAGATGAAACTGTAAAGATTTACATATTGTAATGAGGTATGTGTTTTTGTTCTTTAATTGAATTCCTCTCTTCTTTCCCTTGAATAATATATTGGCCTTGGTTTCCAAATTATATAGTGTAGAGTAATAGCTTTTCCAGGCTGAACACATTGACCACACTTACATGCTATTGAAAAACAAATAAATATTTTTGTGACATTCTAGTGTCTAAAGTGGACCCTGCCTGCAGCGACAGGAACTTGCCACATTTTAGAAGTCAAATAAGCATTAGAACAAAGAATTTTTGTAAGGCAGAGACTGTGATCCTATCTCTTCAGAATGTTAAATATTTAGTGCTGAAAATCGCCATATTGGCCTGACTCATGGAGACTGAAATGTCTTAAGATGTAATCCTGACGATGCCTTGTGTATTTGAGTGGTTACATGAGTAAAGTTAATCACACACACACGTGTTGAAAGTATTGGGCCCTTATTTAGCTGCAGAACAGATGCAGAAAACTGTACAGGCAGCGACAGTGCAAGCTTCTCCCATGCCGTTACACTATTGTGATTCAACCCTGACCTGGAGAGACCCCTTTTCCATGTCCATTAAATCCTTGGCCTTACAGCTGAGACTGCCAACAGGGGTGCCAATTAGTGCTAACTGTAGTGTGTGCTCTTTTTTTAAAAAACAAAGTCCATTGAAAACTGGATTGAGACCACCAACTTACTTTGCACAGGCCACCAAATAGCTATCACATTTTTATAACATTAAATCACTACTGACCTGAAGTTCAACTTGCAGTTTAGTCTCTATGTTCATTAGTTGTCTAGTTTTGTGGAAAAGGGGGCTTGCTAATGGAGCAGCATATATTTTAAGAAGTAATGTTAACTAGAGTAATAAATAAGCAAATACAGAAATAAAATCCATGCAAACTTAGTCTTTCTTGCTTATATACGACATTTATTTAACTATGCTTTTAAAACAACACCTCAAGGTTTTTAACATAATACTTGAATATGATGAAAATTGAAAGACCCATACCCGTAGTTGAAGATAGTGAATGAGACAATAAAATAGCTAAGGAGAACAAAGATTATTTAGAAGTTCCCAATATATCTTTTTTGTTGCATTCAAAGGAAAATCTTCTGTATGATATGTTTTATAATCTAACACACATACAGCACTTTTTGTTATACAGCTATTCTAATGGATGGGTCTAACAATATTTTCAATTACTAATAATTTTCCACCTAGAAATATTCCCATCCACATATCTAGCTTAATGTATTAAGAACTTTCAAAGGAGGAACAGATCCTGCCTTTTATATTTCTGTATGTGTAGGAGCTTGAATTAAAATGGGCTTCCCTGAAACATAGTTCTATTTTTTCCCTAAAGGGGCCATGCAGTAATGAAATAAGAATTCAATTTTTCTATATGGAATATAATCTTCTTAATATTTGAACAAAGGTTAACTTTATTAGTCCCTCTGAAAACCTGTAATTTTCAGTTTAAAGTTCAAGTACTGTACAGCTGCCCTGTGGCTAGTCAGGACAGTGTCTGAAATATTGGGAGAAGGAAACACATTTGTGTTAGAGGAAGATGGCACGTTGTGTTTTATATTTTAGAATAATTAAAATGTTTCAGTCTTGCTTTTTATAACTAGGTAGGGAGTCCATTTTTATTTCAATGGAAATGGGAAACATCAGTCTCTCACAATGTAATATATATTTTATGATCAAATCTGTAATGTCAAATCCTGTTGTGAAGGAGTTAAATGTTGACTAAACTTTATAACTTCTTTATTACCTAGAAGAGACTGGAAGCCACAGAGACAGCTATGTTTACTTTTTTTTTTTTTTTTTTTTTTTAAAGTTATAGGCTGAAAGTTGTGCTCTGGATTCATCTTGTTAGCAGAGCAGGCTTGATATTAAAAAGGGTGGGTCTTTGTATTCCAAATATAATAAATACTAACTGAGAAATTTCAGAAGGAATCATGTGAACATTGGAGCTGCTTGGAAAGTTATGCCAAAAAGGCATTTATTCTGGTTCAGTAAGCTCAAGTTCTGTAAGAGAGAGAGAGAGAGAGTGTGTGTGTGTGTGTGTTAGAGAGAGAGATTTTCTGTGCAGGGAGCAAAGCTTTCTGTGTTAAAGATGAGAGAATTGGGGGAGGGAGTCACTTTAGCCTCTCCTTCAAGAATATCTCCCTCCTGAGTACATTTACTTCCATCACAATGGACTAGAAGAAATCCTTATTTAGTGGTGCAATGCCCCTGAGACCTAATTTAGCTTTTATAGGAAATTCAAAAAGACACAGAGTGAGACTGAGCATGAGAGAACAGAACAAAGATATGAGTTTGCACAGGGAATATTGATATTTGTGGATTGCTTCTATAAATCCTTTCAAAGAAATTCTCTTAGAGAATGCTGACTTGGACTTTCTGCTAGAAGAGGGCTAAGTTTCAGTGAGGCACCTTGAGTTTCACTCTTCTAAAATCAAGGGAGGTGAGGAGGTTTGTTGTGTGACTTCATTTTGTTGCTTTAACATCATAAACAGTAACCCATCTAAAATATATTGAATGTTGCCACTGGAAACTTTTTAATTCTGAAGCTTATTGTTAAAATTATTCCTGGACCCAGCTCTGTAAACATTGCAACATATTCTCAAACATTTTTGAATGAAATTCACTACAGAAATATTTATGACCACTTCTGTTTGTCATTCATTCAAAAAATGACAAGGTTTAATGACAAAAAATCTTGCAAATTCATGAATGTTTGCATGAAAAGTTTGTGCCTTCTTGATTTTTTTTTATTTAAATTTTCTCCTTGTGTATTTACAAGTTTTTCATCTCATTAAGGGGCTGAAAAAATACTATGTGAATTAGGTAACCAATCACACACTACAAATAACCAATTCTTATAGAACTCAAACATGCAAGTGAACAAGCAATAGTTAGTCCATTGCTAATTCCTGCAGGTGGACCTTGCAGGCATTTTCATGTAATCCACATGAATCCTATTCAACTGAGTTTGTTCTTTTCATCCTGATTCAAGGCCCCTGCTTTCCCTATTAATTGTGCTCCCATATGATCCTGTGCATCACTAATCTAAATACACAATTTGAAGCTATTGTGTTTGGGGAAGAGGAGAACTTTTAGGGGGAAAGAGTCAACTTAATTGCTATGAAATCTTGTTCAGATGCCATTTTCATATCAGAAATTACATATGAAATGCTTCATGTGTTCTGGGCAGACGGGTATGAAAACAATCCTAGTTGGTCAGAAGCAAGTTGAATTGCCTATACATTTATTTTGTCTTAGATCTTAGTGGTGGCTTTTGGCTGGCCCAGTTGCATCACTGTATAGTGTTTAAATTTTTTATTTCTTTCAACTAGTATTTTGTAAATAAAAATATGATGCCAACAACAGATGGGAAACTGAATTCAGACAATATGCCTTTTTAAAAAGTGATACGACTGGATATTTATTTCTTATTCACCATCTAATTCTGACTGGATTCCTTTCTCTTTCCTCTCCTCTAAAAAGCACACAGTGACTAAAAAATAAATATGCTGCATCCAGAAAACCATGCCCATAACAGTTCTCACTAGTTTGTATCATATTGCTTAGCTGAAATTGTTGTTATTGTTGCTAGGCAGCTAGATTTATATAAACTGATAGAATTATGTAATTTGTCTCTGCAACAGAGTACAATTAAAGGTCCAATTACATAATCAGTTACTTGAGATGATTTACTCCAGAGGTAGAGCACTGAACCAGAAATTGGAACTACAGTCAGATTTGGTTCTATAAGGTTTTCATAATAGATCTAGCATTGGTAAATAATGAAAATAATTAGGCAATTAATTGAACTGGTTATCTTTTATCTTCTATACTAGCAAAATACAGCTATAGCTACAGGACCATATTTTTCCTGTGCTGTATAAATAGATTTTATCCCTATATAAAAAAATAATGATGTTTCTGCAAAACCCAGTCTCTGATCTAAAATCATGAGACTAGGAATCCACAAAATAAAATCTGGGAAAAACTTAAGATATTTAGAAGAAAGGTAAACAGTGATTTAAAGAAAAATATAGGGACCTACATTGCAATAATAAACGAAAGAAGGGGTTCAACGCCTAAATAAGAAATGTAAGGATAAAAATAATATTGTATTTATAAAGGATCTATATAAGAATGCTGAAGAGCCATTTGGGAATTGGAAAAAAATTAGTAAAATGAAAAATTGTGTGACAGGAGAGGAATTGTGTGACAGGAGAGGAATTACTTGATGATTCTCTGTTCTGTTCACTCCCTCAGAGGCATCTGGCATTGACCACTACTGGAAGACAGGATACTAGGCTAGATGGACCTTTGGTCTGACTCAGTATGGTTGTTCTTATGTAAAGATTATGTTTTTATGTTCTCATGTTCTTAAACATTTTTGGTGATTTGAGTCATTTTCTTATACTGTGCCAAGTTATCAACAACAAAAAATACCAAGCAGATTATGATAGGCCAGGTCTACACTGGAGGGGAGGGTCGATCTAAGACATGCAACTCCAGCTACCATTAATTGTGTAGCTGGAATCAGTGTACCTTAAATCTCACTCCACACTGCAGGAGGCCAATGGGCACACACACTAGAGGGGGCTGCCCTCCATGTTCTATTAAGAGGTCTACACTAGACCTGCTAAATTGAATGCTAGAAGATCGACCTCCAGAGTTAATCTCCTGTTAAGATATGGTTAAAATTGAATTTGAAGTATTACACTAACTTTCTTAAAGGTAATGAGCCTTGTCTTTGTAAAAATAACCCTGAAAAATTTGTAGAATACTGTTGAGGTATCTGAACTTTTTTTCTACCCTCTTTCCATGTGCTCTCTGTACATGAATATATTGGAGCCTTCTACTTGGAGAAACAACAGTTACAGAGTTTTCATTCTCACGGATGATGTTGTAGCCTTTAAGGGAGTACTAATTCTATAGTAAACTATAGTATGTCTGCATCAGGACTACAGAGTAGGCTGTAATTGGAAAATTAAGTAGTTAGCACCTAGTAAACAGCTGAAATATAGTATGTTCCATCACAACTGAATAGACGCTATTAGGAACCAATTTCTGCCCTCATTCCTTCCTGGTTGTTTTTGTTGGTTTTGCACAGATGTAATTCTGAGAAAAATTGGGCCTTAAATGTCCTGTTTTACCTGAAGAGGCCCAGAAACCTCATTTCTATGTAAAGTAAATACAACTTTCTCTTCCTGACAGGAAAAGAGATGGCATAAGCCTGTTTCTGTGCTTGAAAACAGCCCCTCAAGAGGCTGAACATGGAAAAGACGTCCATAAACTACATGATGACTGGGAAATGTCACTTAGGGCATGTCTACACTTGGAAATTATTTTGAAATAACTTATTTCGAAATAATAATTCCTGAAATAACTATTTCGAAATAGCTTTTCCACACTACAGGGAAGCCTCAAAATTAGTCCAAGTCAGGCTCCCTTAATGTGAACATGCTACCTTGACTTAGAGCCCTGGGAAGCACTGAGGTGTAATTACTTTGAATGACTCTGGGGAATAGTTATTTTGAAATAGCAGCAGTGGAGCGTCCACACTACTGCTATTTCAAAATAACTATTTTGAAATAAGCATTATTTCTCATGAAAATCAAGTGTTGTTATTTTGAAATAACCAGTCCCTTATTTTGAAATAACAGGTTTAGTAGTGTGAATTCTCCATAGTTATTTTGAAATAAGGGGAGTTATTTGGAAATAATTCCCTAGTGTAGACCAGGGCTTAATGATAAAGGTTTCTGAGAGTAGTAACACAGAACTTGGCCTGTCACTGGACTCGTTTGTTACTAACAAGCGTTTGGATGAAGAGATAAAGTGCAGTGGATTATGCTCTAGTCTTCCTTAAAGTCACATATAAATGAGTTTTGTAGTCTTAGCAAAAGATCATCATAACACAGTTTAGTATCGTTAACAACCTGAGTCAAGAAAAACCCAGTACTGGAATAATAGATACATTGGCATACAGGATCCACGTTTATGATAGGTGTATGTGATGGACTCAGCTGGTGCCCAATTGGCTAGCCTTTACCTACCTGATGGGAAAAATTCTGCTTCTAATTCCCCACTTGTAAAGCCAGCTGACCTGTGTTGTTGGCAGGTGGGTTTGAACCTCGATGTTAGGGTCTAAAGCCAAGTGCCTCTACAGCATGAGATAAAAGTCAACTGCCTCTCAGCTCAGGCTATAGATCAGACCTCACTCTTTGTTGTCAGTGGTCTCTGTGCCTCTGGGTCAATAGTCCCATCAACCCTTCCTTGAGTACAACCAGCAGGCTTTACGTTTATTTCAGCTCATCTCCCTGTTATGAGCATTAGATTCATGTGTGCATATTCAAAACTAAAAACCAAAATAAATAAAAGGAGAAATGGAATGGTGTGGAGGACAGTAGCATGTTCAGTTAAATTTATAGCTCAGCTTTGACATTTCTCACCCCCTTTGAATGTCACCATATGACAACAAGCTACTTGATAAAGTAAGGCGATCAGGGGGTTATTGTGGAAGCATTTTCTATATACAAAAAATAAGTTAGTATTCCCCCAGCTTGGAAATTCAAGAGAAGTGTAATTTTTAAGAGTAATGGACAGCACCAAAGACATTTGATCTCTGAAGATATTTTAAAAGGGTCTGCTTGGGTGTCACCGAATTGTGGTCAGATCCTGTGAGGCATTTCTCAGGAGAGGCAGCCCAGAGGTAGAGGCAATGTGGCTTTACTCCATCTTGGCACCTTGTTAATTCTGGTTTGTACTGAGGCCAGTGCTGCCCCCCAGAACCAAGTGAAAGACCCACTTTATGTAGCTGTCCTCCACAGCCCAGAACTGCTAGAAAAAAAATGAGATTCTATAGCACAGGCATGTGGCAAGGGATGGATTGTATAGTCACAAAATCAGGCATACATTGCTCCTTGAGTGTAACTGTTTAACATGCCCTACTCCTGCTAAGTATATTATTAACTATATCATACTGATTGATTGGTCTTAATGCTGCAGCTTAGTTCCAACTCAATAAATCATAAGCATCCTTTTGGAGGTCACTTAATCTCAAGTGAGAAACTGTTGCTTCTTCTATATTCCTATATTTCCTTTTTCTTTATAAGTTTTGTTCTGTTATTTTTCTTACATTTTTATTTGAACTTTTTGTTCTTTTTCAATTTTTCCTTGTTATTTTTTGTCTACTTTTTCATCTGTTTTAGCTTTGTTTTCTGTATTTCTACCTATATATCTCTCCCCTCTTCTCTCCCACCTATTTCTTCTTTTCATCTCCCCTTTTTGCATTCTCCTCTTCTCTACTTGTCTTTCAGTCATCTCCCTCTTTGTTGGCTGCTTCCATTGAGAGTGAATTGATCCATAGCTCCAGTCATAGCCTTTAAGAATGAAAACTTTAAATGAGTCATAGGTTTTTTAAGACCCTGACTAACCGCACTGCTATCTCCAAGGATTGAAGCTTTAGTATTGAACACGTTAGTAAAACAAAATTAACCTGTGACATTACCTTGTCCCATAGTCTATGTAAGTTAGAGCACACCCATAAGCTTATTTGTTACCTGTTTCACTTTTTGACTGCACTAACTTGTAGACCTGATGAACATCAATTTAATACATCTGGGCTGTCTCTACACTGGGCCACTTATTCCGGAAAATCAGCCGCTTTTCCGGAATAAGCTGCAAGCTGTCTACACTGGCCCTTGAATTTCTGGAAAAGCAACGATGCTCTACTGTACAAAATCAGCCGCTATTCCGGAAAAACTATTCTGCTCCTGCTCGGGCATAAGTCCTTATTCCGGAACACTGTTCCGGAAAAGGGCCAGTGTAGACAGCCCAGTAGTCTTTTCCGGAAAAAAGCCCCGATCGCGAAAATGGCGATCAGGGCTCTTTTCCAGAAAAGCGCGTCTACATTGGCCACAGACGCTTTTCCGGAAAAAGGGCTTTTCCGGAAAAGCAGCCTGCCAATGTAGACGCTCCTTTTCCGGAAAAACTGAAAACGGAATAGTATTCCATTTTAAGCATTTCCGGAAATTCATGCCAGTGTAGACACAGCCCTGGAGTTTATAGAAAGTTGTGTTTCCACCTATGCTAGACATATCTCTTACTATATGTACAAATATTTCATGTCTTATTCATTCTGAAGGCAGGTTCTTACAACCAAGAGTACCATGTGTGTACTCATGACCTGAGATGTTACTCACCATATATATAAGCATTAGTAGCCAAAGGACAGATCCACATCTTGTATAAATCAGCATAACTCCAGTGAAGGCATTTCAGTAATAACAATGTAGACTAGCTAAGGATCTGAACAAATACATTCATTATATTTTTTTGCTTTGTAGAACATTGGTATATTAGGTGGTGCAGGAAGAACTGAATCACCATGAAGAATGGTCTTTGAATGTCACTATCTGGTACATTCCAAATTAATGGCATAGAGGTTAATTGCCAGATGGTAGACAAGACTCCGTGAGGTGCTCTGCAGCGCCTGGAGTATACAACTTTACCAGCACTGCTTTCTTTTCCTTTTCCTATTATATAACTCAGAGTATCTATTTAAATGTATTGGGCTTAATTCTTCTTTCATTTATATATTGATTTTATGCAGGTTTGAATCCATTGACATCGGTGGAATTATTCCTTAGTTGGCAAAATCAGACTTCATATTGGTAGTATCCTAATTCACTATGAAAGAGACTCTGTTTTCCTTACTCAGATTGCTTACTTCAGGAGTCATCTTACTGATTTCAGCAGGCTTATATGTGCTCTGTTCAGCATGAATAAGGATGGCAGAATCTGTCTCTCTGTGGCTTGTTAGACTCCTTCAGCCCTAGGGTGCTCCTGAATTTAAGTACCAGTAGTTTTGATGCTAATAAAAAGAGGACCATCTGATTCTCCTCATCTTTGCTTCTTTAAGAAAAGAAGCCATTCAAACTTGATTGTTAGTTGCACTACTGTTTTTGAAATAAAGAAGTTTCACTAGACAATGAAGCTTCTGTGGGAGGTAAAGTGAGGAAAGGAAGCACCAAGTAGCCTTAAGGTTCATTCCTTTAGTTATTTCTTGAAATTGCTTCAGAACTAAACAAGCTGATTTTAAGGTCAAGGTTCTCAGCTTCTGCCAGGAACCTATATCAACACACGAAGTGTTAAAAGTCTACTGAAAAACCTTGTAATAAATATCAGCCCACAAATCAGGGCTCTGAAGTAGTGCTCTTCTCACCTAGCTGTCTGTGAGTGTAATGTAGACCTCTGAGATTTTTTTTTTAAGCTTGGGACTATAGTTGCCAGTGTTAACAAGTTTTAAAGGCTCTCATCTGCTGGAATCTGACATCCTACTCAAGTTGAGTAGTACCTTATTCTGCAATTAGCCATATTGATTTCAATATGACTACTTGCAGAGTAAGGTGCTACTCAATGCAAGAGTGCTGGAATCTGGCTCAATGCATCTTGGAAAGGGTGGCATGCAGCTGTCAGTGTTGTCTTCAAGTCATCATTGTCGAGTCTAAGTCGAGTCTCAAGTCACTACAGTTCAAGTCTCAAGTCAAGTCTCGAGTCCCTAAAGTCACTTTCGAATCAAGCCCCAAGTCGAGTCTCAAGTCTTAATTTAAAAAATGTCAAGTCTCTTTTGAACAAGCCATCAATATTGATAAATAAGAATAATCACTATCTGTTTTCATTTATTAACATAAATCGTACTTGCGAACTACTAGTAGTCCAGCTGTGGGCGGTTTGTTACTAACAACAGCGGCATTTTCTGACTTTTTTTCACCAAGCCGATTTAACAAAATTAGCAAGTCTCAAGTTGAGTCTCAAGTCATAAACAATGAACCCGAATCAAGTCTCAAGTCAAGTCACCTACGTGACTTAAGTCCTACTCGAGTGCAAGTCGTGGGACTCGAGTCAACAACTCTGGCAGCTGTCATTCCCCTTTATAACCACCCATCCACAGAACATTTGGAAGAAATTCAATTTTATTAAATAGCCAATTGAATATTTTATTCTGTTTCTTTCTTCTTATGTGGGAGTCAGTAGCCCCAGTGTTTGAGTGCAAAAGCTCAGTCCTTTCCTTCTATAACTATAATAATGACACCATGAAGCAGCAATCCAAAGATATAGGCTGAATACTTTGGTAGTGTGGAATCATCCCATCACATATGATCTATGCTTTTTAAGATGTTATCTATATATTTCAGTAAGGCCTTTTCAACATTACATTTTTTTAGCTCTGTTATCAATTTTCTAATTAGTAATTATTTTGTCTTTTGATATTTTAAACAGCATGTTGGCAATTCCCTACCCCAGCTGGGCAATGGATAGCAATGAGAACATTTCTGCTTATTCTTTGCGCTGTATTTTCTCATAGTTCATGCCAAATGTTTCTCCAGAGTCTATTCCATGCACCAGCAATATGAATCTGTTTTGGAAAGACCCATCATTTTGGATCATTTTGTTTCAATATTTTTGTCTTCTCTTCTTCTATTAGCCAGATGTTCCCATCTGGTTCTGATGCTATAGTTGCCTGATGTTTGACACAAATGTTCCTCTGCCCATGAAATCCACTGATGCAGTCCATTTCTCATTAACCATCTACAGCCTGGACAATGGATCCTACATACAAGAATTACTGCTGTGCAAGCACTTCAGAGTCTTGGTTGCAGAGAAGAAGAATTGCTCTAAATTTCTTGCAACCAGCTGCTCAGATTATATATCACAACCATCTCACTAAGCTAGCACATTAAAACTATTACCATATTCTTTGTCAGACAGCTCAGGGTAAGACCCTCTCTTTTTTGTGTCTTCACTATTACATACTTCCATTCTATGGTGAACTTTCCTTAATTGCACCGTAATTGTATTTCCTAATTTCCCTCCCTTATCATAGTTTTCTACTTTTTTTTTCTGCCAGCATGTTTATTCATAACTTAGAGTACCATGCAAACCTTTAATAACACACATCATGGTAGTGTGTGGTGTTTCCTTTTTACTTTTTCCTAGGTTTGACCCCCTTAGCTCTGATCCTTATTCTCTTAGACCAGACCTACTTTTGTGTGGGCATGCCCAAACCTTCAGCAACTGTGTACTACTTTTCTTTTCATCCCATTTTTCTTGTTCTCACTAGGATAATTTGGTATCACATCTAATGGGGGCTATGTTGGAATCACTTCAGAGCACAACCATAGCATACATTTTACTTTTGTTATAATTTAGCACATGTGGATTTTATAAGAGAAACTCTGAAATGTTTTTTCCCCCTTTGGGAAAGTTGGAGGAGCTTGATTCAAAGAGCAGGATCTTTGTTTGGCTTACAGTTATCTGTAACTCTCTTTTTCTTGGGTATCACAATCTTAAAATTAAACGATCATGGTCTCCACTGAAGTAGCCATTCATGTTTGAACCCATAATTGACTCCTACTAAATTACAATTGAATGGCCCACTATGACATCTTTTGAATGACACTAAATTATTATTATTATTATTTTGTAAATAAGTGTTTTCTACAAATCCTGACTAGTTTATTTGCTGATCCTTGTTTTTATCTCCATGTTGCTACTTTGTTATTAGTGATGCTTCTCCACTGCTATTGATTTGTTCATTCACTTGGTCACTTAAGAAGATATCATTTTCCCACTGCTGTATGGCATCCCCTTCTACTTGTTCTCCCCTTCATGCCAATAGGTGAAAGTCCTTTTCCAAATAAATCATTCAAAGTAGTCACGTGCAGTTAGAATTTGTCATGGGTTTATTAGTAAATGTTTGTGATATGCTTAATAAGTACTAATTCATATTATTGCTTCAACTCCTGAGGTCCTTACTCACTTTCTCAGTCAGTCCTTTTGTGTTCATAAGTAATTAAGGAGTTTGGACACAAATAGGGTAATTATTGTAACAGGGTAATCTGCTACACATACCACCTCACAGGTTGTGGTGTTTGTTAGTGAATACTGATCTCTGTCATGTGACAGGAGTACACTTGGCCAGGTTGAGTAACTAGGACCATAGACCTGCACTCTTGTATGTTACTCTGATTACAGTCACCCAAATTTCTCTGAATGGCATACTTAATGGGATTGATTCAGTTATAACAAACACCACCCAACCTGGAAGGTGGTATGTCTAGCAGATAGAGCAGAGAGGTGTCAAGCCTCCTATGCCTAGTTGCAGCTCTACAAGTCAGTGAACCTCCCTGATTTATTCCCTTTAAAGTGGGGATAAAAATGGCTTCCTCTTGGAAATATTCTGAATATTAATTTGTGTTGCTCTATGAGATGCTCTGTTATTTACAGAGTATTATTATTTTAATGTATGTCTACAACAGCTAACAGCATGCATACCTGAAGGGATTGAATGAAACCATAGCAGCCACAGCCCTTTTCCAACTACAAGTACCAATGAATTATAATAATTACGATTAGAAGGGAAATAAGTGCAAGGTAAAACCGGTGCAAGCAAAGTCTCTGATCAATTGGTCAGGCTAATGAGAAGGCGCCACTAAGTTACAAAGACTGAAGTGTTTTTAAAGCAAACTACCACTGTGAAGTTATCTTGTATCCGATTGTGTTTTTTGTAAGTGCTATTGCCCTGACCAGTGTATCTGGCGCTGTGTCTGAACTTACATCTACAGCACTATCTAGAGCTTTGGGGTCATAAAGACATAAGGAACCCACTTGCTGCACTCTTTGTCCTCTTGTTTAGCATGTTCTCTCATTCTGTCTACAGCAGAGCATCAGCCAAAATCTTTTTCAGTCCACTAGCGTTTGAAATGGGATGCATATAAAGGAAGACATCCAAACATTTCATTTTCATGAACTATTTTATCCAGATTGTATTTGACATTTAAGCCAGATATAGTTTTCGCAAATCATTGGAACCTTAACCCCCAAATGCTTGGTTTACCGGTATAACCATTTCAAGTATCTGGTGAAGAATCAAATGATTTTGTTTTAAAATATTTTAGTGTAGTCAGGACCTGCTCCAAAGCCCTCTGAAGTTGGTAGACTCTTTCCATTTCATTTGAATCAGTCCCTTTGGCCTTGTCTACACTAGATACATCAAACTCCAAGAACTCTCCCGTCAATTCTGGTACTCCATCAAGATGAGAAAGGTAGCCTGAGTCGACGGGAGAGCAGCCCCCACTGACCTTACTGCATGGAAGGCACCACGATACATATGTCTATTTCAACTATGCTATTTTCATAGCTGAAGTTACATAGGTTAAGATAGGAGGAGCGAGGTAAGTGTAGATTAGGCTTTAGTGTGCATACTTTTGTGAAGGCAGCATTATTCACAACTCACAAACCTACAAATGAGTTAATCAGCTGAACCCAAATGAGTGCCAAATAAAATTTCTTTACCAAGTCCCAGAGTCATATATTCAGTAAACAGATTTTGAAAAAAAAATTAGTGTATGTTTTAGAGACTGTTAAAAAAATATTGGTAATATTTTTTTCAATGCCCTCTATTTGCAAAGACGGGCTTTTATTTACACTGGAACACTGGATCCAAATATTACTACTTTCAACTGTGTCCATGTAAAACTGGAGTAACTTTGCTAGCAGATTTACAATGGTGTAGTGAGATCAGAATCTGTGTCAGGGAGCTCAGCTGTTCCGGCCTTCGAAGAACAGAAAAATGTTAAAAAATGAACCTGAAATAGCATTTTTACACATGATCATGTCAGAGTTTTAAAATGAGATCATATGTGCTTTATATCATTGGGAACCTGTTAATTTCCCTTTTATGATGGAACACTGTTCAACTAAATATTGTGAATTAATCTGGCCACTTTCCTGCACTTGATTCATGTTATATTGTATTTTGACTTAAAAACATTTTGAATATTTATTTGTATAGTATAAGAGCTGCATCACCCCAGGTGAGTGGATTTTTCAAACATGGTGATGTGTTGTGTCTGAAGGAGAGAGAGAAATAGACACACTCTGACTCCATAAGTGAAAATGAAGTTATAATTATAAACATAAATTCAGACACATATATAAGTACAACTGGATAACTATAGATATAAAAATCAAAGATTAATTTCTTTTAAACCTCAGAAAAATATTTTTGTCATATTTAAATGAATTAGGTACCTAAAAGTTCCATAATGCTCATAGTGGGAAATATAACACTGTTTTTTATTTTTTTAATTAATTATAATCTTTAGATAATAAAATAACTAAGTAGATAATTCTTCTTTTTAAGTTTAATATACCTGAATTGCAGAAACCACATAATGCAGCTCCAGTAATTGAACGGAATAGACTGAAGAGAATAAACAAAATGTACTTCTGCTGTCTGTAATCCCTACTGTGCCTTATTAAATGCTCAGTAAAATAAAATGCAGACGTTATAAAGAGTTGGAGGAAACATTGATTTTTTCATTACTAGTTAAAGGTTTGCAAGCAGTATCAAACCAATTCAAACATCATGGCAGCAAGAAGTAATGTTTCTGAAATTCTTTTGTAGAAAGCAGCAGGAGAGCAAACTTCAGTTTGCTTCAGTTATTGTTGTGGTTTAAAGTGTGGAGACAGTGGGGTAGGGTTTTATTTATTTCTGATATTAGCAGGGTTATTTTGGTTCTGTTTATGCTTGGGGGAGTTGTGTTTGTGTGTTTACTTTTAACTAAAACTATAGATTACAGCTAATTAAATACTATTTTAAACCTCCTTTGTTCATGTATTATACACGAATAGGAAGCAATTTTCTCAAATTATTCACTTTTATATATTAATTTGTAAATATTTTCTATGGATAATTCTTGGTGTCTAGATAGTTCACAAGCAATATGTTGCCAATATTTGATTTTCAAAATTCAAGATTTGCTGATTGTCTCTGATCACTTAACATGTGGTGTTGTTTCTGTTTACTGACAGGATGGCAGTAACTCTTAAACTAAATTATCTAGTGTAAATCTATTCAAAATTCATTACATTTTCTAATGTTAACTTAAAATTAGTTGTTTCTGAAATTTAGTAAATATTTTGCTAGACTGCTTGTGGAAAGTGAATATGAGGAATATGAAAATATCTGAAGTGAATTCAGTTTTCATATTTTCAGAAAATATTTGCTGGTGTTTGCGCAGATTCGCTACAGATTAAATATTACTAGTCTAGTAATTTTTCCCTAAATCCCTTTATTTGCTTTTCGTGAATTATAAAACAGTCAGCCTAACTTCAATACCTTGAAAGATACAGGAATAATTATTAAACAGTTGATTTGAAATCACCTAAAGGATAACAGGGTTATATGGAATAGCCATCATAGATTTGTGAAAAACAAATCATGCCAAACCTAAATTCCTTCTTTGACAGGGTTATTGGCCTAGTGGATAGGGGTTAGGGAAAAGAGCAGTAGATATAATGTTGCCTGATTTTAGTGAGGCTTTTGACATTCTTATAAGCAAACTATGGAAATGTCTAGATGAAATTACTAAACGGCAAGAAGTTGAAAGATGTAGTTAATAAATGTAGTTATGAACTGATTATTGTTAAACTGGCATGGTGTATCTAGTGAGTCCTGCAACAGTCAGTCGTGGAGCCAAAATTATTCAATATCTTCTTTAGTGACTTGAATAATGGAGTGAAGAATATGCGTATACAATTTCTGGATGACACCAAGCTGCAGGGGTTGCAAGAACTTTGGGCAACTGGATTAGAATTCAGTACAACCTTGAACAATTAACAAATTGGTTTGAAATCAACAAAGATGAAATTAAAGATAAAAAGCACAGAACTAGACTTATGCATTTGATTTTTTCCTTCCTAACTGCAGTATAATTGACAAGGCAGCAGTACTGCTGAAAAGGATCTGTGGGTTATTGTAGATCACAAATTGAATATGAGTCTATAACACGATGCAATTGCGAAAATCATTCTGGGGTAGCTTGTGTAGTGTATGTAAGACATGGAAGGTAATTTTCCATTCTACTCAGCACTAGTGAGGCCATAGCTGGAGTACCATATACAGGTTGTGCCAAATTAGAGAGAGTCCAGAAGCGACCAACAAAAATAACAAAAGGTTTACAAAACCTAATGTCTGAGGATAGATTTTAAAAAACGGCCTCGATTAGTCGTGAGAAAAGAAGACTGAATGGGGACTTCACAAAAGTCTCCAAATATGTGGAGGGCCTTATAAAGAGGATGGTATACAATTTTGTTCTCCACGTCTACTGAGGATAAGATAAGAAGTAACAGGCTTAATATACAGCGTAGGAGGAAATTTAGGATAGATATTAGGAACAACTTTCTAACTAGAAGGGTAGTTAAACTCTGGAATAAACTTTGATGGGAGACTATAGAATACCTTTTATGGGAAGTTTTTAAGAACAGGATAAACAAATACCTGTGCGGATGGTCTAGGCTTACTTGGTCCTGCCTCAGCACAGGAGACTGTACTTCATGCCCTCTTAAGGTCCCTTCTAGAACTACATTTCTATACTTCTATTTTCTGTACAGTTTGTAGTGTTTAAGGTATTAATATTATTGCATATGTCAGTGTGACAAATTACATGAGTAAGGTCTGCAGGGTCAAATTATGGCATAGTTTGCTTATATTTATGTGTGGGAAGTGCATGATTGTATGTATGAACAAAGTGGCGTGTACGTGTGTGTACACATATGCAGATAAATAGCTGGCTACAGTACTGAAAACGCTATGCACTAACTAACGTGCCAGTCTTTCACCACAAACGCCAATGGCATTGATATCATTGGGGCAGGATTTAATCTTCAAAGACTTTAATGATGCAGAGGGTGCAGTATTGGGAAGTGTTCATTGTGTCTGAGAGCTGCTGAGTTCCTTTCATAGCCACTGCTTTAGTATCTTTGGTATAGGAACCTCTCATGATCATTCTAACTAAACATCCTTTGTTTAAGAGGCCATTGATTTACATGGTTTCTGATGATGCAATAACAGATGACCATTTGCGGTACCAACACAGATGACTGAACTGGCTGATTTTATAGCAGTCTTCAAAAAATTATTTGAAATGGTTCTTTCTTGATTTTGGTACATGTCCTTTGTGCTACATTCTCTAGTCAGGCTAGCAGATATGGCTTTTCTGGAAAACACACAAAAAATAATATGATCAGATAAGCTGGTAAAAAAATCAGATTTTTCTTACATATATTATCAAATTATTTGGTACTAGAAGATTTACCTGGTGTTGCTTGGATTCTTAACTCAATTTTTGATTTTTGGAAAATAAAATGAACATGTACATGCTTCACTCAGATCCTTGCTCTGGGGCTGGAGTTGAGGGGTTCAGTGTTCAGGCTGACTCAGGGAAAAAGGATAACCCCAGTCCGCTATAAGTGCAACAACTTGGGGCCAGATGAGAAGTGCCTCTCCATGGCTGATGCAGCTCCCTCAGTCACAAACAGAGGAAAGGTGAATGTCCCCTGGCTGGGACAGGTGCAAGTTTTTCTGCTCCCCCCGCCCCTTGCACTTCCCAGCTAGAGTGAGGACTGCAGCAAACTGTGCACTTTCTCCTCACTCCCTGAAGAAGGGGAACAGCCAGAAATGTCCCTGCATGAATTAGGGGGGGTGCTTCAACCCCTCCACTCTCTGTAAATGGTGCCAGGAGGGGGGAAGCCCTGGGACAGGGACAGTCACAGAGGGGAGGGGCACGCCCTAGCCAACCTGCCCCTTTCACTTGTTTGACAATTCAGTCATTTTTCTGTATGGTTCTATGAGAAGCAATCCCATTCCAGGCACACCCCATTTCCCTGGCACAACCCAACATTTACCTTGCTTTAAGTTATGAGAAGAGGAAGCTCTATACTGAATTTGGTGATCCTAGCTCTTACTGTTTAGGAGGAATTCTTGAACAAATAGACAGATGGACACACAAACAAACTCTCTCGAATATATGGAAGTTGGTGCCTAAATAACTTTAAAAGCCTGGTCATTAGGTACAGATCTTCAGAGGAAGCAGTGTGCCTAAGTCCTCTTTATTTCAATGGGAGTTAGGTACCTAAATGTCTTTGAGGGTTTGGACCTTTGGAGCCTAAACCCCATTGAATATCAGAGAGCGTTAGAGGCCAAATTTACAAAGATATTTTAGGCAGCTGATGATACTAGCAGACCCCATATGATTTACAAAAATGTGTAGGCAACTTAGGTAAAAATCCATGGAAGTTAATCACCTAACTCACTCAGGTGAATTTGTATATCTCATTGGGTGTCTAGATCTTTAGGTGTCTAAATATCTTTGCAAATCTGTGACTATGCTTTTAGAGATATGTCTGCCACAGCCCATGGAGGTGAGCCTCACAGCACTGGTCAAGAGACCTGGTCTAACTGGGCTCACACAGGGGCTCAGGGAATAGCTATGTAGGTAGCGCTTTGAAGTTGCAGCTGGGGCTTGGGAGAAGATGTATTAAAATCAACAAAAGGAACTGGCTGCCTGCTACTAAGTGATCACCCCCCACTTCCTCTCTCTGGTACAAAGGTGCTGTTCATTTGCTGCATCAGAAAGCGGGGCCTGATTGAGTTTAAACTCAGTCAGTGTATCCCAAAAGTCCTTTCTCTTTCTGCTGGTCTATGGGGAATTCAGTTAGAACCAGTATATGAATGTCTCTCCAGGTGATGGTACATTTCAAGAAATGTTTCAATCTGAGTTATTTTGCCTAATTACCCCCTATTATATGTAGGGCATATCTATACTTCCGGGAAGATTGACAGTTAGGAGGTTGGTTTTCCAGCATTTGATTTAATGAGTCTGGTAAGGAGCTGCTAACTGAGTACTTTCAGCTTTACCATCAACCTCAGAACTCCTTTCCAATAGACTTCCCTTACTTCTTGCACGTGTAAGATTTTCCCATCAACCTCTCACTGTGGGGATGACTCAGAAAAACGATGCAAGGTACGTCAACGCCAGCAATTCACATACCTGGAGTTGTGCATCTTGCATCGATTTTCTCTGCCAGCATAGACCTGGCTTCAGTTTCTGGAAGGTTATGGTTCCCCATCTGCTTGGAATTACATATAATCTCTGGCACAGAAGGATACATATATTCAATACAGTAGGTTCTCCCAAAGAGCAGAAAATTGCCAAAAATTGCCGTGTCTGTCATGGAAGGTTGTGTTGCTTGTCGCTGGAAAGATAATTTTAGCTAGATTTATTATAAGTATTTGGATCTAGCATACGACCTGAGCAAAACAGGACAATGTTTAGAAAATCAAAAAAGCAGAACCTGGGTGAAGGCAAAATAGTCATTCAGGAAACTAAAGTATACTCTTAAACATATGGATTTTGCCATTTTGACAGTCCTGAGACACCTGGATTTTTCTCAGCATAGATGATTTTTCCAGTACCTTAATGTTCTGAACAAGTTTTTCATGAAACATTAAACAAGTGTCATTAAGGTTCACTTTGAACAAAAAAACAGCTTTGATAGCTTATGAATTCATTCAGTCTTTTGCTCCAAACATTGCTTAGCACAGTCAATGCTCATTCTTGTTCCTGATAAACAGAGCAAATTTTACTGAGTTTCGCAATATTCTTGTACATACATGTGGTAGTTATGGACTACATAAATATTTTGACGGGTCAAATATGAGCTGGGTCATTTCAGAACATCCCAGAAGTTGTTCTTGGGATACTAGGATATAATATGAAAAATGTGGATTGTTCTATTAACACCATGCCATGTGATTATTTTATCACAGTGTAATGATGTTCTGGGTAGTAAAGATTGTGGTTGCCTTGTGTTACCATAGTTCTGGTGCACTGGCTTTCCACCATTGATCCCTTGTGTAATGTCATCAGAAACCAATATAATGGCAATGCTGGGTCAGTGTAGCTCAAGGTGTACAATTTGGGAGAATGGAGTATCCCTCTTGGGTATGAATCTACTGAGTGGTAGGTGAGTTTGTATATATATTATTTGCCAGCACCTGTTTCTAGGAAGCAGAATATGAAGAGCAACAGAAGGCCAGCTGGCACAAGTCTCTACTATCAGAAGTCTTAGAGGAAGTTTATTGGCAACGTATTGCAGTTGAAATACATTCATGATTAAATAAAATGCCTGTTCCCTGCAGAGCATTCATCTGTTATCTTTTGAACACTGGGGGAAAAGATTAGATGTATATCTATCAGTTTTGATTTTTTTCCCCTCTGAATAAAAACTGGTTTTGAGTTTTATTGAGCTGCCCAGGCAGAGGATGCCAGCTGAATTTTAATGAGAAACTAGGAGGAGAAAATCCACTAATCTTGTTGACCTCTCTGCATGTGTTTAAATGTTGTTTCCCATTTAAACATTTTCCACTGAAGAATACTTTGGATTTCTACCATAAAGAGGGCATGTATGCATGTTCACTGAGGGCCTGGCTATCATTTCTCACTTACTTAAATACCAGTTTGGTAGACATTAGTTTTATCCTCTAATACCTAATGTAATTCTGTAGCTGAGATGTCTTGGTTCATAGACAATGACAAATCAGTGTCCTCTGGCCCAGGTGATCAGGTAAATTTAGGAAGGAAAGAATGGATTGTATTTTATCCTTGAGCTGGGTCTCAGATGTTGGCAGTGACCTTTTTTAAAGGTGTAGTGAAGAATGCCAACAGTACTGTAAATACAAACAAGATATGTGTAATGTATATTAACAATTTATACTAAAGATTATATTTTCATCACAGTGCAGGGATTTACATATGTAACTCTGAGATTATTAAGTTATATAAAGTTATTAAATCGGCATAAAAGTGCTGCTTTCACATTCAAAACATGGCTGTTTGCCACAGTGAAAACTAAGGTATTAAATACCTGTAATACTATGTATTTAACTTGTATTATATTGACCATTAAGACTTGCTCATTTGGCTTTACATAAGTGAATTAGTTTATCCTAATATGTATGGCATTTCCGAAACTTCTAGGGGAATCTCTAAAATCTGTAGCTATTGCTGTTTACTTACCTAAGATATTAATTTTTGAAGAGAATGTGCCAATTATCTCTCTCTCTATATATATAAAAAAGTTTTTCCTGATGGACAACAGAATGTTCCTGCTGGGTGACAGAATGATGTCATCACGTCATCAGTGTCAACAGGCTCTCTCAGCGAAGCAAAAGCAGCCAGAGAGAAGGGGGTAGGCGAGTGCAGTGAGGAAAGGTCAGAGCCCACTAGTGTCTTTTTAACCAGAGGAGGAAAGAACTATAGGAACTAAAGGACTATAGGAACTAGAAAGTTCCTTGTTGATTATGTATGTCACTTAGAATGGGGCCATTTAGGGCTTGATCCTTCCACAAAACCACATGTGATTTGGCAAAACCGTGCGGGTAGGCTCGCTGATGCATAGGTAGGGGTCCAGAATTGAGTCCTAGGAGGGAGAAATGTTGTGGCAGTAGCAAGTTCCTTTAGGAGTAGCAGCACACTGCTGATAAAAACAGTGTGATGGGAATGTTTAACAAAAGAAAGGAGAAAGTAAAAAACAAATGTCTCTGAATTAATAAGAAAATAAGAACAGAATTTTTCCAAAGGGAGAAAAGCAGACTGAGAAATCCATTTGAAAATATGCACTCCTCAGTACAGCTCCCTGTATTGACATTATGGGAAGTGTTTAAATGGCTACCTACCATGGCTCATGCTTACACATGGGCCAAATTCAACTCTCACTAAGACTAGTGTAATTCCATTGACCTACATATAGCTTTTCCTATTGAATAAAAGGTTGTCAGTAAAACTTTAATGAGTTAGTGGAGCTGAGCAAAAAATACTTATTTGAAAACAATACACAGTCCTGTGGTACCTTAGAGATGAGGCTCTAAGGTGCCACAGGACTGCTGTTGTTTTAAAATTACAAATAAACATGCCTACCCCTCTGAGGCCTGGTCCACACTACAGCAAAAGGTCGAAATAAGATACACAACTCCAACTACGTTAATTACATAGCTGGAGTCTTAAATCACATATCTTAAATCACATTTCTGTGCTGTCCACACTGCAGGAGGCCGATGGGAGCAAATGTCGCTTTGGCTTCCCTTATTCCTCACAAAAGGAGGAGTACCAGACACTGGCCAGAACTGCCCTCAGCATTCGATGTATGGGTCCATACTTGATCTGCTAAATTGAACACCAGAAGATCGACCTCTGGAGCATCAATCTTGTGCATAGTGTAGACGTTCCCTGAGGCACTTATTTGAGTATGCTTGGTAATTGGAAACAGGCTGTTGTACATGAAAAGGTTTCTCTTGGAATATGGGGGTCTGGTTATTCAAGTCCAGGGAACTGGTTGTGTGGCAAGGATTATCATTGGCAATCCAGGATACCTGAATTTCTTATAGTCGTTGTGTGATCTTTAGACCCAGTTTTACAATTCTACACCTGAATTTCACCCACATCTCTGCTTTTGGTCAAATTCTTTCTGAATTTCTCTTATCATATCACTTCCACTAAATGAATACATTCCATTCTATGTGAAAATTTTTTAGAAGTTACTCTAGTTTACTCTAGGTACATGTAATAGGTTCATCACTGTGGAAAATTCATTTACCAAATTTTACATCTGTCAAATGATTCCCCCCAAATAGCAGCATAACAGTTTCTTTTAACCAGTGCTTTATGGATGACAATTTGCTCTCCAGCTTACATCTCATAATGCATATTTTAGTGCTAGCTAGAAACAGCTGTGGCATAGTTACAATAGCTGATGTGCTAGCCTAGGTAAGCCAGTTACTTACAACCAATAATGTAAAAAAAAATGGTCAGTTACAATTTCTTTTTGAACCTTGTTCCACTGCCAGAGAGGCCTATTAAGGAATAGAGATCTGGGAGTGCTCAGCTTGCTAAGGGGTTGAACAATTTGTAGTGCTTTAAAAGGCAGCTTGTACTACTGTCCTGACTTTGTGTAAAGAGCACACTGGCTGGGGAAGAGATCCTATTATCTCCACATTGAGCATTGTGTCCCATCACTTCCTTGGATGGACATATTTTTATAAGGGGAAATGAAAAAAGTCCATTTTCTATCATATTCTCTGGTGCCATTACCACCCTGTCTGTCAGCAGAGAGTTGTGCTGAGCTGAATCAAGTCTCGCACTGTATGTGAGAGATATGGGAGATTCCTTGCGCATATCAGAGTAGTATAACCACTGCACCACTCCAATGAAGGTGCAATGTGTGCATTGCTCAGCAGCACCCCACTGTCAGGGCAGGTGTGATGTGGGTCCTGCCTCTTCTCTGTACACAGCTGTGATGTGGGTCCCTTCTGCCTTAAGTGGTGACAGTAGTTCTTACATACAGGAGAGTGACAATAATTGTGCTGGGGGAACCCATGCTATGGGGAAAGGCTTCTTTCCACTTTCTCACCCATTGTACCTGTCCCAGAGCTCAAGAAAATCTGGTTCATGGTACACAGCATCTTTCATCTCAAAGGGTTCTGAAGTGCCTTACAATCTATACACAGATGAAAACAGGAATCGGGCAGCCACTTCTGGGGTAGGATAGCTGCAACCAGATTGGCACCTAGCGAAGGATACTGGGGTGGAAAACAGATTATTCTTACAAGAATTAGTGCCAGGGGATATTAATGTTCATACAGTAGGACCTTGTTATTTAACTATTATCTGAAATATTTCCTCCCAGCTGTGCTCCCTCACACACATAGTATGGTGCCTATAATTCAACAAGCATGTTCCTTCTTACACTGATAAATGCCTACATCTCCTGGTTTACTATTTTCAAGAGCAAATTAAAAGATTAACAATATTCTAATACTTACATTTGGGGTTATGTGTTAGTCAGAGAGGGTACGTCTACACTACAGCGCTAATTCGAACTAACTTAGTTTGAATTAGTTAATTCGAACTAAGCTAATTCGAACTAACGCGTCTAGAACTAAAAACTAGTTCAAATTAGTGTTTTGCTAATTCGAAATAGCAAGTCCACATTGAGTGGACCCTGAACAGGGCTTAAGGATGGCCGGAAGCAGTGCCGGCAGGGCATCAGAGGAGGACTTCGAGCGTGGAGATGCTGTCTCAGGCTAGCCGAGGGCTGCGCTTAAAGGGTCCCGACCCCCACCCCGGACAGACAGTTCTAAGGGGTGCCCCGCTTGCAAAGCAGTCCTGGCTTGGAGTGCCCGGAGTACCCACCCTGGGCACATCACACCACTCGTCCATCAGCCCGGCTGCACTTGCCGCAGGCTGCCATCTGGGGAGAGGGGGCAATCGGGGGGCTGCAGGAGAGCTTCCACCCCCAGAAGCCCGCAGAGCCAGCCCAGTCCTCCCCATCGGGGGCTCGTACCCCATTCCTCCCTCACCTCCTTCCACTTACCCTTCCCTAGCCCCCCTTCTTATCGATGTACAAAATAAAGATAACGTTTCTTCCAACATTGACTCTGTCTTTATTGAACAAAACTGGGGGAGACTGTGAAAGGAGGTGGGAGAGGGGAAGAGCAAGGCTGGGAGAGGGGAGGGCAACTAACATGGGGTTGGGAACAGGTCCCAGATGAAGAGAGGCTACAGAGACTGGGACTGTTCAGCTTAGAAAAGTGGAGACGGAGGGGGGTGAGGATAGAGGTCTCTAAAAGCAGGGGTTGGGTGGAGAGGGTGCATTCAGAAAAATTCTTCCTGAGTTCCCATAAAGAAGGACTAGAGGACACCAAAGGAAAGGAATGGGTAGCAGGCTTGAAACTAGTAAGAGAAAGTTGTTCTTCTTGACAAAGCAAATAGTTAACCTGTGGAACTCCTTGCTGCAGGAGGCTGTGAAGGCTACAACTAGAACAGAGTTGAAAGGGAAGTGAGATCAAGTCATGGAGGTTGGGTCCATGGAGTAGTCTTAGCCAGGGGGTAGGAGTGGTGTCCCTGCCCAAGGTTTGTGGAAGGCTGGAGAGGGATGGCACGAGACAAATGGCTTGGTCACTGTCTTCGGTCCATCCCCTCCAGGGTCCCTAGGGTTGGCCGCTGTCGGCAGACAGGCTACCAGGCTAGATGGACCTTTGGTCTGACCCAGGACGGCCATTGTAAGCTCAGGGCTCAGTGTCGGGGGTCTCAGTGGACCCCCTTGATTTTCATGCACACCTGCTCCTGGGTGGCCAGGCTGGCAGCTCTCCTGCCCTAGACGGTCACTTTCCTGTGCCTAGTGCGGAGATCGTGGACGAGGTCCACGATGTCCGCACTAGCCCAGGAAGGTGCCCGCCTCTTGCGGTCCAGGGCAAACTCCCGGGAGCCGCCAGCCTGGTCCCGGGAAGAGGGGGTGGGCTGGGGGACATCGGGTGGGTGGCTCGAGCCGTGTCAGGTGCATGGTCTGCTGGCTGGGTGCTGGCAGGCTTGCACCTGGCACGGGCACCGTAGCCAGCCCGTGCCCCTTTACGGGGTCCGGGGCCAGGAGGGGGGCATAGAGTTTCCCTGGTGTTGGCCAGAGTGGCCACCAGGGAAACCTGGGGAGGGCTAGCCTCCCACTAGTTCGAATTAAGGGGCTACACACCCCTTAATTCGAACTAGTAAGTTTGAACTAGGCTTTATCCTCGTAAAATGAGGTTTTCCTAGTTCGAACTAAGCGCTCCGCTAGTTCGATTCAAATTCAAACTAGCGGAGCCTAGTGTAGCGGCTATGAATGTTAGTTCGAACTAATGTCCGTTAGTTCGAACTAACATTGTAGTGTAGACATACCCAGAGAGATTCATTCAAATCAGCTTGCACTTTAAGTTTCTTAACTTGTACCTTTTGCTCACAGGGTGATACTCCTTTACTGAGTACTGTAGCGCTGATGAAACATATTAATGTTCATGGCAATGCTATGCTGTATGCTCACTCTTGCTGTACTGGAAAAGAACAGTGCTGTCTATCAGTGTGAGCTAACACCTCCTTAAAGATGTAAACTGACAACCAGCACACTGGAATTTCACTAATTATTTTACTAAGCCGATGATGACTAATCAAATTGTATTACTTGGTTGTCTGTTGTAAAGTAGCTGGCACTACCTGATCTGTTCTGTGAATTTAGGCTTTCCATTTCTCACCAGTATCTGTTGTCAATCTATCTTTTTTCATGAATTCAAAATTCACTAAAGAATCTAAAAGGAAAAAATACAACTATGTAAGGTGGAAACAAAGTCCCCAACACTCCCGATTTTGAAATTTCTCATGGAATTTTTAAAAATGCAGTCCTAGATTTAATGGACTACTGCATACTCAGCTTTTTTGGAAATCAAGCCACTAATTAAAGTATCTCTAAACAAACGTAAGAGCTTATATCTTGGCCACAGACAACATTTTAAGCACCATGTATGTTAGTCCTCTGAGCACAGAAACTCTTCTAACATGACAGGAATTTTGGGTTTAACCTTGTGAAAGCCCAAAATCTTCCCTTTAGGGCATGTGTGCAATTTCAGAGCAAAAGTAAAAATGAATTATAGCAAATAAAATAACAGGCTGTTAAAAGTAAAAATGTGTGATACCATTTTCCTTTTAAAACTGGCAATATAGTAAATAGTTTGAGGGTTCCCTCCTCACCTGCAGTCACACATAAGCCTTAGGAAATCCACCTGTGAGTTATAGACATGGCTAGAGCTATTCACATAGGAAGTTTCTCTGAGAATATTCCAATTCTGGAGTACTGGTACAGCTGATATTTAGGTCATGGACTCAGATATTTTAGTCACTTGTAAAACCTTTGTAAAGTTTGCAGTGTATGAAAAAATCTTTGTGGTCTTTTATAAATGAGCAGGCATTTTGCCTCTCAAACTGAAAATAAACCTGGACAGCGCATTGAAGCCTGATTCCAAGATGATTTTTCTGTCAAGACTATCTGTCCTTAAGCAGCTCCCTAAAACCTTAGGCTACGTCTACACTGGCCCCTTTTCCGGAAGGGGCATGTAAATTTCAGCAGTCGTCGTAGGGAAATCCGCGGGGGATTTAAATATCCCCCGCGGCATTTAAATAAAAATGTCCGCCGCTTTTTTCCGGCTTTTAAAAAAGCCGGAAAAGAGCGTCTAGACTGGCCCCGATCCTCCGGAAAAAGTGCCCTTTTCCGGAGGCTCTTATTCTTACTTCAAAGTAAGAATAAGAGCCTCCGGAAAAAGACGCTTTTTCCGGAGGATCGAGGCCAGTCTAGACGCTCTTTTCCGGCTTTTTTAAAAGCCGGAAAAAAGCGGCGGACATTTTTATTTAAATGCCGCGGGGGATATTTAAATCCCCCGCGGATTTCCCTACGACGACTGCTGAAATTTACATGTTCCGGAAAAGGGGCCAGTGTAGACGTAGCCTATATAGTGTAGAGTATTTACTGAGGGGGCAGGGAACAAGAGAACTGCAGGAATGCTCAGTGATGTTATTTCCACAAAAGCAGAGCCCTGCAAATATCTGTTTTATGTCTGTCGGATGCAGGTATCCCTGGATCATTTTTGCAGTTGCAAATCCAAATTTTGTATTTGCATAGGGCTCTACACCTAAGGTAAACGAGCAAGTAAAATGTAATTGTTTTACTAGTAGCAACGTTATTTAGTAATCACATAAGAATAAACAAACACTACTACCAGAATGTTTGAAAGAGGTTTCAACTCTTTTCCATTTATAACCCCATCCAATTCAATTTTGTCCTTTCTGTCATTTCTTCTTGATTTCTCTAGTGCTATATTCATCACTGATGTATTCAGGACAACAGGTTGAACCATTTGAGTCCAGCTAGTCTAGCACCCTCAGGACTTGACTGGTGCTGAGTCAGAGAATTTGCTGAACCACAAGAGGTCAATATTGTCCAGTAGCATTACCAACACTTCCACTGCTTATTGTGCTCTTAGGGGTAAATTAGAACTAAATAACAGCCAGGAACTGTGAGAACCAGGACTGTGTGACTGTAAATAAACTTTATGGGACTCTGGGAAACTTGGCCACACCCATGATGAGTGGACCTCTGGCTAACTAAAATCATGCCAAACCATGGATGTTGCCAAACTGGAGAGTGCCGTCCTACAGACGTTTAACCTGTATTCAGAGATCCCAACGAGCTTATTAAGTTCTATTTAATATTACATAATGATCAGCATTTTGTTGGGTTTTTTCCCCCAGAATGCATGTGCACAGAGCTTGTGTAAAACTCTAGAATGTTCCTATCTGGGCATTTTACCTGAGATATCCCAACAATTTTGGCCTCAGAAATTATAAACTGGAATGCTTGATTGTCATTATCAAAATATAGAAAGATTTCAGTGGCAGCAGTTGTAAGTGCCTAGAACATCTAGTTCTATGCAAATGATCAATATGGTGGCAGGCCTGATTGGATAGCAGTACCTTATCTTCTCTGATACGCTGCAATGTTTATTGTGCATCATGTTACATCCACTTAGGGATTATATCTACAGTATGTGGAGGGGTTTTGCTCTTGATGATTTCAATCACTTTTGTGTTCTAAGAAAAAACACACCTTTTTAAAAAACTGTGTTGATGTGTACATAGTTAAAGTTTTAAATCCCAGCCTAACAAACCTGGTGAAGTAGATGACACTGATAAACAGTTACAAATGTAACAATATAAAGACGGCTTCTTTCTGCGTGTTCTTCTTCTTGTTCTGTTACTGTTTTCAAGGAAATGCAAAGTGCACAATAATTCTTCCACCCAGAAATGTTCGGGCTGGCTTGAGATTTGAATTTGTCATTGTATAGTTCCACATTTTGCAGAAAAGTAGATATAGTGTTTCAGCTGTGATGTTCATAGCATTATCTAACAACAGCCAGCTTGCTATTTCACTTTGGGTACGTCTAGACTACAAGCTTTTGTCGACAGAAGTTTTGTCGACAGTATCTGTCGACAAAACTTCTGTCGACAAAGAGCATCTAGACACATTCAGTTCTGTCGACAAAGCAAGCTGCTTTGTTGACAAAACCCTGTAGTCTAGACACAACCCTACAGGCAATAACACCTTCTGTCGACAGAACTCTGTCGACAAAAGGCATTATGCCTCGTAAAATGAGGTTTACCAGCGTCGACAAAACTGCTGAGTTCTGTCGACGTTATGTCGACAGAACTCAGCAGTAGTGTAGACGCAGGTATAGTTTTGTCGACAAAAGTCCACTTTTGTTGACAAAACTCTGTAGTCTAGACACACCCTTAGTAGAGACACATCATGGCACTACCTTTCTCCCTTACTTCCACTACAGCAGTCACCATATTCTTTAATGTTATGCTTTTAAGGACTCCCAGTAAAGGGGGCTCAGCATCTGAAAAACAAAATGCTAATTTTGTATATTTTGATTACACCCAGATGCCTCTTGATTGTAGCCAAGAAGAATCCTTTATGCAAAAAATCAGGGAAACTGCACTATGATGCAGCAGCCCCCTGTTTGCAAGGAGTGCCTCACATTCCCGATTCAGATCCATGTGGAACTCTCAGTCTGACAAGCTATTCATCCATGGTCACGATCCATCCCTAGAAGTTTGTAAGTCCTGGCTTGCCAAAGCCCTGCCTGGGATGATTTAGTTGGGACTGGACCAGCTTCAGCAGAGGGTTGGACTCGATGGCCTCCTGAGGTTTCTTCAAACCCTATGATCCTATAACAACAGGGATGGGAGGAGAACATAAAAGTGACCATATTGAGTCAGACTGATGGTCCCTCTAGCACAATATCCTGTCTTCCAGCCTTGGCCATTACCAGGTGCTTCAGAAGAAATACATGGAACAGGGCAATTCATCAAATGACCCATCCCCCAGTTGTCCAATCCTAGTTTCTGGCTATCATCCTAAGCGTGGGATTACATTCCTCACCATCTTGGCTAATAGCTTATATAAACTTATCTAGTTCTTTTTTGAACCTTGTTATAATTTTGGTTATAGTTATAGTTTACAGTGTCCCTGACAATGAGCTCTACTGATTGATTGTGAGCTGGGTGAAGTACTTCCTTTTATTTGTTTTAAACCTGTTGCTTATTAATTTCATTGGTTGATTCCCTGAAACTTGTGATGTGTGAAGGAGTAAATAACTTCTTATTCACCTTAATCACAAATTTATATAGTTTTTTATTTGATCATATCTCCTCTTAGTCATTTATTTTCCAAGATGAAAAGCTCCAGTCTTTTTAGTCTCTCCTCATACAGAAGCTGTTCCATACCCTTAATCATTTTGTAGCTCTTTTCTGTACCTTTTTCAGTTCTAATAGGTCTTTTCTGAGATGGGACTAGCAGAACTGTATGCAGTATTCAAGTTGTAAGTCTACTCATGGATATATACTGTAGCATTATGATATTTTCTGTCTTAATTTTTATCCCTTTCTTAAGGGTTCCTAATATAGTAAAACTCCATTAGTCCGGCATCCAACGCTCCGGCACTCCTGATGGTCCGGCACCATCAGGAACCCGGAAGTGCTTGGGACAGCCGGACAATTGGAGCTACTCTGCGCCCGGCTTCCCTGATTCAGCCGCTGCTGAAACTGACCAGCAGCTGAATCGGGGAAGCTGGGAGCAGAGCAGCTGGGGTGCAGCTGGGGCGCTGAGGGGCGGTGCTACCAGACCAACCTGGCAGCACCCCAGCTGCTCTGCTGCAGGAGTCCTGATTCAGCCGCTGCTGAAACTGACCAGCAGCGGCTGAATCTGGGACGCCTGGGGCAGAGCTGGACTATCGGAAGGGGGGGCTATGAGGGGTCTCGGGTGGCATTCCCTCCCACCCCACCCCAGATCCCTCATAGCCCCCCCTTCTGATAGTCTGGCATATCTGATAATCCAGCATCCCGTGGGTCCCAAAGGTGCCGGATTATCGGAAGTGTACTGTATTCTGTTAGCTTTTTTGACTGCCGATGCACATTTAGCTTTGGAATCTTGATTCTTTCTCCCCTAGTAATAATCCATTCCTTTCCAACAGTTATATTAATCCGTAAAGATGCAAGTTAATAAGTTTTTTTTATCGTCTATAAGTGAGGAATAAACAAAAGGTCTTTTATTGATATCTCTTGGGAACAAAAGTTGAAGTCTGCCTCAGTTCAGTGTTCTGTGCACTCCCAGTTTCTTACAATCAGAGGTTAGGGACATCCAAGGTATGGGGTTACATTCCTCATCTAATAGCCATTGATTGACCATATGAACTTATCTAGCTCTTTTCCTTTTCTTTGAACCTTGTAATAGTTTTGGCCTTCACATCATCCCCAGCAATGAGCTTCATAGCTTGACTGTGTGTTGGGTGAAAAAGTACTTCCTTCAGAAGCAGCTGTTCAGAAAAACAAGTCATTTTTCTATTTTTGTTTTTTCAAAATTAATATTAAAGACAAACTCACTGTAGCAAATCACATGCCTCCAGGCCTCACTCTGGAGCAGAACTGTTTTGCCTCTGCCATGGGAAGAAGCATCTAGAATTAACTACAGACCCCCAAAGAGAGCACAGGAGATACTAAAAGAGACTCCTCAGCAACATAGACCCAGCGTGCTAGACCCAAAAGCCCCTTGTCTCTATGCACCATAAGTGGCTACAGCTGCCTGAAGCTTAGATGGAGGAGGGAGGGGCGGCCATGAAGGCTCTGCCACCAGCAAACCTGTGTGTGCCATTATCTTTGGATACTGTGGGCCTGATCCTCCACTTTGTTATGCCAGTTTTATGAGAGTGGCAAAAACTGGCATAACAAAGTAGAGATTTAAGGCTAGTCCTCACAGGAATATCCTTAGGATTTATGGGGAAGATCTATGTAGAACTATTAAATTGATGTGTCTATGCCCAACAGTAGCCGGTGGAAGGGAATGATAATTTTTTAGAGAAGTGGTTTTATAATCTTCAGCAACGCACTAATGAAATATTTTTAAAGCAAATTTTAAACTAAGGTTCTGTAGACTTACATGGTAAATTCAGAAATGGACAGTATATACCTGGGGTTGGCAAATGCCTGCTAAATAGTGTCAATACCACCTGAATGGCTCTTTCATAGGTTCAATGTTCTGTTAATAGGTCTGGTGAGCTTTTTCACTTTTTAGTTAACTAACCATGCCTCTGTAACATTTTAAGAGTGGGCAAAATCATCCTTTGAGATGCTAGTCACTTAGAATCAATGAATGATTGGTTTGTCACCCTTACTTTTATCCCCTTGTCATGTAACTTCCTTGTACTCAGATGAACGCCTCAGAAGAGAAGGCGGGAATGAGGGTAAAACAAGGGTAGTGGTCACTGTCTAAGATCAGGGAGGTAGATCAGGAACAAACGGCCAGAGGGAGAAGATGAAAAATAAGAGGAGGAAAGGAGATTATATCACAGAGGTTGTGAAGGTTTCAGAATCCATGACATTGAGGCCCCCACAGCTGACCAGCTGCTGCCAAGAGTGGCAAACCCATAGGAGCCCTGCAGGGGAACTCTGCTGAACAGTCCAGCAGCTGCAGGTAGTAGGAACGCCCCTCCCCCTCCGCCACACACACACACACACACACACACACACACACACACACACACACACACACACACAGAGCTGCCATCACCACTGTGAGCAGCTGCTCCTCCCTTCCTCCCCCTCCCCCGAGCTCCTAGTGCATGCCGGTGGCAAAGGGACACTGGAGCTACTCAGAGGCCACAGACAGGGAGCCTAACAACACCTCTTCAGCCTCCACTACTGGCAAAGGGCCTCCTGCAGGTCACCTGCCACTGCAAGTGATGAAGGATCACCATACTGCATCTCCCAGCCCTGCAGGCTAGAGGTGGGACATCTCCACACCACTGGGCAATGAGGTACCTGCATCTCCCAGCCACTGTGTGGATGGGAAGGCAGAGTTCTGGACCCTCCTCTCTTTGTCAAGGATATTTTTAGCAGAATTCAGGGACAGGTCACAGCTTCTATAATAGCTATTCCACGTCTTTTGTGTGCACCCGTTATTTTGAAATATAACAGGTTTGCTATTCCAACATCCCTGTGAAACCTCATTCCATGAGGAGTAAGGGAAATTTTGAAATAGCAATTTATTTCAAAATACGTGCTGTGTAGACAGCGTCAAATTTCAAAATAAGCTATTTTGAAATAACATCTAAATAAACTATGCAATATGTGTAGCTCAAATTGTATATCTTATTTCGACCTACAGTGCCGTGTAGACACACTCTAGCTAGGATGTGTCTACACAGCCAAATTATTTCAGAATAATGGCTGTTATTCTGAAATAACTATGCGAGCATCTACACCGTAATTTCATTATTTCAAAATAATTTTTAAATAATGGAAAGCTTATTTTGACTTCTGTAAACCTCATTCTATGAAGAATAATGTCTATTCCGAAATAGCTATTTCAAACTAAGGCGTGTGTAGATGCTCCACTTCTGCTATTTCGAAATAGCCCCTCACCAGGACCATTCTAAGTCATTCCTCTTGGGGCTCTAAATCGAGATAGCATGTCCACATTAGGGAAGCTGGCCTCGGACTAATTTTGAGGCTTTTCTGCAGTGTAGATGTGCTATTTCAAAATAACTTTTCTGGAATAGCTTATTCCGAAATAACTGTGCAGTGTAGACGTACCCCTAGAGAGCAAGGGCCTGATGACTCCAGTTCCACTGACCAGGAGATAAAGGGGAACATTTCAAATTATAGAGCTTTGTTTTGGGGTGGGGAAAGATCCCAAAGGGAAAGTGTGTAAACAAAGCTGACTGACCCTTGAATGTGCAGGAGGCTTGGGAGTTGGCCCAGTTCAGTTAGCCTTGCCCTATTATACATATGTAGGGTGTTTGGGACTGAAAAAGAAGAAAGCCCAACTGTTGAGAGATGGCTGGATAGGAGAGTGGACAGGCTGCACTGATATGGGGCAAGAAGCTGGTCTTGAGCTAGGATCTGATGGAAGTCTATGGCCTGTCAGAAGACCTCGGTAGGAGGATAGACCAGACCTTAGATGGTTGGGTATAGTAGAGCCCACAAGGTGGTGACTGCACAGTAAGACAGGCCATGGCTCCTGGGAGCCTGCCATAAGGAAGGTGGACAATTGTTTTTGATGTGCACTAAAGAATTTTGTTACCCCAGAAGGGGTTGAAAATGTTAAAGTGGCTTGGTGAGCTCTACCGTGGGAGAGGGTGAGGCAGACGGGGTGCAACATCTGCCCTGAAGAGGTGTTCTGTGGATGTCACTCTTGTACACTGGGGCTCTTCTTTAGTGCACCTGAGTTTCTGTACCACAATACTTATTTGGCCAACAGTAGCTTGACAGCATTTTTCACAAACCTCAAAGATGTATTTTAGCTATACAGTGTATCCTTGATATTGCAATAATGGCAAGGAACAGGAGTTTTCATTGTGACTTAGTACTGCAATACTATGTTATATATGCACTGCAGTCAATGTCTGATGAAATGCAACACAGGACCCCTATGGCTTAGCTGGAAGAGAGGCACTACTCAGAACATTTTGAACTAGCGATTATAATAATATTTTCCCCACAGTTATTGTATCCCAAAGTAGTTATGTCAGCACATCACTACTACTTCTGTTTTTTCAACCACAAAACTGGGGCTGGAATTCATTTTGGCAGCTGCTGAGCCACCCTAATATAGCAGCAGACGAATCCAGGCAAAGAACAGATCTATCACTGTATCTGACTGATCTTTCTGTTTATGCACAGTGACAAATTCTCACCTCTCCATATAGATCAGCAGGCTCTGTAACCAGTCAGTCACACATAAGTTGTGACAACACATCACAAGATTGGCAATTTAGAGCTCCGCAGAACAAGGTAAAACATGCAGTTATTTTACATGAACATAGTAGCCTTTTCCATATCAATATTTTTTATTCTTTTGCATTCTTTTACTGCATTCTCCTTAATATATTAAAATACACAGAAAAGATATAAATATAGGAAACCATGAAAATAACACTTTATAGTTCTCTTTACTTTTTTTCTCTTTAATAGAATTCTATTCTAGGGTAAATGAATGGGGAAATAAATGAAGCCGTAGGCTAATAATTGGCATGATCACATTCAGAATTAAATTATAAAATTGAGTTCTGACCCAAAATATTTGAAACTGTTTTTCAGACCTAAACTCTCTAATGCAAAAATATTTTTGATAGGTACTTACTCTCTGTCATGAAAACTGAATCAATTACAGTGTTCCATTCCACCTTTATAAACAAAGGACTGAAAATTCAAATGAATCCATAAAGCAGGGCACCTAAATCTATATTTAGACACTTTACTTCAAAAGACCTGATTTTTTTCAGTGACATTGGCTACAGTGACAGTTGCAGATACTGGAGATCTTTAAAAATCAGCATCCTGAATACATAAATTTAGGATGGAATTTCCAGAAAGACCTAAGTAGATTTGCAAGCAAAAGTTTCATTGAATTCTGATGCAATTTGTGTTCCTAAGTCCCTTAGGTGCTTTGGAGAACCAAAATTTTCCTCTTCTACTTTGAAAATTTTAGTCAAGATGTTTGAGGGCAAAGTGTTTTAGGGAGTTGAGGGAATTTGTCATCCTTTTATTCTTTGTTATGAGAGATTGTGTGTTGAAAGAGACCAAAACGATAGCCACAGAAATTACTCAGTGCATCAGTATTCAAATATGTAAAGTCTAAATGAAAAAGAAGACAAACTGGCATTGAGAGCTTCTAATTTTAATGACAAAAATACTAGTTACACGAAAGCTTAGGGATGGATTGCATGGCTGAGGGAGAAAGAGAGTGATACCGAGACTTTTATTTTGAGGTTATTGGCTCAAACGGTCAGCAAAACGTATTACATTCTTTTCTGTGGTTTTAAGAAGAGTAAGAATAAACCAATAAATACCTTTCAATAGGGTGTGCACACCTAAAATGTATCCATCTTTCATAAACTGGGAGGAAATTAGATAAGTTGAAAAATAACTGAATTACTTTGGTGTTATTTCCGATAATGTTGGGAGAGGCTTTCATAAAAATGAATATCCAAGGAGATTAATCTAAATGTGGGGTGATGACTGTAAACATATAGGCTATGTCTAGACTGCAAGCCTCTTTCGAAAGAGGCTCTTTCGAAAGATACTTTCGAAAGAGCCTCTTTCGAAAGAGAGCGTCTAGACTGCACGTTGAACTTTCGAAAAAGCAGCTTGCTTTTTCGAAAGAAAGCATCCAGTGAGTCTGGATGCTCTCTTTCGAAGAAGCCCTATTTACATTGAAGAACGCCTTCTTTCGAAAGAGGAACTTTCGAAAGAAGGCGTTCTTCTTCGTGAAATGAGGTTTACCGCCATCGAAAGAAAAGCCGCGTTCTTTCGATTTAATTTCGAAAGAACGCGGCTGCAGTCTAGACGCAGGTGAGGTTTTTTCGAAAAAAGGCTACTTTTTTCGAAAAAAACCCTGAGTCTGGACACAGCCATAGATAATACAGAACTATTGGTACAACATTGAATTTCATGCCCTGCCTTCAGTCATGTGATATGAATATTGTTACTGCCAACGCTGTTAAAGTCTAATTTTTCAGCAGTTTTTGTGTAGTTAATTGGATCCACACCTCAAAAACCACCACCTCAATCTCTGCAGAAGCATAAAAATTAAATAGGCACAAAGGCTGAAATATCTTTTCAAGTCTATGAAGTGCCATCAAGCTGGACTGCAGCATATGTTACTTTACTAAAGCACATGGAGTGGAATGAGAAAGAGTAACAAAAGGGTGTATCGCTAAGAAAAACAACGTAGGTCTCTAAAACTGATATATAATGTTAGAAAAACCTTAGTATGAGAAGGTCAAAGGGTCTCAAAATAATGAGAACTTTGAAATTCTCTAACACTTTAGCCACACAGTGGGTGCGTCTAGACTGGCAAGATTTTGTGCAAAAGCAGTCGCTTTTGTGCAAAAACTTGCCAGCTGTCTACACTGGCCACTTGAATTTGTGCAAGAGCACTGACTTTGTAATGTACAAAATCAGTGCTTCTTGCGCAAATACTTTCACGCTCCTGTCGGGAAAAAGCTCTCTTGCGCAAGAATACTTGCGCAAGAGGGCCAGTGTAGACAGGGAAGAACTGTTTTGCGCAAAAAAGCCCCGATGGCTAAAATGGTGATCGGGGCTTTCTTGCGCAAAATCGCATCTAAACTGGCCATGGATGCTTTTGTGCAAAAGCATTTTTTGCGCAAAAGCATCCGTGCCAATCTAGACGCTCTTTTGTGGAAATACTTTAAATGGAAAAACTTTTCTGTTACGAGTATTTCTGCAAAATCATGCCGGTCTAGACGTAGCCAGTGTGTATTGTTCTATGTCCCTGACTTCCGATACTCACATACCCATAACGATAATGATGGATTTTTCTACCAGTGAAATCAGGAGAAGATATTCTTATATTGGCATCTTTTCTTTCATTTAAAGTGAAGTACTAAAGCTTTTTGTTTGGTTGGTTTGTTTAATTCTTTTGTGAGGATGTTCAACCCTAATATTTGTAAGATGAATTTTCATTCTTAGGGAGAAAAGAATTTTCAGGACTTTCCAGAACACAAGATCTTCTGTGTTGGTCTTGATTCAGGGAAGAGTCATAATATCAACAACTTTCTTCTATGCATGGGAAAGTTTTTTGGCTCAACTGGCAGTACACTGAACAATTACATTTAAAAAGGGACTTGAGAAAAATAGAGTTTCTACCTCCAGTTCATCCATGGATGCAAGTTACCATTGTAAAGGGTTTTAGCCTGAAAGGGTACGGAGTGGGGCAATCTTCCAGCCAAGAAAGAAATTGTACTTTTGATAACAAGAGAAGTGTTTGGGCCCCATGGAGGTTCAGAATAAAAGAGAAGATAAAACTTCTAAACTCATTTGACTAAGCCACAAGTCTTTTATTCAGATGAGCGAACTGTTACTTACTTAAACTCACAACATTGAAATCCATTTGTGAAATTGCATGGATAGCATAGTGGAGGGAAAGTCCCAAATTCTTCCAATGCTCTGCACTATGTCAGCTGCAATTCTGATTATTGTGAAACTGCATAGAAAACAGAATGAAAGAATTAATTCACTGTCAATTATTTCCAGTATATTTGCAGTTTCTCTACTTCTCTACTTTGGTAATGCAGTTAACTGTAATATCACTCCCAAAAGCACCTATCAAAAGTGACAGTACTTTTGAAAATCCATCATCGAACCAAGCCAGATGTTACTTTCAATGTTGCAGTGACAATCATGTCAGTACTAATTTTCAAAGGCTTTGTAGGAAAAGTGAAATATCCATCATGTCTTCCACCTTCCAAACATTCCCCAAACTCTCTAGTTCAACTTTAAGATAAAACCCTTTTGCAGATTCCCTTGCTATTTTTAAACAGAAGAGTAAATGTCAAATATTGAGGTGCAAGGGGAAATGGATGTCTTGCTCTGATGACTTATTAGTCATTAATAAGCAAAGTCTCAATTAAAAGAATAACTTATATTGCAAGCTAGTACAATACTGTATAACAGACATTTAAAAGTGGATGGAATTTTTTCTTTTGTAATAAAGTAGAGGCAATTAACATGTCTTTTTCAGAACAAAATAATAAATCACTAGGGGTATGCCATTTTTAAATGCCGGCTAGTTCGAACCTCGTGCTGCACACGGCATGGAGTAGCTAGTTTGGATTAGGCTTCCTCGTTTCACGAGGAGTACATCTAGTTCGGATTAGAAGCCTAATCCGAACTAGCTACTCCGTGCCGCGTGTAGCCGCGCGGCACGGGGTTCGAACTAGCCGGCATTTAAAAATGGCGCCGGCCGGCTTCATGCAAATGAAGCCCGGGAAATTCAAATCCCGGGTTTCATTTGCAACTGCGGATGACTACATTACCCCCACTAGTTCGAACTAGCGGGGTAGTGTAGACATACCCTTGGAAATACAAGAAATGCACATTAGATTAGTTTCATATAAATGTCCAGATTCTCAGCTGGTATAAATCGGCAAAGCTCCATTGTAAATCAATCTGTCTTATAGTCTCTAGGAATCACTATAGTGTAGTACAGTATTTAGATTAGAGGCTCGGAAACTAGAAAGATTTCCATTCTAATCCCATTGACCCACTATCTCTGACTGTGTGGACTTGGACAAGTTACTAGACCTCATTGTTCTCTTTCATCCTATCTCAAATCTTGCTACTATGCAGTATCTTTTTGAGAGCAAGATGCTATACTTTAATTCATTTATTTGTGGGTAAACACATTGGGAAATACTATTCTCATGGATTCCATTTTCATATTTAGATTAAATGAAAAAATATGAACAAAAACAAGAAGATAAATAAAAGGCCCTGAGGCAAAGGCAGGGGTAATTATATTTAGATTATACAACCCCAATTAGAGACTTATATGGTACCTTAAAGCCCCCCCCCCCCAACTTCCTCTGCCATAAGGTAAACAAAGTCCATTAGATGTTCTGTCAAATAAGGCAGAATTTTATTTTTAACAAAAGGAGAGGTCAGAATGTTCAAGGATATGTTTGGCTCCAAATTCTTGGACATTTTATTTTTCTGACTGGGTGTGTGTGTGTTAATATTCTTTAGAAGCAAAGGGATGTTCCAAGTTTCAATTTTACTTCTGGGGATATGAAGATTTCCTCCCTTTGGATCTATTTGTTGTCTCAAATAGGATGGGAGTCTGCTCCTAATGCACACTGGAGAGCGTGCAGAGTGGCCACATTGCAGAAAAAAGCCTCCTAAACAAATTCTGGCTAAGCCAGCTTGAATTCTTTCCATGGGCTCCCAGGGAGCACATGTCAGAACAGCAGCTCTACCACACATGCGGCAGCTATATTGTGCTCACTGTTCTATCCCCACTCAGTTCTATGGGTCCATGTGCAGGAAAGAGTTATAGATTTGTCAACCCTCTTTGAGGCAGCTAGCACCAAGTGAGCAACACAAGGGGACTATAGTCACCAGTGGCATTTGGACCAGGCTCTGCCTAAGGGTCCATGACAAGAATGAGGGACTTGCAACTAGGCTGATCAAAAATCTGCTTCCTGGCATGGAGACTGGCCAGAATCTGGGCCATAAATTTACACCCATTGGAGGTGAATACTATGTTTTCTTGTAGCTTGCATTCTGTAAAATATTATGTAAAGCCATAAGACATTTGTACAGAAATGTTAATAATCATCATCCTTGCTAACTCTTGATGTATAGTATGATATCATGTCTTTAAAACCACTGAATAAACTCTAGGCAGGAAGTAAGCTCGCTAGTTTTATAAAAGATCTGATTCCACTGGAAGTTCAGCATCTTTTGTTTAATTCTTAAAGTATCCATTACACAGTGAGCCTTTTCAGCTGAAAGAAAACTGTGCTAGAGAGAAGAGGCATTTGTTGTCCAGGAGACTAGCTTTGACTCCCTTTCTTTTAGCTGCATTGAAGAATAATTGTATCAATTGGTAATACAAACCCCAAAAGAAAAAAAAAGTCAGGAAAATATTTCAATCAATACTATAGATGCCGCATACTTTGATTTTTCTGAAAACTGAAACTTTTTTTTACAAATATGAGCAGTTGCTTAAAAGCAAGTAAGAGTTTGCTCGTCTGAATCTGGGTTTAGATGGATAGCGTTAAATCTAAAGTAATTCCATGGAAGTCAATGGATGTTAAGTGATGTAACTGAAAACAGTTTGGTCTAGTTTGTGTATGCGTTCTCAAGAGACTAAGCTTGATTCTTTCTTTTTTCACTTACAATAGTCAAGTCCATAAAGTATCTTTTGCCTCTAGTGAAAGATAGAAGAGAATCACACCCATTGTTCTCAGTCTCCAGCAATTGCCCATTTCCTAAATAGGATTCTGCTATTTGCCCTTATTGAGAATACACCGCTCTTTAGTACCCTCTGAACCAACAGACAGGTCTTGTGAAGGAAGGCATGGAAATGGTGACCATGTTGAACTTATCTCCTTCAGCAGTCAGGTAAATATTTCATATTTTACAAAAGTAAACAATGAAATCAAGGTAAAGAATCATAGAATCATAGAGTTGGAAAAGACCTCAGGAGTTCACCAAGTCCAATCCCCTGCCCAAAGCAGGACCAACCCCAACTAAATCGTCCCAGCCAGGGCTTTATCAAACTGGGGCTGAAAAACCTCTAGGGATGGAGATTCTACCACCTCCCTTGGTAACCCATTCCAGTGCTTCACCATCCACCTAGTAAAATAGTTTTTCCTAATATTCAACCTAGACCTCCCATGCTGCAACTTGAGACCATTGCTTCTCATTCTGCCATCCGTTGCGACTGATAGCCTCTCTCCATCCTCTTTGGAACCTCCTTTCAGATAGTTAAAGGCTGCTATCAAATCCCCCCTCACACTTCTCTTCTGTAAACTAAACAAGCCCAAATCCCTCAGCCTGTCCTCGTAAGTCATGTGCTCCATCCCCCTAATCATTTTTGTTGCCTTCCTCTGGCCTTTCTCCAATGTGTCCACATGCTTTCTGTAAAGGGGTGCCCAGATTTGGATGCAATATTCTAGATGTGTCCTCACCAGTGCTGAATAAAGGGGAATAATCACTTCTCTATATCTGTTGTCAATGCTCCTCACAATGCACCCTAATATGCCATTAGCCTTCTTGACTACAAGGGCACACTGTTGACTCATATCCAGCTTCTCATCCACTGTAATCCCCAGGTCATTTTCTGCTGAACTGCTGCTTAGCCAGTCGGTCGCCAGCCTGTAGCAGTGCTTGGGATTCTTCTAGCAGGACTCTGTACTTGTCCCTGTTGAACATCATCAGATTTCTTTTGGTCCAATCCTCCAATTTGTCTAGGTCACTCTGGACCTACCCTACCCTCCAACGTATCCACCTCTCCCCCTATCTTAGTGTCATCCATAAAATTGCTGAAGGTACAATCCATTCCCTCATCCAGGTCATTAATAAAGATGTTGAACAAAACCGGCCGTAGAACCCATTCTTGGGACACTCCATTTGATCCCAACTGCCAGCCAGACATCGAGCCATTGATCACTACCCGTTGAGCCCAACAATCTAGCCAGCTTTCTAACTTTGTTACAGTCCATTTATCCAATCCTTACTTCCTATTCTTGCTGGCAAAAATACTGTGGGAGACCATATCAAAAGCTTTGCTAAAGTCAAGGTATATCATGTCCACCATCTTGTCCATGTCCATAGAGCCAGGTAACTTCTCATAGAAGGCAAACAGGTTGGTGAGCCATGACTTGCCCTTGGTGAATCCATGTTGACTATTCCTGATCACTTTCCTCTCTTCCAAGTGCTTCAAAATGGATTCCTTGAGGATCCCCTTCGTGATTTTTCCAGAGACAGAGGTGAGGCTGACTGGTCTGTAGTTCCCTGGATTATCCTTCTTCCCTTTTGTAAATAAGGGCACTACATTTGCCTTTTTCCAGTCATCCAGGACTTCCCTTATTGCCATGTTTTCAAAGATAGTGGCCAATGGCTTTGCAATCACATCAGCCAACTCCCTCAGTGCCCTTGGATGCATTAGATCTGGCCCCATAGATATGTGTATGTCCAACTTTTCTAACAAGTTCTTAACTGGTTCTTTCTCCATGGAGGACTGCCTACCTCCTTTGCATACTGTGTTGCCTAGTGCAGTAGCCTGGAAGCTGATCTTGTCTATGAAAAACTACTAATAGTCTAGTAGCACTTTAAAGATTACCAAAAGTCTTTAAAGTGCCACCAGACTATTCGTTGTTTTTCTAAAGTTTATCTTGTACAGACTAACTCAGTTCCCCCCCTGAAGCTTCTTGTCTGTGAAGACAGAGGCAAAAAAAAGCATTGAGTACTTCAGCTTTTCCCACATCATCTGTCACTAAGTTACCTCCCTCATCCGGTAAGGGTTCCACACTCCATATTGAACCGTAGATAAGAATTGAATATGGCAACAGGAGCTAGTGGATGTCTCCTGGAACAAACTAAACTCTCTTGTACCCACTAGATGTTCTAAAGTTCTGCTAAAATTGGTGTGATACTAGTAATATAGAATAATGGAATATTTTATTACCAATATCACCTATACTAGTATGTAAAGATAAGGGTATAAAAATCTCTTGTTTCAAGATGTAAGCTGATTGTTGCTGAGGTCAGGAAGTCATTTCTTTGACTCCTTTTTCTAGTCTCATTATTCAGCTTTGTATAATTAACTATCTGTGTGAGTCTGGGGGCTTCTACCTTTCTCTGAACAAACAGATATTGGCTACTGCTTGTGGCAGGATACTAGACTTGTTGGACCTAATGCATTGATCCTTTGTGACATATCCTTTATTCCTATGAATAATGCAAAGGTTTTTGGCTGTTTATGTAATTTTTAACTGTATATACTGTTCCCAGTGAGATGAGCTGTGTTATCAAAAGATGAAGTTTTTTTTTCTGGTAACCAGCTCCAGTACTTAGCAGAGAAGGTTTGATAAATTTCAATTATATTAATGGACTTAATACAATGTAAGGAGAAATGATATGGATCGGCTAAAATGAATTATCTTTGCAGATGATCAGTTGTTCCTTAAAATTTCCTCCTGCACACCAGGTAACATATTTATAGCAGAGGGTCCACAAGCCAGAAAATACTTAGCTGCATCCAAATTTCAAGCAGCACAAATTCTAGGTGTGTACTGAGGTATTATTCACATACTGGGTTTTAATTTTGACACATAACACAAAAAGAAACCTAGCAAAATATTCGGGTCATGATCTGAGTTTGGATTATGAATCTATCATGCCAAACCTTATAAATATTTGGATGTGGGCTTTTGGTTTGAGTTATTTTCTGTTGTAAAGGAAAAGCTCAATATGTGTTATGTACTCTGCTAAACATCTTGAGCTAAATTCTCTGCTGGTGTATTTCCACTGATATAAGATGAGTTACACCAGCAGAAAATATGGCCCCTGCTAAATGGTAACAAAAAGTAAGAGCCAAAATTTTCATTTGTTACCAATGATTTTCTGTATTTCCATGCAGGGGTACCTATTTAACTGGGACACTCAGGTGACAATTTTGATCATCTGGTACCACAGCATCAGAGCTGATCTTAGGGGCGGGCAAGCCGGGTGGTCTCCCAGGGCTGCCATTTTCAAGGGGTTGCCAACAGAGCTGGTCTTAGGGGCAGGCTGTGCCCACATTTTGGGGCCCGACCTCCCGAATCCTCCCTGGTTACTCCCCAACCTCTTTTTTGTTGTTGTTGTTGTTGCTTGACAAATTTTTGTCCGGTATTTTTTTTAAACCATCTGGCAACCTTATGGGTAAGCCAGGCAGTCACCCAAGGCCGCCAATTGGTTAGAATCAGCTCTGCACAGCATCAGTCCAAAAAAGTGCAACAGGCTTATTGACACAACAGATTGTGGAAGAATGGGGATGTGTCAGGAAAAAAAATTCCAAAGTCCCATCACTTGTGTTGCTTTTGTTTGATTGCTAGTATATGAAAATGGTCTAACTTCATGAAAAACCTGTGACATTTTGTGGCATTTCTTTCAAAATTAGGAGTCTATTCTATTTAGCAAAAATGGCTCCTTCCTCAGCAGTATCGCTGCATTCTCATGAAGACCATATGACCCTAACTATATTGTATTTTAATTTGCTCTCCTTCTCCTACATAAAAAATCTAGTATTAGTGGCCTTTTTCTCCTTTGACGTGTTGTTTTTTGCTGGTGCTTTGTTTTCGCTGTGTAATTGAAAAGCAGCAATCACTAATGTGCCGTAGGTAAACTTGAGAAGACAGCATGGTGCTACTTTGTGGTTCAGTTTCTTCCAAAATCCAGTCTGAATAATTTAAGAAATAATGAAGGGCTGTTATCTCTTTTCGTGGGTGCTTATCTGATTGGAGCAGAACGACAAGCTCTTTTTTATTGCAGTAAAATAAATACAAAGGGTTCAAGAAGAAGTGGAAAGGTAGTTGAAATATTTGCCTGATAATTTTGATGACCAAAAGGAATACTTGGCAGCATCTACTGCTTGGCTGACTTTCTGCTTGTCCTCCTCTATCTTTCCTCCTGCTTTCTTTTCAGGTCAAATAGTATTACAGAGAATCTTGTGATTCTAAAACTGTTGTGACATCTTATTTCTACTGTGGTTAGAACATACAAATGGTATACAGTTGCCCAGACGAGAAAGAAAGCTGGAGAGTATAAATAGTCAAAAACTAAATTTGGAAATATCCTGTACTGTAAAGTATTAATAAAAACAAGCCGAATGTTGCTTCCTTTGCCTTAGTTGCACCTTCCCACACTCCCTTGACTGTTTTATTTCCCTACGTGCTGGGGATATTGCATGGTCTGTCTCTTATGTAAGTCTGAAATCGGAGCTGGCATGTGGTTTGTTTCAGCCTGTCACAGATGCAGTGCAGTGTATTCCATTCACTGAGGCTGGTCAGCATAACATATGACTGTAAATCTTCTCTTTCATACACACTACAGTGGAGACCTTTGTCCCAGCAGTGATTTAGCAGCTTTTATTAGACTGCAGGGCCTAGTGATCAAAAGAGATTTTGAGAGTTTACTAATCTTGAGAGAGAGAGAAACAAAAACTAAACTCTTTAAAACAAATAAATAAAATCAGATCCAACATACAGGCAGCTTGTTGTTTTTTTAAATTCATGATTATGGAAAAATATTTTTGCCAAAATTGAGCAATATTTTTTTTGTAAGGTTATTATATGCCAGGGATGACTAGCTGAATAACTTACTCAGAAAAAGCTTCAAGGCAGTGATTTATTTAATGCCTCCTCTTTTTAAGTCCTGAAAGGTACTGTCGACTTTGCAGTGCAATGTAATTCCAATTAGGTCTTGGACTGACTTTTCAGCAAAAGCTGCAAACAAGAGCTAATAATGTTTCTTTTTGCTGCTTCCTAATGTTAGATTTGACATGGCAGTTTGTGTATGATGTCAGCATTTAAGAAAGAAGGAATGGGCATCTATAAGCCTCACATAAGCTTTCATAGAAGGCACACATCAGGCTCAGATTGCTGAACACACAGTTTAGACACTTTTAAAACACATATATGTAAGCTTTAAAATCCAGTCAGTTATGATGTTTGTATTGCCAAGCTTTAACTAGAAGTCACTATTGTATTGCTACTCAGTGGTGCCTATTATCTTCTTCTGGTATGTCATTTCAACCAACATTTCAGAATAAAGCATTTTCCGAGACTTAAGCAGTGATGTTAACCCATCCTTAGCTATACCTCTGAACCACTGAGAGTTGAGGAGACTAAGATTATTAATTGAAATTATTTTATACACCATCCTCTCACTAGGCTCCCATTGGAAGCATGGTGTGTGCCTTAGATCACTGTAGCACTGATAGGGTTAATGACGTTTGGGTCGTTTGCTTCTTCTTTACAGTAAATTGCACAGCAAAAGTGGACACAAAAAGTTGTAGATCTGACTGTTGATTCACAAGAACCAGCAAGGACAGGCTGATCTGTTGAATCAGAAGTGTCTATAAGGACATTCCTGCAAAACTGACACGAGCTCTTTCCCCCTTTCCAGTCATAAGAGTTTGAGTATATATGTTATGAAGGATTTGCCTGAACATTCTAAAATGTACCCTATACCCAGGGACAAAATGCCTGCGACTCAAAGGTAACAGAATCAAAAGAAAATGTTATACAAGGAAGCATCCAAGCCCAAACACAGCCTATTAGCATTCTTAGCAACTAGCTCTACTGAACATAAACTGAAATTAGATGAAGTAAAACAATAGTGAAGGAATACAAGAAAGACCACCAGAGGACATATCTTCATCGCTCTGAGCAATGGGTTTGTTTGTTAAACAGAAAGTATTAGGGCCAGAAATAAAAAATCTTTGGATCTTTCTTCTGGTTGCACGTTATATATATGTTGCATATAGTTTATGGTAGGGAAATTGCAGTCTGTGATTTAGGAGCTGTAGAAATGGAAAAACTGGGAATGATGAGATGATTGGTTTTAATTTTGATCCATCTCAGATAAAATATGAGCTATTCTGTATGCATTCTTTAGTAAAGATTTAACAGACCCAAACTAGAATATAGATGCAACCTCTCTTAGCACTTGGAAGAGTTCCAAATCCTTATAATAATTTATGACTTGAGCCTCTCTGTAATATTTAGTCATGTAAAATAAAATTCTCTAGTCACAGTTCATTGCATCTGGGGTGTGTGGAAAAAATTCACTGTCCCCCTCAGCTTCCCAATTGAGCCCATTCACTTGGGATTTGTATGACAGGTGTACATTTCATTCTTATTAATATGATTATAGTAAAATATCCACATAAGAGCTAAAATCATGAGGACTGAGTTAGTATGAGAAAATGTTCATGTTACTATTTAAGTACTGTTTCTTTTAAAATGTAGAAGCATACCAAGCAGGAAAGGGGCTGGAGAACATTGCTATTAGAAACTCTACAAAGGGGCAGAGAAGAATTAGAAATCATGCTAAAATAATAAAATAAAGTTTTTGATTAGTGTTAGAAGAAAATAACTTTTCTGAATCTTTACCAGTGCCAGATGACACTAATCAGCAGTGCAAGTTAGAGAGATGACAGGTCTAAGAGAGCACTCTGATTGGCTAGCAAAAATTCTGATCCATCTGATTCTCAGAACAGCTGCCATTCAGTACGTATTAAGCTATTTACAATAGTATGCCCCAACTTTAACCAGCTAGATACTACAAGTATCTCCTAATCTAAGTATAGGAAAAGTGATAATTTGCAGTATCTTTTTACTTTAGCTCATCATATCATACTTGGTCTAAATGTTTTTTCCTCACTCAGGCTATGTCTAGACTGCAAGCCTCTTTCAAAAAAGAGCATCTAGACTGCAAGCAGTACTTTCGAAAAAGAAGTTGCTTTTTCGAAAGAAAGCAGCGAGTGAGTCTGGATGCTCTCTTTCTAAAAAGCCCTGTTGGCATTCAAGAACACCTTTTTTCAAAAGAGCACTTTCGAAAAAAGGCGTTCTTCCTCGTGAAATGAGGTTTACTGCTGTCGAAAGAAAAGCCGCGTTCTTTCGATTTAATTTCGAAAGAACGTGGCTGCAGTCTAGATGCAGGTGAAGTTTTTTCGAAAAAAGGCTACTTTTTTTTGGAAAAACCCCTGAGTCTGGACACAGCCTCAGAAAACTAATGGTGACCAGCTAACAATGATTGAAATTTGGAACTTTTGTTCCATGGGAAAGTCATGGATTTCAATGTTTTCATCCCAAATTGAGATGAATACTAAAATAGCAATTTTTTCTCAGAATAAAATAATCTTTCCTAATGAAATTCACACATTTTTGATCAAAGCAAAACATTTAAACAAAAATGAAAATTTCCCAAAATTTGAATATTTCGTTTCCAATTTTTGAACTGACCCAAAACATTGTGCTTAGGACAGTTCAACATTAAACTGTTGTGCCACATTACTTCATGTTCAGCAACCTCATGCACCCATTCTTCCCAATGAATCAGGATCCCTAGCTGGAAATGTGACTCCCATGATGTACCACACAATGAGTCCATATTGCATTATGGAATGTAGTCCTCCAAGAAGTTCAGCCCAGGAGATAATGAGGGCCCAAATTACTACTACCATGATAGTGAACTACCACTTGGTGTCTGAATGGGTTTGAAACAAAACCTTTTAGATTATTTCAATGGGACAAAATATTCCAGTGGGGGTTAAACCAAGTGGAAACAAACTAGTTCATTTTACTTTTCCTGATGAAAAATCCAATTTTTGATAAAACTGAAATTTTCCCATGCAAAGCTTTGATTTTGTAATACGTGTTATCCATCAGAAAATTCCCAACCATCTCTATTGAAAATGTGCTTATCGGTGTAATAACACTCCTTGGGTGGTTATTCTAAAAGTGTGGTCTCCAACCTTTTTCACCACAAGATAACTTTTTCAATTTAAGTGCAAGGTAAGATCTGCCTCAAACCCAAATACTCTTGCCCCACTTCCTTCCTGCCCCTTCTTTGAGGCCCTGCCCCTGCTCCACTCCTTCTCTAAGGCCTTTCCCTGCTCACTCCATACCCCCTTCCTCCTCCATCCTCACTTTCACCAGGCTAGAGTGGGGGGGTGGAGTGCAGGCTCTGGTCTTGGGCCAAGAGGTTTGGTGTGAGGGAGGGGCTGAGATTTAGTCCAGGGCAGGAGATTGGGGTCCAGGAGGGGTTTGAGGGTTCAAGCTCTGGGGGAGGAGATTGGGTGCAGGGGGACCCATGTCTGGGGGAGGAGGGTCAGGGCTGGGGCAGGGGTTCAGGGTGCAGGATCTTGACTGGGCCACTGAGATGGCTTCTGGGTGGTGGAGCAGTGGGATTAAGGCAGGCTCACTCCTGCCCTGGCCTTGTACCATTCTTGAAAGCAACTGGCATGTACAGAAATGGCTCCATGGTACCATGTGTTGCCCCCACATCTACAGTTTCTACTGGCCACTGTTCTCCATTATTGATCAATGGGAGCTGCAGGAGTGGTGTCCGCAGGTAAGGACAGCATGTGAAGATGCCCTGCTCGGCCTTTCTCAGGGGCTGCAGGGACATGCCAGTCACTTCCAGGAGCAGCAATCACCATAAGGATAATGACTCCAGCCATGACAGATTAGGTATTTTAAGACTCACTACTCAAAGAATGAAAATTAAGCGTAAGAGTGAAATGAAATTTATGAAATTCACAGACCAGTCAAAAACCAAATTTAACACAATTGTCAAGCAGTAAAAAAAGTAACAACAACCCCCCACTTACACATTGGGTCAGGAAATGGGAATGAAGGACAATGTGTGTTTGTGAGAATGACTGGCACACACACAGTGGCTACGTCTACACTGGCCCCTTTTCCAGAAGGGGCATGTTAATTTCAGAGATCGCAATAGGGAAATCAGCGGGGGATTTAAATATCCCCCGCGGCATTTAAATAAAAATGTCCGCCGCTTTTTTCCGGCTTTTAGAAAAGCCGGAAAAGAGTGTCTACACTGGCCCCGATCCTCCGGAAAAAGTGCCCTTTTCCGGAGGATCTTATTCCTACTTTAAAGTAGGAATAAGATCCTACTTTGAAGTAGGAATAAGATCCTCCAGAAAAGGGCGCTTTTTCCGGAGGATCGGGGCCAGTGTAGACGCTCTTTTCCGGCTTTTCTAAAAGCCGGAAAAAAGCGGCGGACATTTTTATTTAAATGCCGCGGGGGATATTTAAATCCCCCGCGGATTTCCCTATTATGATAGCTGAAATTAACATGCCCCTTCCGGAAAAGGGGCCAGTGTAGACGTAGCCAGTGTGTTAGAGTGACAGAGATTTGCATTGCCAAGCTCCTTCCTTCTCCTTCTCTCTGAGTAGAGATAGAGATGGGGGGTAAGGGAGAACTCCCGACATCAGCGCCCCCCCTTCTCCGTCCCATACTCTGCACAGAAATCAGGAGGCTCCCAATGGGGCAGCTCCAAGCCAGAGAGCAGGAGTAGCATGTCAGTGGGTGGAGAGGCAACTGAAGTGCCAGCACTTGATAGCTTCCTGGCCAAACCAGTCAGGATCACCTGTCAGAGGTTCCAATATCTACCGGTAGATCTCGATCTACTGGGTAGTGACCACTGTTCTAAAATAACAGCACTTCACAACCTTCATTCAATTCTACACAACTGAAATAATTGCAACAATCCTATTGACTTCACAGGTGCAGGACTGAGTATGCACATCTGGAACAATTCCAAGTATAGATTTTATTCATATGCTGATTGTCACAATTCACAGCAATTGCACCTGCATTTTCCTTCAGTGGTCAGCAAGGACACTCATTCTCAGGTTTCCACCTTCCTATCCATGACCTTATTGGGTGGGGTATTTCCAGGCTACAGCATTCCCTGTTTTCATTGTGCTATCCCCAGCATACACTGTTGCCTAAGGACATCTACTTGCCTTCTCTTCAGAGATGGTTAACAGATATAATTGCCGTAATTATAAGTAACACAGTTCTTCCTAGGCCATCTATTTTATTCCTAAAGTAAAATGCATTATGGACAAAACATATTCAAATAATAAAAGAACCTGCATGTATGCTAATGAGTTTAGCAGAGTCAACTCCAACCTTAACAAAGATTTTAGACAGAATCCTTCAATCCTCATCTACAGGCTATTCCTTATGGTTACCAGTCCATCATAGCTTCCGCATAAAATGAACAGTTACACATATGAATCCTCAGTAGAGGTACGGCTAGACTACAAGTTTTTGTCGGAAAAACGTATGCAAAATGTGCTCTGCATTTTGCGTACCTTTTTCCGATTCTTTTGTCAGAGGAGGCTTTTCTGACATTTGGCCAATCTACACTGGGTCAAATGTCAGGAAAAAACTCTCTTTCGGAAGCCCCCTTCTTCCTCATAGAATGAGGAATACAGGAGATTCTGAAAGAGCACATTTGCTCTTCCGCAAAAAAAAGCGGAAGAGCAAACGCATTCCCTGGACACAGTGGAGGTTTTTCTGGTATCCTCTAGTATCCCAAAAAACTCCTGCAGTCTAGCTGTACCCTAGGCCTAAACTTTCCAACAATATTCCAAAGACAGGGACCCCCAATAGATCAGGGTTCTTGTTCATTTGCTGGATCAGGAAGGAGACCCTGAGGCTGTTCAAAACCAGACTATTGTCCAAAACCCCTTTCTTCGTCTGTTGATACCTGCTTCTCTCTTCAGAGAGTTGGCTTCAAAGAGTTCATAATGGAGGAAGTTCTTTAGCATCCTATCTGCCTAGGAGAGAAGGTAAATACAACACGGCAGTAACACCCACATAATACATCATACCACAAATGTATTGGTCCTAATTCAAAAAACTTTATTTAATTAAATTAAACTTTACCTTAATTCCCTATGTTTTGTCCAAGATATTAGAGGATATTGTCAGTCTGACATATTTATTCTGCCACTGTGTAAAGTACACAATGATACCTACCTTGGTTATGAAACTTGATTATGCAGTTAAAAACAACTCTAAATATATTTTTTAACTCTAATATGTTGGTTTATTTAAAAAAATGTCTGATGTCCTTGAATTTACCTGTTGCTGTTCTTGTGTATAATCAATTTTAATAGAATTCTTGATATTTTTAAATTATTAAATATTTTGGAAGATAATTGATATGACTAGTTATATGTTGAATTTATAATCAAATATTCATCATATAATTGAGATCAAAATGTTTAAACCCAGAAATGTTGAGAACTATATGCAAAATATTCTGGATTTAATTCAGCTAGTTAAAAGGTTAGGAAAGAAATTTTAAAGGAAAACCTAAAGAGAGGTCTAATTATGTGTTTTTAAAATTTAACTTAATTGTTAATCTCTCTTAGGTTTAAGGTCAGGGAAAAGTAACGAGCTATAGTAACACAAAGGGGATGTAGTCTACCGACAAGTCAAGGGTTAAGGCCAGCCAGGACTTTCATCTGTTTTTGCAAGTCTTCATTTACGTTGATCACTTAATCTTTTAGACAAACTCCTGTTCCTCTATGGATCTCATTGCACGAATAAAGGATTAAACTGAACTTTTGTAGGAGGCTTTTAGGGCACATTTCTCATATTTATCCTAAGTTTTCACACCGGTGTTTCCCTCAGACTTTTGTTTTGGCTTACTGAGCTCATGTATTAATCTGAGTGAGAGGCAATAATTTAAGCAACTTCACTTAACATTCATAAGAAATTTTCAGATCCATGTAACTCTGGATCCAAGGCTGGTGTGGGTTTGTCATGGACCTTACACATTTTCCTTAGAGTTCTAGTATTTCTTCAAATCTTGGGGAACATTGTTTTGCATCTGGATGAATATTCATGAAACCAAGACTTAAACTTGAAGCCTCCACTTAGGGATGAAAAGTGAACTCCCTGTTCATCTCTAGTTTCATTCTACGGCTTCTAAGAATTGTTTTCCAGGAGAAATAATAAACTCCAGTTACCATCTTCTTCACAGAGATACTAGATCGTGATTGTAAGGACAATTGTATCCCTGGTTCATGGTCTCATTTTGTATTATTTAGTTAGTAAGAATAATTAATATATATATTTGAATTTATTAATTTTTTAAAAACATTATAATTTGATCTAAGCATTTCTTAATTTTTTAAAATAAAATCACTTTTATGAGGCACTTCTAGTGCCAAGTGAAATGGCCAGAAGTAAAATTTTGAAAAGTGCCAAGAAAATGTAACCCAAGAGCTGAAAATTATCATCCTTAATTGTAACTAAATCATGATATTTTAGGACTCTGTCATGGGAATCTTCACATAATATCACAAATATAGCTATTACTAGCATCGGCTGTGAGTGCAGATGTAAATCTATAATTCTTGATAAGGTATGGGTAAAAATGGTATTGCTTCTCATTGGTGGGAATAGAAGATAGACACTGATATTCAGAATATAAAAAAAACCTTCTTATAATGTTCCAAGCTCAGGCTATGTCTACACTACAGAGTTTTTGCCGCAAAGCGGGCATTTTTGTGCAAAAACTTGTGGATCATCCACACCTCAAGCACGTTTTTGCACAAGAAAATTTACAGTGAATCGACAGAAAAGAGGGTTTTTTGCAGTATAAGTATTCCTCTTTCTATGAAGGAATAACTCCTTTTTGCGCCAGAGCTCTGATGGGAAACAGGGGGGTTTTTTGCGCAAAAACAGCCTATTGAAAGAAGCACAGATGCCCTGGTGGCCATTCTGTTAATGGTAATCAGAGCTTTCTTGTGAGAGAGCATCCATGCAGTCAGGACACTCTCTTGCACAAGAACGCATCGCTTTTCTGATGCGATTTTGCAGTGTAGACGCGCTCTTGAACAAGACGTTTTTGCAGAAGTTCTCTTCTGCAAAAAGCTTCTTGCACAAGAAGCCTGCAGCGTAGACATTACTTTAGGCTAGTTTCATTCAGATTTGCTCATGTTTTGAAATCTTAATGAATCTGGATCTAAATGACCATTTCACCTGATTTCAAACTATTCAGATTCTAAATCTCAGTGATTATGAACCCAATCAGGGCAAATAAAGTGTTCCAACAAATTTCTGTAAGGTGAAACTGTCAAGTTTCATAGAGCTCTAATTAGATGTCTAACGATGATAATCCTTGTTCACAAGCAGAGGGAGTTACTGATTATCAGATTTGCAACCAGCAAAGCTATTTCTCTCAGGAAAGAGAAGGATTGTTTTTCTCCTTCCCCTGGAACACTGAGGAGGGATAACCACCACCAGCAGGCAGTTGTATCCCATGCATTCAGGTTCTACTAAGTTCAAAGAAGCATGGGTAAAAATGGGTCTTGGCCTTTGTTTCTTTGAGGACTGACAGCACTAGAAGCTGTTCAATTTGCTATAGCAAACTGGATTTCAGCTGTAGTCTCAGGATCTCACTAACTAAACTAGGGTATGTCTACACTACCCTCCTAGTTCGAACTAGGAGGGTAATGTATGCATACCGCACTTGCTAATGAAGCCCGGGATTTGAATTTCCCGGGCTTCATTAGCATAAGCGGGGAGCCGCCATTTTTAAATCCCCGCTGCTTCGAACCCCGTGTAGCGCGGCTACACGGGGCTCGAACTAGGTAGTTCGGACTAGGGTGCCTATTCCGAACTACCGGTACACCCCGTTTCACGAGGAGTACCGGTAGTTCGGAATAGGACCCTAGTCCGAACTACCTAGTTCGAGCCCCGTGTAGCCGCGCTACACGGGGTTCGAAGCAGCGGGGATTTAAAAATGGCGGTACCCCGCTTATGCTAATGAAGCCCGGGAAATTCAAATCCCGGGCTTCATTAGCAAGTGCGGTATGCATACATTACCCCGCTAGTTCGAACTAGCGGGGTAGTGTAGACATACCCCCAGAGATAGACTATGGAAAGTGAAAACTGTGGAGATAATTGACTTTCCATCAGTTAGTGTTGAGCTTGCTAGCCTGTTGTTATCCTTACTTTAGCAACCAGTTCATCTTCATTTAATGACTCTACAGGGAAGCAACTTAGCAACCTCTTATAAAGTAAATATTGCAAAATTACTGTTCCTCAGAAATGAAAAGCAAGAAGAAAGCATTTCTGCATTGCCACTAATTTTTATGTAGTGTTTAGTTCTTATGAAGCATTGCCACATTTTTGAAGAGGCAGGAAAGCGTGAACTGATTTTAAATGATTATAGAATATAAACTTGGCTAGTGAGAATTATTCATTAGGTAAAATGCTTAGACATGTAAGTAATTTTGTATATTAAACCTTCTGCACCACTTCAATAGACCTAATGAAGCCTGAGGCACTAAGTATAGTTAAAAATACCTCTTATCCTCCCAAGTATGTCTTATCTTCTGAACAATATCAAAAAGAATATCTGACCTGCACAACCATACACTAGCACATAGGTGGGTCTGATTGCTATAAAAATCCAACTCTAAGCAAATTATTTTTTCTATTATAACAGAAGAAAGCAAATACTTCATATTATATTCAGCAATAAGTATGCAAACTCCACCAATTTGTAGGGTGTAGGAAATGATTGGTTTCTCACTACAGTATGGGAGAGCTACACTACAGAATTCTCATACTATTAATCCTATCATTTTCACCACTGGTGCTCTAAACCTGCTACTTTTATATTCACTGTGTTTCATACCACTCCACACTATCGAGGTGTCTATGTAGTCTCCATCATTGTAGTATCCGAGCAGATCACAAGAACTTAACCATCATTCTCTATTCAGACAGTGTTGGATGATGGAGTACAGTATAACGTGCAGTTCTGCTACAATAATGAAAGTGAAATAAGTGCTACCGGTTTGTTTAATCAGAGTAATGTAACCAGAAAAGAAATGAACAATCATGTGTTATATTCTCTGATGCACTTGAAAAGTCACAAGAAATGCAAATATATTGAATGGAATATTGCTTATATTGTCCATGGTTAATGTCTGTGCAAGAAAAAAAAGTAAATGGAACATGAAGACCTTATCTCTGTCAGTTAAGCAGAAGTATCTTTGGACCCATTATGTTAAAAGATACTATTCAAGAAAGCTATTCTTGCATAATATTGTAATTTTATGCTGGCAAGGTCAGTGTCTGTATGGATTATATGCTACATAAGCATCAGGTATGTGAGTTAAATTCACTGAAGGCAGTTTTATCATGAATCAATTTTCTTTGCCTGAGCATGATTCTCTTTTAGACTGACCTTGTCCAAAAGGTAAAACATTCAGTGACTCCACAGAGAACACCACTGAGCCCTTTATTCAATTTCTTTTCCTATTTCCAATTGGGTTTGTATAATTCCAATTCCAGCTATCCAAACTGAGTGAATGTTTCTTTGTGTGATAATTAACTCATATTGATAAAGAACATATATGAGGTTTGTGCTATGTAAATTTACACCAAAACTTGACTAAACAATTTATTTGGGCATGAGCTTCCCTAGGTAAAAATCCATCTGATAAAGTAATTTTTACCCATGAAAGCTTATGGCAAAGTAAATTGTTAGGGTATGTCTAGACTACATGGCTATGCCTCATGAAACAAGGTTTACTGAAGTGGTCTACAAAGGTTTCCCTTGTCAACCACGCCATGTCTAGACTGCCGAGCCTTGCCAGATCAGCTGATCATCAGAACAGCGTGGTGGCCATTTTTATTTTAATGTAGCTGGGATTATTTAAATCCCCGCTTCACTGACTATGCCAAGTAAACTATTTTACATGGTTCTATCGACGGAGCCACGTAGTCTAGACGTACCCATAGTATCTAAGCTGCCACAAGACTCCTTGTTGTTTTTGCAGCTTTAGACTAACATGGCTACCACTCTGAGATTTGTCACCAAAATTTGAAACATACATAACATGTGACAGGCCCCTAAAACGGTAATGAAATTTGTGCTACAGGAAACTCGAGTGAAGAAAGAGTTTTGTTTGAAAAGGAGACATCAGCAGATCATCTTTTGGCTGCACAAGACAGATTTTAATGGATGTCCCTTTAATGGATGTTGCTAAAGCAACTTGTTCTGTGTCCTTTCAATTTGAATCTTAATTTAGGACTATGTTTTCAGGGCCTTTGCCATGACTAATATCACCAACATTAATTCCAAATAAGCTGTAATTGTGCTGTTTTGTGAAGGGAGCACTATAGGAATGAGACTTCAAACCTAGGCTGGATTTGAACAGGTAGACTACTATTATAGAACTTTCCTTGCTATTTACCAGTCCCTCTCATCATGAAACCTGAGATGCACAGTTCAAAATATTACCTTTCCTAATTTAGGGACCAGTCTTGCAAAATGCTGGGCACCTCTTGGAAGAAGATGAAAATCATGGAAACTGAGAATGCTTGGCCCACCTTGCAGGATTGGACCTCTTGTCACATTTTCCATATTTTGTTCCTGAAGTATCAGTATAACTAAAAAGAAAGTACCATAAAAGCAAAGCATTTTTGTTAATCCATTTACAGAGAGGACCTTATCAAATGCCTTCTCATTAAAGTCTTTTTCATAGAGTTGGACTGATGATATAGGCAAACTAGGCAGTCACCAGAGCAAGGGGAGGAGGTGCCAATTAGACAGAAGTGAATTTTGTTCTCTTTAAAAATATATATATTAGTATCAGAGGAGTAGCCGTGTTAGTCTGGATCTTCTAAAGTGACAAGGAGTCCTGTGGCACCTTATAGACTAACAGATGTATTGGAGCATAAGCTTTCATGGGCAAAGACCCACTTCATCAGATGCATGTAGTGGAAATTTCCAGAGGCAGGTATAAATATGCAAGCCAGATTAAGGCTAGAGATAACGAGGTTAATTCAGTCAAGGAGGGTGAGGCCCACTTATAGCAGCTGATGTGGAGGTGTGAACACCAGGAGAGGAGAAACTGCTTTTGTAGTTGGCTAGCCGTTCACAGTCTTTGTCTAATCCTAAAATGATGGTGTCAAATTTGCAGATGAAATGTAGCTCAGCAGTTTCTCTTTGAAGTGTGGTCTTGAAGTTTTTTTGTTGCAGGATGGCTACCTTTAAATCTGCTACTGTGTGTCCAGGGAGATTAAAGTGTTCTCCTACAGGTTTTTGTATATTGCCTTTCCTAATATCTGATTTGTGTCCATTAATATGGTATCTCTTATAAACAAAAGTATCAAATGTCATACTTGTAAAATAGTGCATCATTGCCATATCTGAAGTTGAGCAATATTATTTATTTCACATTGTGGAGCACAGCTGTCAACACAGTTAAAATGTGTCACAACATAGTTTCAAGCCACCTGGGTTTGCTGCCTGTGAGTGGGGTCTGACAGTTTAATCATTAATTATGTTTAATCACTTGATGATTACCTGTTTGGTTTATTCCTTCAGGGGGCACCTAGCATTGACCACTGTTGGAAGACAGGATACTGGGCTAGATGGACCTTTGGTCTGACCCAGTATGGCTGTTCTTATGTTCTAGATTCTAAGCAGAATTTTAAAGGAAATACAAAATTTTAATGGTTTATCCAAATAATTTTATCAAGATTACTCACATGGTATAGATTGCCCGTTGGATGAAGACTAGCTGATGAGAGGGTAACTTGCTTGTAGTATTTCTAGTTACCTCAGATTCTATGCTTTTTAGATGCTAGGATAGCTGTTCTTATGTTCATTCTCAGAAGGCCAGGGTTGACCAGTCATACTACTGAGTCAGCATTGCTTGCCACTTAGGCTGTGTCTAGACTACATGGCTCCATCGATGGAGCCATGTAGATTAGGTTTGTAGGCAAAGGCAAATGAAGCCGTGATTTAAATGATCGCGGCTTCATTTAAATTTACATGGCTGCCGTGCTGAGCCGACAAACAGCTGATCAGCTGTCCTCTCAGCGCGCTAGTCTGGACGCTCCCCTGCCGACATCAAAGCCCTTTGTCGGCAGCCCCATTATTCCTCGTGGGATGGGGTTTACCGGGGCTGCTGACAAAGGGTTTTGATGTCGGCAGGGGAGCGTCCAGACTAGCGCGCTGAGTGGACAAACAGCTGATCAGCTGTTTGTCGGCTCAGCGCGGCAGCCATGTAAATTTAAATGAAGCCGCGATCATTTAAATCACGGCTTCATTTGCCTCTGCCCAGTAAACAAATCTACATGGCTCCGTCGACGGAGCCATGTAGTGTAGACATACCCTTAGTGAAGGCTAGTCACAATAGCTTTCCTGCCATGTTACAAGCTGTGATCCCAAAGATGATGTGCCCACAAAGAATTTGTATTGTGCTGGACTTGAAAAATTGGATAAGTGATTTTAACAAGATTGTAAAAGGAGAATCACAAATACTTGTAGGATTAATATTTGTATTTATTGTAGACTATTACTGTTAATGTAAAGCCCTGATTTTGGAATACCCGACTGCTGTTAACAAATATCATATCACATATACATGCCTTTCTGTTCTTGTTGAATAATAATAGAAATTCTGGCCTTCTGCTTAATTTTTAAAATAGTTTTAAGTGAACATTGAAATTGCCAGTGGGGAGCATAGCTTTTCAAAGTTCTAAATGACTTTACACAAATTGATGGTCTAGTTCAAAAGGGTTAAAACTCAAAACTAGACTTCATTCATTATTAAGAAATAAAGATTTTCAAAGATGCCCAAAAATCAGTTCCCATGGAAAGAAGACAGTTCAATTTATAATACTGACCAGAAACCTTGTGTATAACTAAAAATGGTTAAAATTTTAAAATGTCAGCTACTAGGAGATTTGTCCTATATATAATAAGGTAAAATTTCATTCTAGACTTTTTTTTCTTCTATAGTGAATGTAGGAGGGCACCAAAGTCATAGTTTGCTGAGCATGCCAAACACATGTAGGCGAGCCCAGCTTTTACAATATTATGAGTAGGCTTATCAATATTGGTATTTGTATATTTAGAAAACATGAATTTCAATGAATTTTTTTTGTGGGTGCATCACATGTAATTTGGCAAATCATTTAAAAATAAAAAACACACTAGCCCTTTTTCATACGTCAGTCATTTCCTTCTTCCCCCACTCCATACTCGGCACTTAAATAAAAATTCATGATGCAATCAATTCTGAATATGTATGAAAAGGTTGACCACAAAAATTAAAAATACTTCAGCACTGGACAGCACTTTCTGTTGGTGATTCTAATAAAAAAAAAGCAACATTTCTGTTTGCGCCTGCAGCATGTATTTACATGAATTTTCCAGAAATGGGAGCCAATGTGCTAATTATTATTATTTCTTGTATTATCTGGCGAGACTGGAAAGTCAGAAAGTGAATGTGCCTATAAACAGAACTGTCACATTTTTTCCCCAGAAAAATCAACTAGACATAACTGATTTTTAATTAATAAATAGAAGCTTACACTTTATTGTATGTTTTATGTGACATTTGCAGTAATGGATTTTTGAAAATCCAAAGAGAAGAAACTCTGACTCTTACCCAGAAAAATATAATATAAATTCTACCGGAGATTCAGATGTTTACAATACATGCTGTGAATTTACAACCATGAAATTCATTAGTTTCAACATTGTACATTCATAACTGCAGAGTCAGGAAAATTACAAATGTTACAGGATTATCTGGTGCCTGTATATGTAAGTGATCACAGTTATATACAATACCCTGTGAAGATATAGTGAATGTGTGAATGGGAGGGTTATCAAATAATAGTCAGAATTGGTTAATAAATTATCCTTGCACAGTAGATATACTGTGGAAATCATACTTGTGTAGTAAAACACATCATAGCCTGCCAGTAATAAACAGTTACTGATATCTTCAAATATGTACTTAGATTGAGTGGTCTTATTACAGAACTGTGAATCCAACTCTGGATTCCTTGCATAACCCAAGCTTCCCATTGATTTTTATCTGAGTAAGGCTTGCAGAATCCTAATTAAATTAAATAATTAAAGTTTGCATCACACTTTGATAATGTAAAGGTTGATATGCTAGTCAGTAACACATTTCACTATTTACAGTTATTACATTAAGCCCTGTAATCCTTGGGTGTGATATCAGAAATGTAAATGGTGTCTAGATTCTCAGCTAGCATGAGTCAGTGTAGTTCCACTGAACTCAATTGAAGCTGTGTCATTTTATATGAAGATATTGGCATCTGTGGATTTTAGTTGGCATAGGCTAAACTGTAGCTAGCAGACATATTAGTTTGTAAGGGGAGCAGAGCCTTACCATCCCTCAGAGCATTAGAAGGTGCTGGACAAGGAGCATTTACTATAGCCCTTGAAGAGATATAATATCTTCTCTGCCCCACATATTTTTCCATAAGACTAAGAATGCTGGCTCTCTATTTATTGTAGTGATTTTAGATTTTTTTTCTCTCTCTACTTTACAAAATATATAAACATAAAGAGTTACAATCTTAATCTCTGAATGTTATGATTAGTGTAATTTAAGAGCCAGACATATGCCAGTAATACATGAAACAGTGTGGGAAAAGTTTCAGTAATTGTGATTTCCGACTACCCCAAATGTGGTCTTATCTGATGAGATCTAAGTAGCTTACGTGATATCACATTTACTACTATCCTACGTGTCTGTTGTATTATATACTATTTTTAGCCATCATATGTATTTATACCCAATCAGATTGACCAAAAAAAGAATTCCAAAATAGAAGTTGAAGCTCTGTAGACAAGCACCCTTGAAGCCTGACTGGTGCTGAACCAGAGAGTTTGCTGGACCATTGGAGGTCAATATTGTCTAGCAGCATTACCAATAGTTCCAAACTATTTACTGGGCTTTCAAAAGACATTTGGGGATAAACTAGAGTGAGCATTGAGATCCAGGACTGATGGCTGTAAACTAACTTTATGGAACTGTGGGAAACTTGGCCATGCCCATGATAAGTGGCCATGCAAACTAACTAAGTAAAGTCATGCCAGACCATGGATGTTGCCAGACTAGAGAGTTCCAAACTAGAAAAGTTCAATTTGTATGTGACTAAGCATGAAAAAATATAATGTATTGGCAAATGAATACATTCCACTCAATTCTACTACATAGAATCTGAATGATTTCACTATGGCCAATATTATTGACAGCTCATGGAAATTCCTGTTTTAGATCAACTTAGTACAGTCCTGTACTTTGGAGAAGGACCATCTGAGTTCTACTCCGATTGTTGATGTGATAGTCTTCATAGGCCATCAGCATAATCCATATTCTTTATAATCCATCAGCATGGATCTGGACTTTTAATACTCCAGGCATCTGAAGAAGTGGTTTATACCCATGAAAGCTCATGATACCATCTACATGTTTTGTTAGTCTTTAAGGTGCTACTAGACTATTTGTTGTTCTTTTGAAGTTTTTCCAGTTACAAACTAACTTGGCTACCCCTCTGAAGCTCATCAGCATAATGATAACTGGGCGTGTTATCTTGTCTCTAATTGTTTCAATCTAGAGAAGAATAATATCCTTCAATTTCACACTTAAAGGCTCCCAAAACAAAATAAACCAGGAAAGTGCTTCTGCTTCCTGGAGAACCATACTTCCATGTAACCACAATTGGAAATACTACAGAATGTGTGAAAATTTTATGAAAAGATGGAATTTTGAGTAAGATTAAGGCTTTATGTCAAATCTATCCTCTTTGTAACTACACTGATATCAAAGATGAATTTATCCCCATATTTTTAGCCTATAAAGAATGAAAACCAGAGTAGTTCCTTTCCTATATAAGCAATGTTATTAAACTTCTTTTTATGACGCTGTGGTTCTCAGTGACACCATGTGGCTGATAAAGCCATGTACAGCTAGGTGCATTGGTGTAATAGATCATTTGTTACATTGTAATGGATAGGTGCCATATTTTAGCATCAATCTATTTTACATCATATTTATAAGGAAATTGCTACCAAATGGTGAAACATAATTTTGATCCAATTCTATTGTTGCAAGTATATATTGGGAGGCTGATTCCTCCCTCATTAAAACCATTGAAAAGAAAAAATCACTTCATTAATGTTAGTGTACTTATACGCCTAAAAAATGGTCTAAAATTTTTCCTGCTCTAAATGCTGCCACAGAGGAATAGAACTGTACTTTGTGGTATTATTACAGTACTGTAATGGAAAAACTTTAACATGGTGTATAGATTAACTACTCTCTGTTTAAGGAATATAGTGTATTTTTAATTTTATCACAGAATGACCAAGAATGCATATTGCCTAAAGAAATCAGAGACATTTCTGAAATAACTCTGATGTATTATTAATTACAGTAGCTAGACACAACTGGGCTTGTCTCCAAACTCTGGGAGCGCTCAAGGAAAGAGGGTTAGTATCAGTGTTGGAATTATGCCAGGGCCCACCAAGGCTGAATCCTGGTAGTTCAAGAAGGAGCCTAGCATATTCTCGTGAGGACAGACTAAATGAAAGTGCATCCCCCTAGTTTGGACAGCTGAATTCTCATGGGTGTAAACAGAAGCTGGCAGAGGATAATTAGCCTCCCCTCTAAACAAAATCTAGGAATTCTGCAACAGAAACTTGTTTATCTCATTTTATTACAAGTAGACATATTTAATCAGCTTACAAATGTACTCATTTAAAGCATTACTTTTTAAATGTTTAGAAATCTAAACATTACAGACAGTGATTTTCTTTCTGACTTTCTTGAAATGAATTCTACAGCTTCAGTAAGCTGAAAGTCATCAGTTTTTCCCTTGTGTACAGGTAAAATTATACACCAGTCAAGCCATGATTTTCCCATTATGTATCAAAGCCATGAATTAGCTGGACATATGTCACTGAACCTCTGCATGCAAACCACATAGGTTGTTCGTACTACCAAAATAATTTTTTATCAATTTCGCCACTTCAGAAAACAGCAAACCGAGATATTTCTGAACTGGCTTCAGTGATCTTTCTGTAAGCTGGCAATTTGCAAGAGATGAAGCTAAATAATCATGGTTTAAATTAAAACCATACACTCAAATTATCTCTTTAATTTTTATTTGTGTTACATTTGGAATTTTTATTAACATTTCAATATGTTGAATAATTTTGTAGCCTCTGTTCAAATCTTGATTGACTTTATGTTGTCTAGTATTCAGTTACTTCATAATAGATGTACTGATAAAATTCCTGAATTTGGGTAGCCATGCTCACTTATCTCTATTGTATTTTGCGGGACTGAGGGGTAACTTATCTCTTATTTGCAAACTTAGCCATTCAGACTCTCTTCAACTTTAATCCTTTTTAGTAAATCTGCTCTCAGTGTAAAGGGTGGTTTTCATCTGATTGAAAGCACTGAGTAAATTAAGTGTAATTTTTATAAGAAATCTGTCTTTTGATGCTGAAAGGTCAATTTGTAGTATGTTTTTTCTTTGTTTAAGGTAAAATATTAAGTTAAACTTCTCCATTTTTACTCCTATGCCACCAGTTTGACCTCTCATTTCAGGATCTTTCATTGTGTCCTTTGCAACCTTTCAAGTGCAGGATAGTTCTCAGAAACTGAAGCAAAATTTCCTGTACAGAGAGTCCATCTTAGACAGAAGACATGAATACTTGGTGTCATACTTACACTTCATAATTTATGTCTGGAAATATAGCATCTTGGAGTGTTTTAAAATTAATCTTTTGATCTTGTAAATAGTTTCAAATTTATCGTGGATGACAGTATAACTTTTAAAGGCATCCCGGCATGCCAAATTCAAAGCATGCTTTTAGCAGTGAATTTACAGAGCTTGTGATTCCTTCTGTTGCAATCGGTTTGCTACGCCTGAAACTAAGCCAACCATATTAATGGCAACATAACAGTTTTGTCCATGACAGTTGTTTATCCTCAATTTTAGACAGAATATTTTGCTTTTAATCACTAATAAATTTACTTCTCTCCTACCTCGTGTGAAAAGAGTACACTGAAGTTGTTGTTGTAGGAAGGAAGAAGAGCCAACTAAGAGTCTCTAGGAGTCAGCCCCAGAGGAGTGGCCTCTGGCTAGACATATCCCAGAACTCCCTGGAGAGAGGAAATCGAGTCCTCACAGAAAGAGAGAAAGAGCATCAATACCTTTAGGCCTGATCTATACTAGACCAGGCAAGTTGGCTTAAGGTATGCAACTCCAGCTACACGAAATGCACAATCTGGCCAGATCAGTCTGCCCGTGGCGGAGTACAGTGGGCACAGAGCAGCCTCTGAACAGCGGGCTTGGCTTTGCCGCAAGTGGGGGGTGCTTCAACCCAGCTGGAGCAGCTGCCACCTGCAGCAGACCTGCGCACCCCCTAACCAATTAAACTTAACACTTAACTAGTTAACTGATTAAATGGGATTTTACATCCCTACCTTTCCCTGTACCCTTTGCCTTCCTATTAGTCTGTAACACACTTAGAACAATGTTTTTGTTGTTACGGCTCCAATTCTTCAAAGTTCTAGAGCTTGTCAAAAAATTTCAGTTTGGAAGATTGGGGGATTTTTGTTTTATTTTTGAGCAATGGCTGTTTGGTGGGATCAGGAGTTATGCCCATATTTTTAATTCAATTTTTTCAAGGTTTTTGTTAAAAAATAAAAACTGAAAAAAATATTAAGCTGATTGGATAAAAAATCAGTAAAACAAAAAAATGTTTGCTTGGTGGCTCAAAATGTTTCAGTTGCCAAAAGGACACTTTCAAAAAAAAGTTCTGTTTTCAAATTTCTATTTTTTTTCTGTAAAACTCTCAACATTTTGTAGAAAACTTTTGATGCAAACAGAAAAAATGATGTGAAAATCCATTTCTCAAATAGTTCTACAAAATGCTTGAGGCTGAACATGTGGTTAAAACTTGGTAAGCTTGGAGCCTAAATTGTGAATCCTTTTCCAGTCACTTCTGGAAGTCATGACATTAGAGGCGGTGGAACTCTTTGCATGAGAAAATGTTTACTAGCACAAGCAAAGAGTTGACAATCTGGCCCGAGCAGTAGTAATAAACCACAAGGTTTAAAATATATTTTAATCCAGCTCTTGTTCGTAATTCTTTATTTTATTTCTTTATTTGAAGGTAGAATTTATTGGTAGTCATTTCCCTAGCTGGTACATCCTTTCAAGCACATGTTGGTCTGTGCTTTTTATTTTAAAGGATATCAGAGATCAGGTATCCAAGAATAGCCAACAGCAGCGCTTATGCATGTCATTTGAACTAATGAATTTCTCCATTAATCTTTGTATTTTAGATGACAGCTTTGGCACTTTTATTTATTTCATGTAGGGACTGAAATGCAGAGCTCCTGTGAGCCTGATCTGAGAATCTTCAACACAAAGGCAGAACTCCTGTTGTTAGACAACTGGACTTAATGATCACAGCAAGTCGGATTGAAGTTTTATTGGTGTGCTTCTGTGTGACTGTGACAGTGCTGACACTAAATCAGATTCAGTTAGCAAGGGCTCATTAATGAGTTCTACTGCTTTGCAAGGTAGAAAGGACAAAGCATTTTTCAATCTCCATGCTGCACATTAGTTGCTATCTCAGTGGTAACAGACCAGTAGTTTAGAAAACAACTGCAGGATTTTCTCCATAGATTAATGTTAAAGAATGCTTTGCTAATGTTTCCTTGAACAAATGTGGTATGTATATTATTGGAGAAGGGGGTATCAGGGGTGAAAATGCAAGAAAATGTTCTCAAGTGCTCTTGAAGTAATTGTAAAATCACTGTGAAGCTCAGAGAGCAGTGGAAACTGCATATGAGGATGACAACATGGCTGAACAGAGTATCAAAGCTGCCTGGGGTAATGCATTCTATTGTCTACTCAGCATATCACTAAAGCTAAGGACTGTGCCTGTCATGCATCTCTGCAGGGTATCACATTCCAGAAACACATGGGAAGGAACACTCTATGGGATCAATCCTACAGGGTGCTGAGGAATCTGGCCCTGATCCAGCAAAGCACTTAAGCACATGCTTTACAATGTGTGTACTGCCATTGAAGTCTATGGGACTATGCTAGAATGTTTACCACTGAGTTCTATCTCACTAGTAGTCAAACAAATACACCAAAGAGGAATGAAAAGGATGCAAGTTCTAGATTACAGGATTGTTGTGAGATAATGTACTGACTTTTTAGTAAACTCATTAATACACGCTAGGTATATTTTAGAAAAGAAATGCCCCCAAAAATCCATTTTATTATACACAAACTCAATTCCTTATTGAAATTAGAGAAAAATAACTATAATAACTTCCCTTAAATTCTACAAATATGCTCAATTATTTTACAAGATAATTGTCTTCCCTTCAAATACTATTATTACAGAAAAATACAACAATTAATATTATTGCTACACTTTAATATGACCCTGAATTTTAAAAAGTAGTTACATTTCTTGCCATTCCTGTGGAAATCTGTCTAAATCTGGCCAAATTATAGGCCTCTAAAAAATCACTGTTCACACTTGTTAGGTAGAGACTAGCTGGAGCTTCACAGTTAAGTTCCCCAAAGATTTTGTCTACATTGTACATACTTGAGCCTGGGTGTTAGCAGGACATTCCCTTTAATGGAGCAGGGCAGAGTACTGGGCCTGAGATTAGGAGACCCAGTCTGTCCTCCTCCTATCGCCACTTCTTCTAAACCTAGGCCATCTGGAGGAGGAAATTTCTTTATTCAAATCTAGAGAGGACAAGCACCAGACCTGGGAGTGGTGCTAGGGGAATGGGTGGGGACACAGAATCTTTTGGCAAGATTGAGACTGGTGGTGGGAGGAGGGTAAGAAAACTGAAACTGAGTTGATGTGAGAGGGTGTGAAGGTCTCAGGGGACTCAGAGTCATTTTATATACCCTCTTGTCCCCAACAAGAGAGAGAGAATTGCTTGCGCTTAACTGGGTGTCAACTTCCTGACACCTTCCGTTTGTCAGCCACCCATACAATCTTCTCTAACTCAGCCCTTTTTTTTGCCTTTCAGGTTAATAGGTGTACCCCACTCCCCAAGTACCTTTGAAGTATTCCTCTTTAATGTACATCTCTCTTTCCACTGATCACTCATAGATATCCAAGTCAGCACCACCATCCCCAGCACTGTGTACACCAGCTTGAGTGAGTCAACTCAGGACCAGCTCCTTGCATAATACCATGGCACTGAGATATATTATTAGTGAAAACCGCAACGTCTTTATTATCAAAGGTTCAAGATTCAGAAGATAATGAGATAGGTTAATGGAAACAAAGAGGTTACATATAAAACAAAACCATAATATGATTTCTAGAGATTAAATTTCACTTAGGCTAAACTTCTGTCTTTTTGAATGCTTCCCATCCCGGCAGATTGTGATCCCATTTTCATGAATGTAATCATACTGTCTGATTACTTCCTAGATGCAAGATAAAGGGATGTTTCCTTCCCTTCCCTTTACTTTCCCAAAGTTCATTGTCAGCATCTCAGTGTCAGGATATTCTCTGACTTGCTGCTTCCCTGTTGATTTTACATCTCCCTCCCTCCCGGCACTCCAGTGACTTTGTATGGAAATGACTTTTCACTGTGTTAATTTACAATGCTTAATTTACATGTCAAAGGGACAGGTGAATAAACATGTTGTGTCAGAAAACCACTATGCTTTGATACACATTTTAAGAGTGCATTTTCAGCACATGTACATAACTCCTTACAGAGTGCCATTTCATAGTGATATTAAAGAGAGACCTTAGCTTTAATTTAAAATCTTGCTTTGGAAAACAAATTCTACAGGAGAAGGATATTCTTGTTATACCCTTGCCAGCTAACATTGAGGAGTTCTTAGGGGCAGACCTGCTGATGGGGGAGGGAAGGCAGGCAAAAGGGGCATCTGCTTCTGGGCCTGGCAATTCAAAAAAGTTTGTTCTGATCATTTCAAAACAAAATTCTGCCTACTGGACTGAAGAGCGTGGAAACTCTGAGCATGCAGGATAAGGGATAGAGCTTGGGAACCAATACATGCAGTTTTTCCAGGCTCCCAGCTTCCTGATAGGCTGCCAAAGACCCAGATGGGAAAGCTGGGAGGAAACTAGACGATACTGCTGCCTCATTCAGAGTACAGGATGGACCTGCTCTGGGATGGATCAGTGAATGGTGTTGGTGCTGTAGGACTTCTGGATCATTTGCTACAGAATTTGGCAAGTGTGTAGTGAATGAGGCAGGGAACTGCAAGCAAATACAGGCTGTCTCATGATTAAGGCAGTTGACTGCTGTGCTGGAGAATTGGATTTTATGTCTGCACTAGTCAAATCACATAAACCAAACTTTTTGCAGGTGGTCACTCACTGTGTATTCCTAATTTTCTTAGAATCTAATATGAGACTGTAGGGTGTGATTTGCAGAAATGCTGAGCACGCTCAGCTGCCTTTGAACTCTGTGGGAGAGGTATTTAGAGAGGGTAACATGATATACAATGCTAAGTATTTGGAAAAATCAGGTCCTTGTTCTTTCAAACTGGATATCCAGAATTAGTTGATACTTTTACCTTTATGTCTCTACTTCGGTTCTACATCTATAAAATGGGGATTAGAATACTCTCCACCCCCATTTCATTGGGACATTGTGAAAATGAGATTCATGAATGTTTGGAATTACTAACTATGTCTTCAGAGCAGAGATTCAATCGTGGGCAGTAAATAAGGCCTAGGGATGCACACTGAATAATAAGGAGAAACAAAATATTGAATAATTGCTCATTAATTGAGCACCATCTGCTCTGTGCACTGACAGAAGCTGGATCCTGTGCAAAGTTAGTATGTGACCATGTAATTCAAGACTGAGCATAAGCAGAAGAAGTAGAAATTAGGGTTTCATAGACATCCTTAAACCCTGGCATTTCCTGATTTTTCAGTGTGTCAGGGCTGTTCCCCACTCTGGCACTCCAAGTGCAGAAAGTGGGGGCCTTCAAAGACTTTAAATATACCTTGCCACTGCGAACACTGGTTACAAAAACTTCCTCCAGAATCACAATACACAGATTTTGGGAGGGTCGCTGCCTCATTAAGTGATTTTTATACCTAAAAACGGAGGCAAACTCTTGAACCCACCCCCACGGTTCCCCAAGCTCTTCTGCCACAAGAGAGCTTGAAAAAAGAAACGAGAAAAAAACAAGCTGCAGTTTCTTGTAGCTGACTTCTCAGTCTGAGGCATGCACACACACACAGACAGACAGACCTCCTGTACTTTCCAGGACACAAGAATCAAATCATCACCTTAAAAAAAGTGATTTTTATTGCAAAACAAAAGATATACTTGGCTGCTAGATCTTACAGAGCAATTAAGGAAAACAAAAACACAGAGAAAATCTCTGGGAACAATGCTTAGATGGTAAATGATGAGGGGAGGCACAGATTCACACAGAGCAGTTCAAACCAAACTACAAAATAAAGAAAAATACCCTGATCACTTTTTGTCCCTTTATTTACTGTCAATCTTCTTTTTGTTCAGTCCACTTCCATGCCCCAAATTCCTTGGAGCCATGGTAGTCCTGTCTGGGTTTAAATCATTCTGTGTCTATCAACTAACTCCTGGTTTAACTCTCCCACACAAAGAAAGCCGGCACGGTACCTTATACAATTCAAATTCCAGCACTCTATTTCGATTGGTTCTCCCTAACCATGGCCAACACCCTTGCTAGCTAGCTGAGTTTAACCCCTTAGTCACCAGGTGCTGGTCAGCACTCCTCCTATCCATTGCGTGGTGCTTGATTTTGCAACCACAATAAATCCTTTAATATGTCAGGAACAAGTTGTGTGAAATGTACATATGACATAAAAGCATGTGAATAGCATGAGTAATAATCCATCAGACAATCACAGGCTAGGCATGGTCTAAATATCATTTAGTCATGCACATTTGCAAAGTTTAGTTTCTTGTTCTGATCAATAAATAAGATAGTAGTCTGTATTTGTGTGTGTGTGTGTGTGTGTGTGTGTGTGTGTGTGTGTGTGTATGTATGTGTTTTTATTGCCTTCATGTATGAGAGGAAGTAGGGTCTGGAAAATAAAAGCGTGAGTCTAGGATCCAGGAACTTCTGAGCTCTAATCAGCCTCTGATCTCAGTCTGGAATAATTCCATCAACATCAATGGAGTTACGCTAGAAGTGACTGCAACTGATCAGAAACTGTCCCTTTAAATGCAACATCAGACCTAAGTTTTGTATTGTTTATTATTCTGTTTTGAATATGGCATGTTCATTGTCCTTTCTTACATAAAACTTATGTAATTCTTTGTAAATGTGAGCCTTTATTTATGCATAGATTTTCCCATGGCATCCATATGGTGATACAAAAACAAATTTCTCTTTCCCATTGAGAGAGAATGTCTATGATATAATTAGATACACTCAGTGCTAGGTAACAAGATTCTTCTAGGTGACTAAATGGGATCATATAAAAGAAGCAGTTGATCTTTGATTATAATGTTCTATTATCATTTTCCATATTCTTTTAGAATCTGATATGATACATTTTATTTTTATTTATTTTTCCGTTGGTGCAGTCTGCTTGGTGTTGCATTATGCAAAAGGCTTTTATTCTTTGGAGTAATGTGTTATATCTAAAGTAGTACCTTTCACCCAAAGAAATTAGAGCACTTTACAAACAAAAGTAAAGATCCTGAAAGCTTTCAAATGACTTTTGTATTGTGACCATTCCCCTTTGGAAGTCATTGAGTTTTGGCATCAATCCATACTCCACAATTGAACTTTAAATTGCTAACTTCACTGTTAAATATATTGGAGTCTTAAAATGTCCATTTTATGAATGTGAGCAATTCCTCAGTGGAGGAAATATGGCATTTCAAATAAAATCAATAAGGGTATGACTACACTACAATGTTAGTTCGAACTAACGGACGTTAGTTCGAACTAACATTCATAGCCGCTACAGTAGCGCTCCGCTAGCTCGAATTTGAATCAAACTAGCGGAGCGCTTAGTTCGAACTAGGAAAACCTCATTTTACGAGGATTAAGCCTAGTTCGAACTTACTAGTTCAAATTAAGGGGTGTGTAGCCCCTTAATTCGAACTAGTGGGAGGCTAGCCCTCCCCAGGTTTCCCTGGTGGCCACTCTGGCCAACACCAGGGAAACTCTATGCCCCCCTCCTGGCCCCGGACCCCGTAAAGGGGCACGGGCTGGCTACGGTGCCCATGCCAGGTGCAAGCCTGCCAGCACCCAGCCAGCAGACCCTGCACCTGGCACGGCACAGAGCCACCCACCCGATGTCCCCCAGCCCACCCCCTCTTCCCGGGACCAGGCTGGCGGCTCCCGGGAGCTTGCCCTGGACCGCAAGAGGCGGGCACCTTCCTGGGCTAGTGCGGACATCGTGGACCTCGTCCACGATCTCCGCACTAGGCACAGGAAAGTGGCCGTCTAGGGCAGGAGAGCTGCCAGCCTGGCCACCCAGGAGCAGGTGTGCATGAAAATCAAGGGGGTCCACTGAGACCCCCGACCCTGAGCCCTGAGCTTACAATGGCCGTACTGGGTCAGACCAAAGGTCCATCTAGCCCAGTAGCCTGTCTGCCGACAGCGGCCAACCCTAGGGACCCTGGAGGGGATGGACCGAAGACAGTGACCAAGCCATTTGTCTCGTGCCATCCCTCTCCAGCCTTCCACAAACCTTGGGCAGGGACACCACTCCTACCCCCTGGCTAAGACTACTCCATGGACCCAACCTCCATGACTTGATCTCACTTCCCTGCTTTTAGAGACCTCTATCCTGTCCCCCCTCCGTCTCCTCTTTTCTAAGCTGAACAGTCCCAGTCTCTGTAGCCTCTCTTCATCTGGGACCTGTTCCCAACCCCTGATCATGTTAGTTGCCCTCCCCTCTCCCAGCCTTTCTCTTCCCCTCTCCCACCTCCTTTTCACAGTCTCCGCCAGTTTTGTTCAATAAAGACAGAGTCAATGTTGGAAGAAACGTTATCTTTATTTTGTACATCAATAAGAAGGGGGGCTAGGGAAGGGTAAGTGGAAGGAGGTGAGGGAGGAATGGGGTACGAGCCCCCGATGGGGAGGACTGGGCTGGCTCTGCGGGCTTCTGGGGGTGGAAGCTCTCCTGCAGCCCCCCAATTGCCCTCTCTCCCCAGATGGCAGCCTGCGGCAAGTGCAGCCGGGCTGATGGCCGAGTGGTGTGATGTGCCCAGGGTGGGTACTCCGGGCACTCCAAGCCAGGACTGCTTTGCAAGCGGGGCACCCCTTAGAACTGTCTGTCCGGGGTGGGGGTCGGGACCCTTTAAGCGCAGCCCTTGGCTAGCCTGAGACAGCATCTCCACGCTCGAAGTCCTCCTCTGATGCCCTGCCAGCACTGCTTCCGGCCATCCTTAAGCCCTGTTCAGGGTCTACTCAATGTGGACTTGCTAGTTCGAATTAGCAAAACGCTAATTCGAACTAGTTTTTAGTTCTAGACGCGTTAGTTCGAATTAGCTTAGTTCAAATTAACTAAGTTAGTTCGAATTAACGTTGTAGTGTAGACATACCCTTTGTGTTTTGATATGAAAATGCTGTGGACTAGATGCCATTACAATTTACCAGGCAATATATTTGTTTTATCATGAGTAACATTTAAAATGGGCTATGAACAATACTTTTACTTGTACAGTTCTTTCTATCTAAGGCTCCCCAGTGTCAGTGCTATTTGTGCCTATAGACTGTGGTGGGTTATTCTACTTTCAAGAAGATGGGGAGGATGTTGAAAACCTGAGCAAGAGGGTAGCACACAGCTGGGGACAAAGATGTGTGTTTTGTGAAATTTCTTCTACACCAATATGGAGGAATGCTTGGAGGTTGTGCTTAGGTGTGCACAGTATGTACAAATACCCTCAATCCGCCAGTAAAATAGGGAATGGTCACAGCTAATATGGAAGCTACTGCAGCATTGAGGTTCAAGTACATGGAACAATTTTGCATTTGTTCCAGGGTTTGGAATGCAGGATTCTATTCCCCCATGCTTAGCCCTGAGGGTCAGTCTTGACCAAGAGGAGGAGATTGGGTTCCAGTTAACTGAGCTCTACAACATCCTTTAATAAGTAACAAACTAATAAAAATGTAAGCTAGTAGATAGAAGCACTAGTACATTCTCAGAAGTGTCCATCAGATGTATTTTTTTTTTTCAGAATATCTGTGTACCTATTTCTTCAGCTTTCAATCAGTGAGAGCTCCAGGAGCTCTGCAAGACAGGCCTTGAATTTGTCATAGTGGATACACCCCAAATTAGTGGACACTTTTTGAAAATGTTGGCCTCTGAGGTTGAGAGTTGTTGGGAGAAAAAATAATAGACCCCAAAAGTAATCTAGACTTCATTGTCTTACCATTGGAATGTCCATCTCCCCCAGGAAAGAAGGTGGTTAGCTAACATGCCTTGTCACTTTGAGTTATACCAGCATCTCTGGGCTCAGACTGCAAAGACTGGCCAAAGCTAGAGCAAGTGGAATGGCTGTCAGAAAGCACCTTCCCCATAGATTTAATGGAGTGACTCAAAACAGTTGGGCAGAGCAGAATGTGATTTATATTGTCATGGTGGGTTTGCCACATTTGCCTACTGGTGCAGTAATTGCAGAACCCACCCACTGAGTGAAATTGTCTTTGCAGGAGTTATTAAAATCTATCTCTAGTGGAAGGCTAATTGTACAAACGCTAAGGAATACTCAATCCAATATTCATGATTCACTCCATCTTTTAAATTACACAGTGGTGCTGAGAAGATTAATTAGTTATTTGTTTTGGTTAGCTTTGGCTTCTGTTTTAATTCTCTAGTATAAGTGCAACACACAGAAATGACACTCTTAACCTGAGACATAAATGAGGCATCTGAGTGACTAGAACAAGCAAGCAAGAAAATCTCTGTGGTAAATAGAAAGCAGAAATCTGAAGGAGGGCGCTTGACTCTGTGTACCCCTGCCACCCCTCTCCATTTTTCTGTCCCATAGCTCTGTGTCCTGGGCAGCTTCCCCTCTTGCCCTGCGGTGGTTCCAGCCCCATGTAACCTCTTTATTCTAACTTGCAGGGTTACTGAACTGTTCTTAAACCTGTTTATTAAAATAGGGAAAGCATGAACTTTCTTATGCAGTCATAGAATCATAGAATCATAGAACTGGAAGAGACCTCAGAAGGTCATCAAGTCCTGCCCCCTGCTCTAGGCAGGACCAATTCCAACTAAATCAACCCAGCCAGGGCTTTGTCAAGCCGAGTCAACATTATTAGGTTTGTACAAATGAATGCTAAATGACTCAGTGGATTTTTCCAATCTATATAGGCATGACTCGGGTATTCTTTTCCAATCAATGTATCTTTTCACTGGAAGAGTATACAGAAGCAGTGTTTTAGAGGGATGATATGTTATACTGGACTTATTTTCAGTTATTATATTTGAATTTTTGTTTTCTGTTTTTTCTACTAGCTCTAGGAAGCTTGAATATACTGTATCATGTATTTCTGTACCTTTTTTGTCCTTTTCTTTTTGGAGAAATATTGGTTTTTGTGGCACAGAGGCAACATGGCTTTTTGTTAGTTCTGCCCTTTGGGTGCAGAGTTGTTGCTGATTATGTATATGATTATGTCACCAGTGTTATGTGATTGTAAGTTCTTAATTAATTTGATTGGACTGGCTGGACTTCCGGTATCAGAATAACAAGACCACGGAATCACACATGACTGTCAATTATTTTTCATATTACTCATATTTCTTGGCAGCGACACATAAGATTAGTAAAGTATATAAATAGAACTAGATGGTGCATATGAAATCTGCCTTATGTAAGAGCAACACATGCCTCTATTACCACAGGACACTACAGCTTGAGACATTTGTAATTTCTTCCCTTCTGTCACCTCTCCCTGCCCTTACTCATTCCAGTGGTTATATAGTCTCTTGCTTGTTTTGACACCAATAGCATATTACCCTTCCCCGCCTGCATACAATCTCAGTTGCACCAGACAGAACATTAGTAGGGAGAGAAAAGCCGAAGAAGGGTTCCCCGCTTCTCCATCCCTCTGTGTCCACTCCATCCCCACTTGCTCAGTTCATGAGGGGGATAAGGATGCATTCGTTGTCTGCGTGTCCACATAGATCTGGCTATTATTTGGCCCTGTGAGATCTCTCTTCACTGCCAGGTCTATATTATTTGACTGGGTCATGTTAATGATTCAGAGATATTCTGCTAAGAAATAAATTCAAAGGATGCTAATATCATAAAGGGCTATTTTTAAAAGACTGTCTTTTTCTAGTGCAAATGCTAGAATTGAGATGTCTGCTTACCTGCTTACATTTCACTGGACTTGTACTCCAATTGGTTAAAATAAGCTGTGTCCGATTATTGGTTTGTGGAGTGATACGTCATCCTAATTTTGGCCTGATTTTGACATTGCATCTCATTTTGGCATCAGTACTTTACCAGTTAGTCCCAGTGATTTTACTCATGTGACTCCTAATTTACATCAGGGTAAAATCAGAACCAGGCCTATTCTTGGATTCTTTTACCATTCACTTCTCTGAAGCTGCATGCTAATCAGGTAACTACATATGCAAAAAGATGATTATACAGGCAAATAGTTATCTGCACACACAATTAGTAAATCTGCACATGCAGGCACAAAGATTTCACAGGCCAATTAGATATGCAGTTTCATATGTATTTTTACTTCTGCATAATTTGTGCATTCGAGCTCCTTGTGGAAGATGTTCCAAGATGCAGAGGAATTAAGCACCTTAAAATAAATGAAAATTGGACAGCTAGCTACTTTCTGTATCTTTGAAAAACTCCCCATTGTGTCTATGAATGCATAGAAAGTCAGAGCTTGAGCAAGTTGTAGATGTGAGAAATTTCTTTAATTTCCTGTTTTATTCATTATGTTCACCTATCTTAACCAGGCCTACTGACATGGAAATGGGCACTTGTCCTGTGGCTTGGCAATTCAAGGGCTTCTCTCATGCTCTGGGGTACCACAATTCCTGCCCTTTCCCCTCCTTCCCAGTACTTTTGAGGCACCATGGCTGTTCAAGGTCCAGGAGGGAGGAGGAGGAGCAGAGACTGAGCTCAAATCAGGCGATTCTTGGTGCTCTGAAAATGTTACTCACTAGTCTTAGTTGCCTGTCTCTGTTGCATACTATTATTTTCTCTTTAACAGTTAGTCTTATAGACTTTAATACCAAACAAGACTTTCAGGGTCATCTACCAATCTCTAGAATTTAGTTGTGAGGTTAATAATAGCATTTGTGTGTAAGAACAATGAAAAGTCCTGTGGCACCTTATAGACTAACAGATATATTGGAGCATAAGCTTTCATGGGCAAAGACCCACTTCGTCAGATGCATGTAGTGCATTTCTGCCTCTGGAATTTCCACTATATGCATCTGACAAAATCGGTCTTTGCCCACAAAAGCTTATACTCCAATATATCTGTTAGTCTATAAGGTGCCACAGGACTTCTCATTGTTCTTGCAGATTCAAACTAATACGGCTGCCTCTCTGATACTTGATTTCTGAGTAAGCGTCTGATACAGCACTGGTTTTTGTCCTTATTTCATAAGCAAGCAAGTAGATTATGGACTAGCTTTGAGAAATACAACTAAGAGAACTCCCTAAAGCACTTAATAATGTTGAAATGCTTGTGCATAGGAATTGAGAGGTATAACAGGAAAAAAAAGCACCGTTCCATCTTTTACTGCTGGAACCAGTGTTCAGATATGGATAGACTTCCTAAGAAATAAAATGAACTGATCTCAGCTGGATGCCAAGCAGATTGGAGTCCACTGCAAACCACCACACAGGACTAAGCAGTTAACCCTCTGCTGAGAGGAAGCCCAGAACTATTTCTTACCTGAAAAAGGGGGTGAGGGGATCTTCCAATTCAGACCTGAAGACATTGGGAAAAGAAGATGACTTTGATTTCCATTGCTATTACTAATAATCATCGGCAAAAACATATAAAATAAAATAGATTGTTAATATATTCAAATGGCACCTTTTTAAACATAAAGCTGCCCCTTGTGCTCAGTTTTCATAGCTGCTCTTTTTAGTGGTAATAATTTTTTTTTTTTGCACTGCTTTTTTACTCCTGCTAGCTAGGAAGAACCAACATAGCTAAGAGAAAATGACTTAGAGTCATCAGAATTGTTTACAAACTTCTAATCAGGTTCAATCATCTCTGATGGGCATTGAATAAAATGTGGAAATGATTCCACATATATTGCCAAGCCACTTATGTCTGTATTTGCATTCTGGAAAATTCTGCCTCAGATCAAGAGCGAGATGTACCAAAGTAATATATTTCAGAGCAAAGTCTAAATACTAAAAGAACTGAGCCCCAGCCAAGAAGTTATACTTGGGTTTTACTCTGTAAATTGTCTATATAAATATGACACCTTTGTGCTCAGTAAAACGGTGTTGGGTGGCTTACACCTGTAAAAGGCAATGAAGCGCTGTGGATCTAATTTAGGTGTAATCTGGGTTTTAGAACCATTATTACAAGTGATCATATATGAGAAGAAAAGACCCCAGATCAGACAAGTTACCCTAAGTTGAGTTTCCAGGCTCACAGTGAGAAAAATCTCCTTTGTGTTTGTAGATTAAGCACAAATGACATGGAATACCTTGAGCAAACTCTAACCATGAAGCCTCACCATGCTATTTTTAGAGAGATACTTCTCAGAGTACAACTGCACTTCACTGAAGTTTGTATATTGACACTCACAAGAGCAACCAGTATTGTTAAAACCATTTGCTCTGAAAGAATTAGAGTTGATCCATATAAATATGATATAATCTCAATTTCATTAATATATAGTATTTATAAATTACTAGATATTACAGTTTATTAACAGTATGGAATAATAACACTTTATTCATATGTTGATTTACGTATTCTAAATTTTGCACAAACTTAACTAACTAATCCAATTAGTTAATACAGAGAGACTAATTTAACACACTGAAGTTTCCATCTGTAGTGCTACTTGCTTGACCCCATTTAAAAACAATGGCATAAGAAAAATATTCTGGAGGTTTTTTGTAGGGTTGGGCAAATTTAAATTGTTAATTTACCAGTAGTTTTGTTATACTATTGGACTACAAGAACTGAAGCAAACACCAGTGAAGAGCCAGGAAAAAGGTGATCATTTACAGCATAAAAAGAAACAAGGTCCTATTTTGTTTTTATCAGATTTTTGCCCTCTTTCCTACACTGCAAGGTTTTTCGGGGATATCCCGGAAAAACTCTGCCGCAACCAGAGAATGCGTTTGCTCTTCCACTTTTTTTTGCGGAAGTGCAAATACGCTCTTTCAGAAGCCCTGTCTTCCTCAAAGGGATCTTCTGAAAGAGGGGGATTTTCCTAAATTTGGCCCAGTATAGACGGGCCAAATTTCAGAAAAGCCTCTTCAGAAAAAAAATTGGAAAAAGCTGTAGTGTAGACTTAGCCGTAGAACACAAGCGAGGACTTTTCTGTTACGAAACTGGATCTCACTGACATCAAGAACAATAGCTTTGCAAGTTCTGTTATATTTAGGATGTGATTCTGAAGACAATATTCACATTTTCTGAGGCTGGAACCATTGACTGTTTGCATTGGATGGAAAGGTGAGAAGAGAAAAACATTCAGAAGATAGAAGTAACATTTTCCTCATAGCCGAGTAGCCCTTTTCCGGAGGCTCTTATTCTTATTTAATTTTTATTTAAATGCCGCGGGGGATATTTAAATCCCCCGCGGATTTCCCTACTACGATAGGTGAAATTTACATGCCCCTTCCGGAAAAGGGGCCAGTGTAGACGTAGCCCAACTGAAGAAGGATAGTACATAATACTGAGTGTGACTGCAAGCGTGGAAAAATGTACATAATAAATTATACAACTTTCTAAGCACTAGTATTACACTTTAATAGGGATTACTTGATCAACATAGTCCAACAAGCTTACCAAAACCTGTCAAAATACAAAGCTACTCATCTTTCATAATAGTTATTATACACATATGTTCACAGTATTTTTCACCTTAGAGTTCTGAGACTTTGGAGGAATTTTTGTTCAACCCTACAGACTGCTCAGCTCTTTGTGTCATCTTCTGGGCTTCAGCAGAGTTTCTCCAGACATACCTTGGTATAAATGAAAACAGAAATTTGCCCATTTGGCTTCCACAATTAAATTATGTACTCACTCCGGGATTATGTACTCACTCCGGGATTTTTTTCTTTTATACACATTTTTAAAACTAGGTGCTGCTTTATTTAGTTAAAATGGAGACTGACCTGAAATGGAACATAGAACCTGAACCTTTTTGTATCTCGAAGTTTGGATTTTAATTGCTAGATATGAACCCTTCCTTAAGGTTTTTACTTTTCCAGTTCAAACATATAACCAAAGATACTGACAGTATCTTGCATTTCTGGTTTTGATAGAGCTGAAACATAATTCAAAAAATTTTAGGCCCAAATAGAAAAAAAAATCTTATGAAACCAGTACATCTTGTGAAATTTCTGCGACTCATAGAGAAATTGTGCAAGATTAGCTTACCTCACAGGAATAATACAAAAGATTGTGATGCTGGTGAAGTAAAATATAAACCTTATCTTGATTCATCTTCAAACCAGAACCCTACGTTAACCTGATGTGAATCTGGATCTTAACACTTCCTCCACAGGCTGTATCTAAAATTACATTTTTAACTCCGTGTATCTTCTACAATGTGGTTTCACTAGCTATGTTTCACTAGCTTGGGTACATCTTTGTAATATACAGTTTGTAAAATTAATATTTCTCAGTATGAACAGCTGTATTATTTAGTACAGTTGGAAATTTTAAAGGTCTCAAAATAATTTCCACAAAAGTACATCATAAAACCCATTTGAGCTAAAGTGTGTGCAATTTATATGTAGAATATAGTAAACTAAAAGGAATAAATATAAGACTGTATTTGAACCGTCTCTTATCCTATAGTTTTCATTGTAAAAAAGGCCTAGGGTAGTTGTATCTAATTTCCATGTTGGTCCCCATATTGGCCTCTTAATGATCAGTGAACTTTTACATGCTGTAGTTATTATTTTTATTCAAGATATTGGTAATGTATGTGTTTGAGGTTTGCAGAACATAATTTTGTCAGTTCCTGCTCTAAGTTTTTTTCATATTATAGAAGTGAGTTTGGCATTTTTCCTCCTCAGTCTTTTATCATCCTTTGGTAGAAGCCTCATATTTTTCATTCCCACAGAGTATATCTAGGCATAAGTTTTGTTAGAGAAAGGAACCAACAACCACATTTGATGTAATGATCAGACAAAACTAGCTGTTTGTTTGATTATGTATAGACATAATTGTGAACGAGCTTTGCTTAGGTTAATAAACCCGGCAAACATTCTGTCAGAAATGAACTTATTGTAATGTTAGAGAAAAATTGTAATAATTAGCAAAAACAAAGTACACACCAGTGCTTTCTGGTTCTTGCCAAGACTAAAAGAAGAAATCCCTAAATATCTTAAGAAAGATCCCTCTTGACATAGCTCTGGACCCAGCGGCTGATTTAGAGTTAGTTGGGCCCTGTGCTCAGCTTCATTTTTGGAGCCCCAGCCAAGAAAAAGAACACTCACTCTTCCTTCCCCTCCCATTTTTCATTCACTATTAAAGTCCCATGAACTTGAATTTTCATCCACTACAAGCAGTTATTTTGACATAATATCATAATAATGTCGAGCTGGAGGACTTCTTACTCCAACTCCTGTAACCCTCATTGTACGAGAAGTAAAGGAAGCAGAAGGAAGAGTGCTCTTTCTCAGACTTTCTGTTGTGTAGACAGTGCCAAACAGGGGCAGATGACCATTTTGTGGGGCCCACGGCAGCATAATTTCGCGGTGTCCCCCTTTGCCACGGTGCATGCGCTGGGCTTTTTGAAGCGCGGGGCCTGGGGCAACCGCCCCGCTCGCCCTGCCCTATATCCGCCCCTGGTGCCAAAAGCCACAATAAGCTATTGCGACGTAAGTTATGAAATTGACATAGCTCAAGTCATGTAGCTTATTTCAGCTTTAGCCCTTCTGTGTAGGCGTGCCCAAAGTTATAACTAATTCCATATTGTGTTTTGTGTTTTCATATATAAAAATATATTATATCCGCTAACCTTTATTCATTTATTTATTCACCTCCCTCACTTCTCCCCCCCCCTTTTTTTGGTTTTACTTTTTTTTCCTTTGTTCTCACTAATGTGGTGCTCACAAGCAGGCTCAGAAATCTAATCCTCATCTACCCCCAAAGATAGGAGAAGAGTTGTTGTTCCCTAGCACATAATGGTGCCTTAAGCACAGGAAATGGATTATAAATACAACTGCCTGAAGGGTGACAATTCCATTACACTTTGACAATTTTTTATGTTTCAAAATTTGTTTTTGTTACGCATTGGAACAAACCCAAAAACTTCCAAGGTTTTCATGAAATATAATTTTGTCAAAACATCCATTTTCAGATAAAAAATGCCCCCCATCAAGTCCACCCTGGACCTAAGAAACCATCCTATCTGCCACATAGCCAGGTGAGTTTATAACCCAAATTTTACCCAGTAATAACACTATAACTCTCCTCTTGGCTGTACTTAATAATGGCTATTTGTGTTGAATAGCTTTACTCATGTTGAATAGCTCCTCAATCCACCAACTTAAATGGACAATTCAAGATGAACACTTGTATCCAAATCTAGCCCTTAGGGAAAATAATATTTGCCAATATCTTTGTGCATTAAAGAAAAACAGGTGTAACAATTCAGATAGCAAGGCTGTAATCAACTGGCTTTAATCTAGGCTGCTATCACTGAGGTGGGGGGTAAGGGAGCGGGAGGGAAGGATGATATAACCTATAGTTATCTTTCTGCTTTTTATGGTAGCTGTCCTACCATTGATATCATTGACTAGATATAATATTGTTTCAGTTGTTCACTCTTGATTTCACTATAAAAGTATAGTCACCAGAATCGCTTTTCATTGCTCTGTTGCTATAGCTGGAGGAGACGTCACAACACTGAAACTCTCACATTGGGGTCCTCCTCACATCCTTCCTTGCCACTGCTCTGTGTGGGGTGTAGGGGCTGTTCTTTGTTTTTTAAAAAAACAATGAATTAGTTGAAAAGTAGCTCTCTGTGCACACTATGGCTAAGCTCTCAATGACATGCTGGGAAAGGGGAATGCCCATTGTTGTTAATGGGAATGGAGTCCAAACCCACTAGACAGCTTTGAAAATCTCCATAGCCCTAACTTTGCTTCTGGAACATATGATCAATATTTAGCTTGTGCCTATAACTATGGGCTGTTTTTATTTGTTTGTTGATTATTTGTCTGACACATATTGTAGTTTGTCCAGTTTGGGACTGATTCCCTAGTCTTATCGTATGAGAGCATAATTTAGAGCAACGAAGTAACTGATTAATAGGAGCTCGGTAATAAAGAATATTTGAATGAAAGTTGTAGGCTTCGAACAGTGTAACCAACATGTGTGATCTGAAAAGACAATGGATATTTGCCTTCATTGTTTCTATCCCTTTGGGGAGTGCTGTAATCACAAATAACAATGGAATATGTCTACCTGGTTACAACTTTTTGTGACATGAGACTAGCCTCTTGGTCCAGAGTGACACACCATAAATAGCCTTTTTAGATGTTCCAAGCCACCAAGCCAGATCTCATTTAATGTCCCAAGGCATCACTTGCTTTCTATCGGTACATACCACACCTCTGCAGTACTCACTCACATTTTGTACATTTTGTATGTTCTATTCAGTATTGTTTCCTATTCATGAGGGTCAGAAACAGCTAAATACACTAGCCTGAATGTAATTTACATAAATAATTTGTATTGAATGAATCAGTTGTAACAATAAGGTGCAGATAAATAAACATTAAATTAAATAAACCAACTGATCCCCATCTTGATTTTCTGTCCCCAAAGTTTATTTTTATATGAAAAGTTCATTTCTCAGATCAAGGAAATCCATTCCCACATGCGTTAAGATTATGAAAATCCCCTTTTTTCCCCTGGTAATTTGGCTCAGAGAAAGACTCCTGTAAATCCACTGAGGATGGGGGATAATTTTGGGGTCTGGAAAACTTTGTCTTGGCCAGAGCATTTCTGAAATAACTATCCAAATTTTATGGGGCAGTATTGTGTGTGTACATACACACAAACTCTCAAGAGCTCTGCTTCTGATGAATCTACAGAATTTATAGTGAATCACTTTAATGACCTGAGTAGATTTTTAATTCTTCATTCTTCTTTTAACCGTGTAGAACCAGGACTGTTAGGAAAGAGAGATCTGGGGTCTGTTCCTCCTTATGCATCATCATTAGAATTGTTTAGTAAATTTAATTCATGTACACCTGCTCAAATACACAATTTGAAGTGGGTTTGAATAGATGTCATTGAAATCATCTGGAAGACATTGAGATGGTACAAATACATGCTGAACCTCTCTGGTGAGGCAACATCTGTGGCCTGGCATAATTTTAGTTAGCTGGATGTTCACTTTTTGTGGGTGTGGCCAAGTTTTCTGTGGTCACATGAATTTTGTTATGGCCACCAGTGCTGACTTTCAGTGTTCTGTGCTGTTATTTAGCTCCAGTTTACCCCTAAATGCCAGTGGAAGTGTTGGCAGTGCTGTGAAAGTGCTGGTAATGTTGAACTTTGTGGTACAGCAAATTCTCTGATTCAGCACAGGTCAGGTCCCAAAGGTGCCAAACTACAGAGGTTCAACCTGTATAACTAAAGTCCTATTTTTTTCTTTATTAAACTAGTGGTGGCTGAGAGATAACACAGCTTGATTCTCAGATCCCAAAATGAATTTACAAGATCTTTTTTGGTTTTATCATTGGAATATCTGAAAACTTAATGTGCTCGAAAATAATTAAGAAACAATTAAGATAGAAATCACTATGCCATTTTAAGCATTATTTTTCAAAGTACAAACACTGAAAGGAATAATATTAACATAAACACTCAGCATATCCCATTACAAGCATGCTGGCATTCATTTTGGAAGAGCTGGTTTAGTACAGAACTCTCTCTCTCCCTCTCCCTCTCACCCTTCCTCCCTTGTAGTTAAGAATTCTCTTACCATGCTAAAAGGATCTTTTCTGAAGAAGAGAAATTTCTGCAAAATCACAATCCAAATAAAGGAGTTGGCCAGCGCCTATACAGCTGAGCTAGAGAGCCTCTCCTGTGCAAAGGCCAGACACAACTGAAGTTCTTGTGCATTCTTAGCACAAGGACGCTTCTTTGCTTGTGTTGCTACTAATGGTAGGCACCCTAAATTGCAGTGATAAAATGGGACCACAGGTCCTCCTCCTACCACTGAGCAAAAGAGGAAGGATACTGTGCAGCCCATTAAGAGATGTAGCAAGGTATGTGCTCCCTTGTGCATCAGGGAGTTCCAGAAGGTATTGCTCATAATACCTACTGGAGTAGTCTACTGTTACATTGACGCAATGCAAGACAGTACCTTAAAGGATCAACTGTGCCCAGATTTTCATGTAGGGCTACAGGAAAATGTTCTCACAATTCAATTAGAATACATCAAAGAGTACATTTAAGTTAGTCATGTCTTCTTTAAAAGGATTCATGGACAAAATCCTCTGCTCTTTGTATCCACACTTTTCTTTAAAAACCCCTTCCTTCTTCCAGCCAGTAACCTTCTACACCGCAGGTACATCATCTTTCTTGAATTCCCTACTTGATCTTCCTCTTTTCTGAAGAGGTCAGAGCTTTTATTAAGAGCAGCTTAAAATAACAGCCCTCTGCTCCCTCCAACCCACTGTTTATTGCCACTAGTAAGGTCTATACATATCTTTAATGTTGGTAGGTGTTTAAGTATATTTGTGAACTAGATCCTATCATGCTTTTAGATGGTCCAGCTGAGTGTATCCTTTTCCAAAATAGACCTTTGAGGTCACACTATACTCTAGTGACTTCAGCACCTTAGGTTAGGAACAGGTGCTATGCAAGGGACTTAGGTTCAAGTCCCAAGTAAAATCTAAATTCCTCAGTCATTAAATACATTCTGCTGGAACTTCCAGCAGTATTATTGGTACTGCCAGGTGGGATCTTTGAGGATAAGGTGAGAATCCCATTTCTCCTTAAAAATTAAAGTTTTTCCATGGCTGAGGAAATCAGCGATGCTGGGCCTCTGGAATCCTGTCATATTAGCATTGCTGGGAAATTAAATCCATGAAAGAAGCACCACATATAATACACGAACTTCCTCTCATCGTCTCAATATGTTCACACCGATACCCAGAGGTATTACTGATTAAATGGTACTTCACTCGCTATGTCCATTCAGTCTCAGGATATCTCTCAAAACTGCCATCAATTTCAAATTGGTTCCAGCTTTCATGTGCATATCTGCCCACCTGGATTTAAGTTGATAACATAAGCCCATTTCACATTAATCAGACATTCAATGTCAAATAAGGTTTAGCTATGATCAATCTGGACTGCTTTCAAATCCATGACAACGTTTATCATTTACTTAGGCGATTGTATTGTTCCTGAACTCCAGAAAACAATTTTTTTTACAAGCAAAATTTCAGGAAAGGAAGAACTTTGTGTACTTGTGCATGTGTATTTCCCTAAGATGCCTTAAAAACCCTGTTTTGAGTTGTTGTATACCAAGTACAGCAGGGGTGGGCAATAATATGGGTGCGGCTTGCCACAGTTAGCTCCTGGCAGGGTGTGTCTGCTATATTTACCTGTGCCTCCACAGGTATCAGTGATTGCAGCTCCCATTGACAGTGGATCACCATTCTTGGTGAATAGGAACAGTGGGAAGTGGTGCGAACCAGGTGCTTTCCCATTGGTCAGGAACGGCAATCTGTGACCAATAGGAGCTGCAATTGCCGGCACCTGCAGCTAGCTGTGCAGGTAAATATAGTAGTGGGGCTAGCCAGGAGCTAACCCTGGTGGAGTGGATCCAATCCCTGGCCCCTGAAATACAGTCATGTAGATAATTAAAGATAATGCAACCGATAGTTTTTATTTCTGGGGAAAATCTGTCTTTTCTTTCACATGTGTTGAGGTTATGTTATGTAGGTGAAGTAGAGAGCAAAACTTGATTCCTAATCTTTCCTGGTAACTTTTTTTAAAAGTATCTATGTGACTCAAGCACCTAAGTCCCATTTTCAAAAGAGATCTAGATAACTAGGTATCTAAATCCCATTCACTTTCAATGTGATTTAGACTTGTAAATGCCTATGCTGATTTTTTAAATATTTGTATTATTTGCCATGAGAAACAATTAATGGTACAAAAAGGGAATTGATTCACAGCTTGTATATACTTTCAAATATCTTGTGTTTCACAGGATCTCCAATGAATAATTTTTTGAGCATGTCAGAAAGTATGTGGACAAGGGTGGCCCAGTGGATATAGTGTGCTTAGACTTTCAGAAAGCTTTTGACAAGGACCCGCATCAAAGGCACATAAGCAAACTAAGCTGCCATAGGATAAGAGGGAAGGTCCTCTCACGGATGAGTAACTGGTTAAAAAATAGGGTAGGAGTAAATGGTCAGATTTCACAATGGAAAGACATAAATAGCAACGTTTCCAAAGTATCTGTACTGTGACCTGTGCCATTCAATATCTTCATAAATGATCTGGAAAAGGGAATAGATGGCAAAGTTTGCCGATGATACAGGATTACTCAAGATAGTTAAGTCCAAAGCTGACTGCAAAGAGTTACAAAGAGTTCTCTCTAAACAGAGTGACTGGGTAACAAAATGGCAGATGAATAAGACTCTACTTGAATTGCGGGATGATTGGCAAAAAATTGCAGGTGAGTTGCAGACAAGCCAAGGAAAATTGCAGAAAAATAATAATGGACTTTATTACTGTAAATATTAAAGTCCATTATTACTTTTCTGTGATTTTCCATTGTCGGATACCCAGGGCTGAGAGTTGGGTGCCTAGGGCTAAAGCAGAAACATGGGGCTAACAGCAGGAGTTCCCACTCCCAGGACTGGAACAGCCAAAATTGCAGTGGAGCCCTAATATTGAGGAATCAGCCATTTTCACAGTATCACAACTTAAGTTGGGCCTTCCAGATGAAATTCTGTGTTGATAAATGCAAAGTAATGCACACTTGAAAAAATCCTAACTCGAAATAGAAAATGGAGGGTTCAAGAAAGAGAGGGGTCTCAGCAAACATTTTCTCAATATGCAGCAGCAGTAAAAAAGCTAACAGAATAGTAGGAACTCTTAGGAAAGGAATAGATAATAGAACAGAAAATATAATGCCACTTCATAAATCCAGGGAACGCCCACACCTTGAATACTGTGTGCAGTTCTGGTCACTTATCTCAAAAAAGATATATTAGAATGGAAAAGGTACAGAAAAGGGCAACAAAAATTATTAGGGATATGGAACAGCTTTAAAAGGAGGTGGGATTTAAAAGAATGGGGCTATTCAAGCTTACAAAAGAGATGACTAAGGAGGGATATGAAAGAGGTCTGAATCATGTGCAGAAAGTTAATAGTAAAGTGCTGGCCACCCCTTCACATAGTACAAGTACTAGGGGTCACTCAATAAAATTAATAAGCAGCAGGTTTAAAACCAGGAAGTACTTCTTCACATATTACACAGTCAAACTGTGGAACTCGTTGCCAAGGGATATTGTGAAAGCCAGAATTATCACTTGGGTTAAAAAAAAAAAAGAATTAGACCAGTTTATGGAGAATAGGTCCATCAATGGCTATTAGCCAAGATGTTGAGAGATACAAGCACATGCTCTGGATGTCCCTAAATCTCTGAATGCCAGAAGCTGGAACTGGATGACAGGAACTGGGTCATTCAAAATTGCTCTCTTCTCTTCATTCACTCTGAAGCTACTCTCAGAGGATGGGACACTGGACTGAATGGACCATTGGTCTGACCCACTATGGCTATTCTTATGTTCTTCATTATATACTGGTACAATTTTACAACTTGCAAAAGCTTCAAGACTAAACATGTTAGTGTGGGGGCAACTTTAAAAAATATATAAGACATACATGAATAGGGAGAAGAGGGACCAAGAGGTGGAAGAGGAAAAAAGAGGTGGGAAAACAAAGCTGTCTTTGAGCCATATCAATATTTTTTAACTCAAATTTATTTAGAAACAAGGTTCAAATGTCTTTGAATTCACGTAATAGCTTTCAACTACAGTAAGATATTCATTCTTTGGCTGTTTCCTCAGATAGGGTACTGGGATAGTTCTAACTAGGGAGGCTAATGAGGGCGATAGAAATTGCAAATGAAGCGCAGGATTTAAATATTGTGTACTTCATTAGCATATTCCCAGGCAGTTGCCATTTTGGAAACTGACTAGCCTGGAATAACTGCCCACACCTACACGTGGCAGAGATAAACCCCTTAGTTCGACTTAACAGTTAAACCTCAAAGGTTCTCGAATTGTGTTAGTACACTTTAGTTTCCTAAAAGACTCAGCAAGGAGCAAACTAGTTTATGTTGGTGAGATTGCAATTACATATTAATCAAACCAGATCTGTTTGGTCTTTGAGCTAATTAATATAGCCATATCCTGTGAAGTATACCACTCTCTGTGGATTGATAGATTACATATGTAACCGACACACCTCCTGTATGATGTACTGTCCCATACAGTGGAACCAAAACCACTTACAGAGAGAATAATAAGTCTGTTCAAAGTTTTATTTAAATTCCGTGCTTCATTTGCAATTTCAGTCGCCCTCATTAGCGTCCCTAGTTCAAACTAGGGGGCTAGTGTAGACGTACCCATAGTTCTGAACACCAGTCTTCTGTGTTTTGTGGAATCGTTAGGTTGGTGATCATTGCAGTCCTCAAGAACCAAATTTTCTGTGGCAGAGCTTACCAGAGGTTACCTAGATGAGATTTGCTTCCTGAAGTTGAACACAGTTTTAACTTTTGTGTCTACCTCTTTCCATAGCTGCAGTATATGCACCAGGTTTCCTTATACACCAAGAAACATCAAAGTATACATCCTTTATCCTGTGCATCCTCTATAACATCCAGTACCTCGATTATATATTTTGAAGAGTTTGTTTGTGCAAAATAAAGCCATACTTCCCAATTACCTACAGATACCAAATTTTGCATAAACAATCCTGCCACTTACATTAGCTGAATTCACAACTATGTACACCAGAATATGCTAGGGGAAAGGTTTAAATAATTATTTCTGTTTTTCATCAGAAAAAGTCATGACTTTTATAATCAGAGTTCATAAAAAATATTTGCTAACAAAATTAAAATTGAGTCACCTATTCAACTGTCATTTTAGTACAAGGAAAATTGTTACTGTTACAAGTCAGAAAATAATTCAAATTAGCTACAGAAAGAGTAATAGAATCTTTATGTGTGTCTGATTCAACTGTACTATGTATGGTAATTATTCAATAAAATGAACAATCTTTGAAGTTGAAATCCTACAAATTTTAAACTGTTCTTTTACTTCCCTTTTCCAAGCACATTAATAAAATTTCTATTGCATAATTTAATTTCTTGAATTTTCCTGTAAGTGTAATCTACACAAAATCACTTTGCCTCACCTGCTAGTTTTGAATTTAATATTTTATTGTATCAATAATAGCCTGAGATCCACAGAAGCATATTTAATATTCCCATAATATGCTCTGCCATTGGGATTCTCTTAGGGGATTGTGTTAAATCCCATTTGCACACTTTCATAATGAACTCTAGATGAACAGAGTTCCCCTTCATTAACAAGTTCACATAGTGGACATGGGTCTGGAGAGTTTCTAAACTGTTTCTAAGCTACCTAGTAGTTCTGGGGCCTGTGGCAGTCCTAGAGAAATTAATATGCTAGCAAGTGTTTTAACTGTAAGTACTGATAATCTGTTGAGGGTGGAGTATCATAACGTTGCTTTTGCATTAAAAAAGAAACAAAACCTTCATCTGTGGCTGTTTGGGAAATCCAAATGATGCCCTTGCACAGCTTGTTCTTCCAATTTATGTATTTATTCCTAATCTGCAAGTCTGGCTTGCCCTGAATAGGTGCTTCTATATGATGGGCAAGATGAAACTGGTATCTCTATCCAATCTCTGTCGACACTTTATTTTACTCCATTGGGCAAAAAAAGGAACCTAAGTAGACTCACAGTGGGAAATGGATTCATCAATACACATTCAATTTCCATCCCAATGGATATAAAGGTATTAGCATACTAGAACCAGGTGGACAACTGTGATATGATTATTCTAATTTTATAGGTCTGGGAACCCAACTTGCCTATAGGGAGTTGCAGTTTTTAAATGTTAGTCAGAGCTACTGACTACACCTTGCAGGAAGGCACTACTAATCATATTAAAAGTTTCTAATATGCAGATATGCCATTTAGAATATTGAGAAGCCTAGGAAGAATATTCATTCTTGTTATGTTAGTACTTTCCCTCTGGCTTTGGGAGACAAGATGCCACCTATTTCTGTCACAAACTATTTGAGAAACGATGGGATCTAAAATGATCTGCACTAGTTTTTTAATATTTCTTGATACTTTTCTACCTAAATACTTAATTGCATCCATTTGCATCTATTGATTGTCACTATGTAACAACCAGGAGATTTCCAGGAATTTAGATTGTTCCCAATTTATTTTGTTACCAGACACCAATCCCAATTTTTGATTTTGTGATAAGAGGGCTATGATTTTGGGCTAAAAGATGTAGAAAGGTGCACTGTCTGCACAGAACAATGATTTATGCTCCATGAAACAGCACTGTATGGGCCCAGAATGAACAACTGAGGCTCCTAAATCACTCTGATGCTTTTGAGCATTTTTGAGCATTTTGCCCTAGGCAGCTAACATGCTGTTTCATCTACCACAAAGCAACAAAGAATCTACCTGTTTACCAGAGCAAAAATTAACTGAATCACTAATAATAATAAATTACCATCAATCTGTATTGTTTCATTGATAAGAAAAGTGATCAACCTCTAGCACTATCTTTGAAAGGGTTTATTAATACTGATCTCTACTGATGTGAACATCAACAGCTATTGACCTGAAAAGGTCAATATTTAATGCAAGAGCCAATAAAATCTCAATATTCACCCAAATAGTCAGTTTATATATCTTCACGTACATTCTGAATGTATTCATTGGAAAGAATATATGGGAATCTTCCATTTGGCCACAAAATTAAAAAATGAAACCGTTTCCTTGAAATAAACATGCCCAAAGTATATACAGGGGTCTAGAAAAGCTTTTGTTATTTTCTGGGATGTGAATAATAATACCATAGAATTCCCTATAATTATTGCAATGCATTAATTCACATGTATCATCTAACTGGTAATTTTCCAGATCTTATTATTGACCTCTGTGGAGGGAAGTAATAGAAACTTATTGACATGTCACTAAAAAGTATGAGCTAGTACTTTACTCTTATACCTAGCAATAAGCAGATAGTTATATTTGTTTTCACAAATAAAAAATTATTGACCACAAGTAGTTGAGGCCAGTCATAGTTACATTGAAAGACAATTAATCTTAGAGGTTAACCCATAAATGAATGTTACATAAAGTTATTTTTTAAATGCCTCCATCAATTTTACCTAGAAAGATCACCATTGTGGCCATAGATTTAAAGTGTTATGGTTTTCTAAAACCATGGTTTTTGAATGGCTTCGGTTTGTTGTGTGGGAAAGCTATATGTGATTGTCAGAGGCTAATCACTATGCAATAATTTGTGCGTGAAGTTGAATTAGTTTACATTGCTCATTATAAATCTCTGGGGGGATAAATAGCAGAAACATCTTGACTTACCACAAAACAGTTTCTGCTAGTAATGAGCCAGAATAATTTTTCCCATATACTAATAATTGATATTTAAATTTCAATTAAATCTAGCTCACCAATTGTCTGTTGATTGGTTCTCATTCCTGAAGTTTACAAAGGGAATAGAGTCAAGACATTTGATTGATATATTTTCCATGAAAAGAAAACCTTTCTTGACAATTTATTACAGAGGGTCAATAAAACAGTAATAAGCAAAATGTAACATGACAGACATTACATGCAATCCATAATTATTGTCATTAGTTAGGCCTGTTTAATAAATATAGCATTCTGGTGGATTGGAAAATGTCTTGTACAATTTTTGAAATAATTTATTATTGTTCTTTTTATGTATGGTTGACTTGAACTGTTTTTAACTAAAAGCAAACCAAATGTATTCTGTTCCAGAGTACATTCATATCAGTAGTTCCTCAAGTAAGTAGATGATGCATTTTGATTACTAATGCACCACAAGCAGATGGCAACGGCCTTGCATTTCTGACCTTTTGAAGTATTCTGTTGTTATTTCCCTATGATTTCCAGTGGCCTTGCATGGCATGAAATTTCAGCTGGAAGCGTTTGTTTACTAGGAATACTTTCTGAAACCCTGCAAAATTACAAGAACTGTGATACAGTAACTCTGTGTTAGAAGCAACGAAAGAAGATCAGATATTTTAAGTGCCAAATTTCCAACTAGCTTGTGCAGACTAATTTCACAATGTGCAACCAAGAACTACAATTGCATGGATAGGATTTTTACAGGTTTTGGGTGGTAATGCATTGAGCATGTACACACCCAGAATGGGCAATGTAAAGGGGGTGACCTCTGACTCAGTGGGCATCATCTATTTGCAGCATTGCATGAAGTGCACCAAAGTTGGTTCAAGCCTGCACAAAACAGAAGCTGTTTTAGAACCCAGGTGGACAAAGTCTCCCATCAGCCCTCAATTTTTCTGCGAGGTCACACACGCTGGCTTCAAAGAGGCAAAATCTGAGACCAGGAACTCATATATACACACTAATTATGTTGGAGAGAGACAGGTTTTTTGAGTGTGGAGAAGAGTTTTGTGATAAAAGGGACAGGAGAGAGGTCAGGGTAGAGGAAGAAATAGGCTGGTTTGGGACACTCATGAGAAGGAATGGCAGACGGGAGCTAGAGAATGGGGCCTGAAGTACAAGCAGCAATGCTGAACGAGCCTATTAATTCTGAGGCAGATGAGGAAGAGGAGAGAAAGAAGAGAATAAGGGCCCTGATTCAGAGGAAAAGTCCACAAGCTGCCTCCTTGCTTCCTGATCCTGGAAGAGCCTTTGGAGAAGCAGACATTACATACTCTCTACAGGGAAGTAAGAAATGGCTTGGAGATCTATACTCATCAGAGGCATGTCCTGCCAGTCCTGCCTGTTTCTGTGAAGGCCATCATGGCACATGGAATTCTTTGAGACATCCAGGCTACCATGTAGTCAGTCACCTGCACATACCTTCCTAGGTAAATTCCTTAAGCATTTCCTCATGGGATCAGCTAATGTATTCATTGTTTAAGGGACAAAGAGAAGTAACAGCAACCCATACAGGGGTTCTGTAAAATGGCATAGTCCTTGTCTGTCCCGGGCATCATGTCTCTCTGAAGCCATCGAAATAATCAAATATTTTCTACCAAAAAGGAAAGTCTACTCCTTGTACATAATAGCAGTTCACAAATTTCAAGCAGTTGTTCACATATGCAGCAGTCTAGTACCTAGAACACTGTCATGACTCCTTCACACTCAGGCACTCTGGTCTGCTAGAGGGAAGAGATTATTTGATTATGCAGATCATCATAACACATATCAGTAACCCTTGTCATTGCTAGCACCCCAAATTGGAGATGAGTAATTGGTGTTGAGTTATCACCACACCATGGACAATGTAAAGATAAAGGTTTGCAAATGCACAGCACCCAGTTTAAACAAACATGACAGGTTCCTGGGACACTTGAAAGTACCAGCTGGCTGTTTAACATACCGTAGCTGAAGAGCATGGGATCATAAATGACAAGAAAAAAACCCAGTGAGCTCTTGCCCCTGTCACTCCTAACCCTCTTTTTTAAGACACTTCCTAGGGTGCTAAGACTAGTGAATGAGGTCCTGCTAAGTCAGTGAGTGTGTTGTGTGAACAAGTTTCAGCACTAAAGCAGCAGAGGCAAAAATGTGCAAAAACACTGTGAAGAGCTGAGACATGGGCTGTCTAAAACACCATTCAGTTTTATGGTCAGGTGTTTTCTTTTTTCATTTGGATAAATTGCTGGTCATTTCCTGAGTAAGAAAGTGACAGTAGGTAGTGTATCTTCTCAAGATTGCCACCAGTATGTCTTTTTCATATTTTAGTCCTATTTTTTTATATAAAGAAGAGTCACGGCTTTCACTGAAATAGCAGAGATTTTTCATTCAGATAGAATCATTATCCACATTGCTCAATGAAGACACTAGCCTCATCAGTGGCTGTTGACATTTAAAATTGACAGGAGGGAGCAAAAACTTTGAATATACATAAACTAATGGAGCTAGCAAAAGCAGCTGATTAAACTAGGAGCATGCTGTTAGGTGCAATAATCTCAATTCCTTATTGAAAAGAGAGTACATGAGTCACCCAAAAAAGGGATTCATATTTTTTTCCAGACATGTCCTTTCTTAGCATGCTGCTTAAAGACACAACTGTATAAAACAGGATTGACGTTATGTAATTACTTGCCTTTTACACTGTGCTAACTTAATTTGCTTTTCGTTCCCAGGTATTTAAAAGACCATTATTTTCCCATCAGACTTTACTGTCTGCCAATTAAAGCATTAGATCGATGAGGTGGAGAGAGAGAACTTTGTTATAAAAGGTTTCAGGTAGACATATTGAAAACATCTGTTTTTCATTGCTCAATTTTTTTGAAAATGGCTACAACTGTACTGGTTAATAACAGCAGCTTCACCGACATTTTTTATATATTGTTTTTTCCAACTTTGTTCTCCAAAGCAAAATGTTTGAGATTTAATAACTGTTTTGCTTAGCAACCTTAAGTGGAAAAGTAAGAGCAATGGGAATCAAATCCAGCAGCAACAGCTGTTTTTTAAGTCCCTCTTGTCCTCTTGGATGTACCTACTAACATTACACCCAATAAGTGCACATTTTTATGGGCTGCAACTATGACATGGCTCTGTACTTGGTCTCTGGAATTGTTGTGTTTTCCAGTGATTTGCTGGATATTTTTCAGTGGGCCAATATTACAGCTTCACTTGGATCTTTTCTGAGCTTCATGATCAGAAATCATTAGTGTCCAAGAATACATGAAGCTAGGGTTGAATAAGTAAGGTCTAGCCAATGAAAATGCAAGTGCTGTCTTTTGTTATTCACTGTTATTTTAAGTAATAAGAGCTATGTTGGTAAGGTCTTTCTTTCTTGCATGGCACTTTGAATTCAGGTCATTTTCCTTCTCTCTGTGTAGTTATGGGAAATGGCTGCACTTTTGAGGTGCAAAAAATTATAGTAATTGCATTATGCATGAGAACTGTGGAAAAGGGTAGCTAGTAAAAAGATATACACATTTTCTTTTCTCAAAAAGAGCATTTTAAATTAAAAGAATAATGGATAAAAAGGTCACTATTAGCAGACTAAGGTTTACCATACCATTAACACATTTTAAAAGAGACACCATTTTAAACAATTATAATATGACTATAAAGTGCAGTGTTTAAGAATACAGTGGAAGTTTCTTAGTATTTCACTTTGACAAAATATGATTGTTCTACTGTAACCTTCATTTAACTTTTTTCTAACAAATTATGTTCTCACTTTCAGGACTTAGAAAAGAATGTCTTGTACTTTCAATTAGGGATCACACAAGTATCAGAATTAGGAATCTAGAGAACAGATTTTTTTTGATTATGCCATCTTCTTTGGATTCCTGTATTTTATCATCTACCATATCTCATTAGGAGATGCCAAATTTGCATCTAATTATTTTATTAGCTTCATCAGAGGATCCAAGACACATCCAAGAACAATCAAAACTTAACATGAAAAAAATTACATTTCATTGTGAAGGCAAAGTACATTTCAGTAAATTTGTACTTTCCAGTCAGGATGATCCAAGACACATCTGGGAATATATGCATTTGGCTATCAGGTCTCTGTCGTGAGATGTACAAAATCATATCTTCCCTCCTTTTTAATACTAAAATTCACCTCCTAATCCATTGAAGATGGTATCCTTAAAACTTTTTCCACCCAAAAAGGAATATCTGATGGCACATCTATGAACAAAATCCAATTGCACTTAGGTTCTGTTAGTGAGCTCCTCACCTTCCAGCCTTTCTTTCAGTTTACACTTTCTCATTTCCAGTTTCCTGTAATCAGATGAACTTTCCTTATATAAGGCTTCCGAGAAAGCCATAACACTTTAATACTATGTGGCAAGAAACAGTTAGTTATTCAGTGAGGGGTCCTCTTTACTTTTATTCAGTGCTTCAACATTGGACAATGATGGGATACTGTTTGTTGGGTAAAATGTTAAACCGAGAGCCTGTTCCTCTTCTGTCCATTAAAGCATCTTTAACCCATTTTGCAAGTGTAGAATGTTTAGCTGCAAAGTCCAAGCCATATCTGAACATGGGTAGTTTCATTCCACCTAATTAAATGTCCCATGAAGTTTCAGTACATACTGTATATTTTGTTTCCTGTCTGGAACAGCCGTGTAGTGTTCCTGGATGCTATTAAATAGCTACCTTAATCCATCCTAGAGTTGGCAACATTTCTGTGTTGGTTGCAATGATTTCCATACATTACTATATAGTTTGTAAAGCGCCTTGTGATTTTTTAGGCTGATCAGCATTATGGAAGCATAATATTTTATTATCATTTTACTGCTTTTGATTTTTATGATGTCCGTTGTAGCTAATTTGTTCCATGAGCATTTGTTTAGAAGGATGAACCATTTGCAGCTGATGCTCCGTGATTGCTTCAAAGATATTCAGTGCACTGTCCCCCTTCCCTACAATGCCAATGCCATCCTTCTCTCCTGTAAGACCAGAGGTGGCCAATAAGTGGCCTGTGGCGTGCATGCCATTCACCAGAATTAGCCTCTAGAAGGCTGCCAGATGCTTTATTGGCTTGCACATCCACAGGTATGTCCAGGGGAGCTGACAGATTTCGCGAATCCCTGGGCAAGGTATGTGAGTGGGGTGGAGGAGGAGGAGCAGTTCTACGCTCCCTGAAGGGATGTGGGCAGAAGAGACAGACTGGGGGCAGCCAGTCCTCAGCACCACTGGGACCACAGCACACCCCCACCAGCCCTCAGTGCTACCTGATTTAAAGTGCCTGGGAGGCAGTGGCAGGGGCTGGGAGCTCCAGGTCCCTTTGAATTGTTGGGCCCCAGGTTAACTTTCCCCTTTTCCCTCCTCCTGTTGGCAGGCCTGGGTATGGTTGCTCACGGCTCCTCTTGGCCTTGGTTTCCCATTCTCAGCCAACGGGAGCTGCAGGAAGCAATAGCCTGGCCCACACTACTTTCCACAGCTCCCAGAGATCAAACAGATGGTGGGATGCTGAAATATTTAATCCCATCAAAACTTTAGGTTCCTATAAAAAGTTTAGATATTTAATCCCATCAACAGTTAGGCATGAGTTAAAGGTTAAGCAGTTTGGCAGTGTCAGGACCAGTGTTCCTTCTAATCTGGGTGGCAGCACAGCTTCAGAGGAGATTGATCAGCTCCGCCCAGTCAGTCAGCTCTTGAGCCTCTCACTGGGTAGGGATCATTACAGGAAAACAGAGATACTTCCAGGTTTAGGGAGTAGCTGAACAGGACTTTTTTGAATGCCAGTGGTGCCTAAATATTGGACTGAAGCACCTAAATGGATAGTTAGTGCCTCGGCATTCCTTTTTAATCTAGCTCTTATTACTGAGTCATTGCTAAGAATATAATGGTAGATATTCAAAATACCTGGTGTGTCTAATTCACATCAATGGGAGTGAGATACCTAAATGACATTTTTGCCTTTGAAAACCTATTCCAATTTCACTGTATACTCACAGTATAAAACCCGTGAAGTCACCTTGAGAGGACTGCATGGCTCAGGGAGCTAGTAATGGTTAAAGTAATTTTCGCCTCTATATTAAAAGTCGAATATAGAAATGTTCACCTCTTCATAGCCAGCCGAAATACAACATAGGGGACCAGTGAATAAAAGAAACCAGAGATAATCGGATTGCCATTTATCCTGGGTTTTGCGGGATCTTCCTAATTATGGACATAACAATCCCACATAAATGTCCCCAAAATTTTTTAGAACATGGTACAGTATGAGGCAAGTTGAAAAGCAAGCTTTTATTCCATTTTTAATCACTGTTTACAGATGAGTTTTGGCCATCTTATTAGGTCTGGTGAGTAGTGTATTTGTGTGGATGATATGTTAGAAGGAAGTTTTCTAGTTAGATCTTACTGCCTTGGCAAGGTGTTAGAGCCGAGGATTGTGGGGGAATCTCTGTTTTCAAAAAGAGAGAGAGGAAAAAAAAATCCTGGTCATTTTTATTGATAAAAGACACGCTGCATGGTAGTTCGCACCCGTGTTCTAGTCAGATTCCACTTTAAATAATTACATTTGGCCTATTCATATTCCCTTGGCAAAATGGCATGTTCTTTTTCTGTCCTAGACTGTGTTGTATTTTGCTGTGTACTATTAAACAATCTCTTCTGGAGATGAGGCTGCTTTTCAGCAATGGCTGAAGTGATTATATATTTTGTAACATATAAGGACTGGATCCAATATGATGCAGCAATGTCAGAATGTTGCAGATGTAAGTGCAAGCTACGAAATGATGAACAGGAAAAGCAGCACAGAGAAAAGAGATCCGACATTAACGAGAGAGTTGCAGCACAGCCGATAAGTTCTTCTTTTCTAGTAATAGGGGTAAGGTCAGAGATAGTTTCTGACTGTAGCTATAGTCCTCTTCGTTGTGCTGAGAATCACCTGTAAACTTATGTGCACTCAGACAAGTCCTTCTGACTGTTTTATACCATGATCTTCTGAGAGTAGAGAGAAGGGAACTTGCCTCCTCTCCATGCAGAGAACAGTTAGGCCCAGATGAATAGAAGTATTTAGGCCCCTAACGTCCACTGATTTCAGTAGAAGAAAGGAGTCTAAATATCTTTGTGGATCTAAACTTGTGCGTAACCTTTTTTGAGCCTCAAAATAGCCTCCATTCACTGTGGCATTAAAACATAACTTCCTGTCATGCCTTCCTGTACTCTGCACAAGGATATTCATAAACAAGAGAGTTGTGCAAATAAATGACTTAGGAGGTTGCTGTCAATTCCAAAAAAGTTTGGGGAGGGTGGAATTGGTTAAGGCATAATGAAAGTCAGTGATTTTGGAATTTTCAGTGAATTGAAAAAGTTGAAAAAATTTGAGGTATTTAAAAAAAATAAAAGACAAGGAAGGGAAGGTCTAGAATAATAAGGTCTAGTAGGTACAGGTGGTAATGCATCCTTCTTCTGTCCCTATATCCAATGGTCCAGTAGTTATGGCATTCTCCTTTGATGTGAGATGCTCAGATCCAAATCCCTATTGTAAAGTGGGGATTCAGCTCCCCTTTTGCAAATGTCACTTAAATTGTCTGGTGCGGGTAGCCTGAAATGCAGACTTATCCTGAAAAGAATTTGATTCATTTCTGAAATTTTTTTCTTTGTTTTGATTGGAATAATTTCCCAAAATTGACATGAATTTGAACAATGTTTTGGTTAACCAGAATCCTCATCTTTCAGATGAAACAGTTCACTGAGCTCTAATGACCAGTGCCAGAGGATATATATTTTGTGATGTGCTCTGAGATCCTGTGGGACGAGAAAGCCACAACAATTGTTTCTAGCTCCCCATACATTGCGTTTATTTCTCAGACCACAGCACAGACCTCTTTATGCTTTTCTTATTTAAAAATATTGACCTCTGCATGTATTATTTACATGTTGCATTCTGAAGCAGAGGCCTGTGGAGGTGTTTAGAAGAATGACTTAAAATGGGTGCACTCTTTTTGTCAGAGAACGCAGTCTTCATCTTTGGAAGTGTGAATAAGTGCTGAGAGAGCACTTGAAGCAAAGTTCTGGCCTTGTTGTTTTAGAAAGGTTTGATGTATTTTGTATTATTAATGAGCACAAGCTTCAAGATTAGAAAGCCAGTACTGATGCATTCTTTGCAGTTGACCTTGCAGTTTGGCAACCAGGGAGCCTATGTTTGAAAGCTAACTTGAGAATTAAAATATTATCAAAAAGAACATCTAATAGAAAGCACAGGGTCCTCAGTCCGCTTGCACCCTTTACACTGATGTGCTACAGAAAATGTTATTTGTGCAAACAGGATAAAACCCACATTGTTTAAAGAGGCCTACTTAAATAATTTTGTTGTATGTCTCATTTCACACTTTGGGCTCAGCAGACAGAGAGGTATTTATTAATAGCATCAGCACCTGGGGCTGTTGCTAAATAGGTAATAGTCACCCACGGTATTGTCTTTTACGTTAATGGGAAATAGCATGTAAGCATACATGTTTCACTGAGATATTTAATTCCGAAATTAATCTGAACCTCTCAGTGTTACTATTTGTTTCGCTGCAGTTCAGGTAAATGTACGGCTCTTTCTAGCAGATCACCCAAAGATTGCCTTCAGTAATTCAAAGACATTTGTTGGATTGCTTAGCGTACAAGCCATTTAGATTATACCATTATCCCTTTTCTTTTATTGCCAAGAGTCATCAATAACATTTTCTTGTTGGATACTTTTATAGTCTTCAGGCTCTGATCACTTGCAGTCATGGCAGATCAGACCAAGTTCTCAGTATATGTCCATGTGTCAAGTGTTGATAGTTCTGCTATTCCAGAAAGCCAGAGGTTAAAGAGTCGCCAACGAGTAAGGCAAGTAAATGTGTAGTTTGCAGGGCCCATATGTAGATAAATATTAGTTGATCGCTTTGGGATTTTATGTGAAGTGTTGTAATGAATGATCGCTATCATACTAGGTGCACCTCAATAACAGAGCTACAAAATAGCACCCGAAGATCTCATTCTCGCTCCCATTCCTATTTTGTAGTCAAGGCAATTAGATCAGGGAACTTCCTCATTCTGTCCATATAATTATTATCTGTATATCCTGACTGCAAGGACCTATCAGAACAAATTTATTCTCTATTAACAGCCAGTACTATTGATCAGTGTCCAGCTTTTCAGATATCTATTCCCAGAATGCTTAGAAAGATCAAGGTAACACTCTAACATTTCTTTGGGGAAAGGGCGAATTTACATTGTGAAGGTGTCCTCCCATAGGACAAGAATAGAAAAAAAATGACGAATTTATTTCCCTTATAGGCACAGATGAATTGTGAAATTAGGGGCATGTCTACACAGCAGGGCTAAACTCAAAATAACTAATGCAACTTGAACAATGTTAGTTACATTGCTTATATCAAAATAGCTTATTTCGACTTTTGGTGCTGTCTACACAGCAGTTATTTCAAAATAGAGCACTCTTCCTCTGACTTCCCTTACTCCTCATATAATGAGGGTTACTGGAGTCAGAGTAAGAAGCCTGTTATTTCAAATTTATTTTGAAATAACTGGCTTGTTGTGTAGAGGCGCACTATGTTATTTTGGAATAACTAATATTATTCCAAAAATAACACTGCTGTATAGACATAGCCTTTGACTTAACATATTTTAGTATGCCTTGATTTTATGGAAATGATATTTTTAGGCTTTAAATGAGACCACTGTGACTGCTTTCCTTCTGCAACTTACCAAAGCACAGGATCTGCAATTCCAATTGATTTTATCCTGTAAAAGCAAAGACATCCTCTGCTTGGTAGCCAAGCTACATAATACATGCTCAGAGCATCAGGCCCAAAGAGAATAATGTGGATCAATATGTTAGACATGAAAGCAGCCTTCAAAGCCTTTCTTCGTTTTCAGTAGGTGACTCATAAAAAAGAGTTTATTGCCCAACCATCACTGTGGTCAAAAATATCAAAATTATCAGCAGTCACTTAATAGAACTCAGCACATAAGATGGTGAATGTCTGATGTACCAAATACATTGGAACATGTCTTAATGTAGATTCTCCTTTCTTAGGTTAACTCATTTTGTGTACCCACGGCAGAGTAGGAGTGAATAATACATTTAGATTAAATCTAACAATAATTCCAGCTACAGTTCTCCAGTCACAACCAAAAGATCTCCAATCATTACACTGTTGTACAGACTGTCAGAGACCACCATATTAGATTGGATTTGATGCAAGGTTTATGTCGCCAAGTGGTCTGTCTATGACAGTAGCCAATTCTAATTGATTGTATCCTGTAAGAGCAAAGATATCCTCTGCTTAGTATCCAGATGCTTCAGGAGAGGTATAAGAACCAAATAGTGGGCAGATAGATTATTTCATATCACCCACCCACTGCACCTTCAGTCTCATTCTGGTCTCTAATCATTAACAATTGGCTTAAATACTTAAGCATGTGCTTTGGTATCTCTTCCAAAAATATTATGGTTAATTGTAGCAACTCTGGATATTCTTGTTATCCATATAATTGTCCAATCCCTTTTTGAAACTAGCTATGAGTTCTTGGTCTCATTGACTTCCTGTGGCAATGTGTTACAAAGTCAAATTACATATTATATAAAAATATTTCCATATTGTAAAAGTTCTGAATTAGTGGACTTGGCCATAAATCTTCCTTTAGAGGTTTCAAAAAGACCTGAGATCATTTTTCGGGAGCAGATTTTTACCACGAGCAGCCTGTCACTCACTGATTGGAAAGTGAAATGGAAGCAGTGAGGCAGAAAGGTTACTTACAGCAGGTCATCCAGACATTGGAAGTTTCCAGCAGAAAATCTAATAATAGAGCATACTAAAAATCTGAGGTCAGCTTTTTCAATTGGTTTGGTTTAGAATACAGTGTTTTCTACATGTCCTTGATTTTCTTCTAGTTTGGTATGGATCATTTTCTAGCTCACTGAGTTTTAAAGTGGGGGTTTTCTGTGCTGCAAGAAGTTATAGTGAAGGGGAAAGTCTCTCTTCTCACCCTAAGTCAAGGTTCTTCCAGGCCCACTGATAGGGGAAGAGGAGAATAAAGAGAGCAACTGTCTAGGGTCTGACAATTCAAAGGGGCCCTGGGCTCCTGACCACCACTGCTGCTCTTGTGGCAGTGGTGGCAGCTGGAACCCCAGGCCCTTTAAATTGATGCTGGAACCCCATGTGCACACTGCAGAACCCCGAGTAGCACTCTCTAGACAGCGCTGATTGGGGCAGCAGAGTCCTGGTGCCACAAACAGCCAGCTGCCCAGGCCCCACCCCTTCCCAGAGCACAAAGCCAGCCCCCTCCCCCCCTCCCCCCCACACACACACTCCTGGGCTGGGGCCTGGCAAGGCTGTAAGCTCACCTGTATTCTTCAGAGACCCTTCCTTTCTCCTCTGTTATCGTCTTTGAATTCTTTGAACTTAAAATTCACTGCTCAATGAACTAATAGCCCCCCGCTCCTGCTTTATTTTCACAAGGTCCAAGAGAGAGCTACTTGCAATTTCTTGTACTCCTCCCTCTGTTGTGATCCCCCACATACAGTAAATGTCTGCATTAATTCTGAACGTATTTGTATTGATTTTCATTTACACCAGGAGGAAGTGTCACAATTTCTGTACTTGAAGCCTGTAAATAGAATTTAATTCATATTGTCAAAACACCCCAAAGGCTAGGGAGACTTAGATTTACAGATCACAATTTTCAGAAGGGCAGAGGGACTATTCTTTGTACTCTGTCTGCACAAGGGAGGAAGCCTGGCATCCAAAAAGACCTTTGCAAGGTGGATCAGAGCCTGCATGGCTGAAGAATATAAAGCAAAAAAGAGCAGGCTTGCAGGTTCATCTGATCACATCCCCCAAGGACAATACCTGTTTCCTACAACAAAAGAGCAGAAGCTTCTTCTTTGAAATTGTGCAGGGCTGCAACCTAGACACTATTGTTCATTTTCCTGTGGCACTGTCAGTAAAACCAGATGACTTACATCACATGGAGCTTTCAGAAGAAGAGTTCTGCAGTCAGCTGCTCCTCCTTTACAAAGTTCTGTTCTTTTCTTTCGTCTACTATAATGACTGATGTAGGAATAATTGAGAAGCTAGGATCAGACTCTCGGGGTATGTCTACACTACCCTCCTATTTTGAAATAGGAGGGTAATGTAGGCATACCGCAATTGCAAATGAAGCCCGGGATTTCAATTTCCCGGGCTTCATTTGCATAAGCCGGGCGCCGCCATTTTTAAATCCCGGCTGGTTCGAACCCCGTGCTGCGTGGCTACACGCAGCACGAACTAGGTGGTTCGAATTAGGCTTCCTAGTTCGAACTACCGTTACTCCTCGTGGATTTAAAAATGGCGGCGCCCGGCTTATGCAAATGAAGCCCGGGAAATTGAAATCCCGGGCTTCATTTGCAATTGCGGTATGCCTACATTACCCCGCTAGTTTGAATTAGCGGGGTAGTATGGACATACCCTCAGGGAGTGTAAAGTGGGACAGGTACATTAATTTCTGTGGATCTATACCAGTTTACATTGTCAGGATCTGACCATATAGATGTTATTCTTAGGTATAGAAATACCTCTTCAACCCTCCTTCTCCTGAAAGAGCTGGCTGTATTTTCATAAAATTGCGGAAATACATTTTGAGGAAGAAATTCCACTCTGGAGCCATTTGAAGCTTGACCTTCAATATTGGTGCACTGATAGGGCTGTTTCAATGGAAATAAATGAAAGCTGCTGTTCTCTTTTAGTTTCATCATTTACAGCTGTCTCTTAAATGAAGGCCAGATTAGCCTCAACTATGGTGAATCATCTCACTTAGAACAACTGAAATGTTTTAAGTTATAAAAATATATTCAGGACTTCAGCAGACACCATAGTCTGGAATCAACACACTGTAGCATGACCAGTGCCCTCAGTTTCTACTCAGACCTGTGCAGAATCAGATCCTTTGACATCATATTGACTCAGATCTATTTTAAATTGTATATTTGTTTAATGTTGGCATTTAAATCCAGCCCTACATTTTGATCATTCGAAATATGGGTATTTACTTCTGGGAGTGGGGAGGTTATTATAGGATGAGATTTCTTTCTCTTTTTCTTCACTCTACACCGTCCATCTAATAATTAGCCTGAGAATCTCTTTTGCATTTCCTGCACAGGTTTTAGTGACTAATTATGAGAAAAATAAAGGGTAAAGTTAAAGTAATACACCTACATCTGAAATAGATGTAAATATAAAGATTTTACTTTACCTACACAAAGCTTTCAAAATCTGCAAACTGATAAAAACTTGGAGTGATAGATTCTCTCTCTCTCAATACCTATGACTTTTGAAGATCAAGTTTTATTATGGTTTAATAGATGGTATCATTATATTCCCAACTGGCATACTGTTGGTTGTTTTTGTAGTTTATTTTCTTTTTTGAACTACCTAGGTATACAGGCAGTCCCCGACTTATGCAGATCTGACTTATGTCGGATCCGCACTTACGAACGGGGCTATTCTCGCCCCGGAGCTCACGGGCAGCGGGTCACCACCCGTGTCCTCTGAGGCGAGAAAAGCTTCTCCCGGTTTCCCTAGTCTGCTGGGGGGGGGGGGTCCAGCAAAGCCGCTGGACCCCCTCCTCCCCCCCAGCAGACCAGGGACACCCGAGCAAAGCCGCCACCTGGGCAGCTTTGCTCCCGGGCAAACGAGCAAAGCCGCCCAGGCGGCGGCTTTGCTCTGGTGTCCCTGGTCTGCTGGAGGGGTCCAGCGGCTTTGCTGGACCCCCCCAGAAGACCAGGGGGAAAGGAGCAAAGCCTTGGAGCATGCCCGCAGCGGGACAGCCCAAGCGTGCCCGGGCTGTCCCGCTGCGGGCGTGCTCCAAGGCTTTGCTCCCCGTCTCCCTGCAGACCAGGGAGACGGGGAGCAAAGCCGCTGAGCATGCCCACAGGGGGACAGCCCAAGCGTGCCCGGGCTGTCCCGCTGCCGGCATGCTCAGCGGCTTTGCTCCTGTCCCCCTTGTCTGCTGGGGGGGGGGGGGTGCAGCTAGTGCCCCCCCCCAGCAGACCAGGCTTTTCTTGCCTACCCCTGGGGTAGAGCAGCTGGGGGCTGCCGGGTTGGTCCCGCAGCGCCGCTCCAGACCAACCCAGCAGCACCCCAGCTGCTCTGCCCCAGGCGTCCTGATTCAGCCGCTGCTGGTCAGTTTCAGCAGCGGCTGAATCAGGACACCTGGGGCAGAGCAGCTGGGGTGCTGCTGGGTTGCTCCAGTAGCGCCGAGGAGCCGCACTACTGGAGCAACCCAGCAGCACCCCAGCTGCTCTGCCCCAGGCGTCCCCAAGTCAGCCGCTGCTGAAACTGACCAGCGGCTGACTACAGGAAGCCCGAGGCAGAGTTGCTCTGCCCCAGGCTTCCTGGAATCAGCCGCTGATCAGTTTCAGCAGCAGCTGACTTGGGGACGCCTGGGTTTCTTAAGTTGAATCTGTATGTAAGTCTGAACTGGCATCCAGATTCAGCTGCGGTACAGATAGATTCAACTTAAGAACAAACCTACAGTCCCTATCTTGTACGTAACCCGGGGACTGCCTGTATAGGCCATCTTTTTAGCCTCTCCTCACCCTCCCTGCCCAAACTAGTAAGATTACTTCCCTGTATTAGAAAATACAGGACAAATCAGAGTGGTACAAAACAAGAACAACTGAAAAAAGATTAATATCTAAGACTATAACAGTTTTAAGTAATTATGCATTCAGCAACAGATAGAAAAGGTGGTGAGACACACAAAAAGCATTCTTCATTTTAGTTCCTTGCCCTTTTTTAGAGAAGTTTTGATATAAAAGAAAATCCTTTTCTCATTCATTGAACAATACTATTTCATCATAACTGCCAACCTGGGAATACTGCGCAAGGAGAAATGTTTTTTAAACGCATTCAAAAATGCCTCCCTTGTGTCATAATTTGTAAAATGTGCCTGAGACCTTATAATTCATGCAATTAATACTGTGCATTAGTTTGATCATTTAGGCAAGTACACAACAGAGTTTTCAGCTCAAAATGCAGCTAGGAGTGGAACTTCAGGGATTTCTGAGCTTACATAAATCTGTACTAAGAGGATTGGTGTTTCAGAGGTCCAGTTTATATTTGCTGAACTTCTCTAACTGTGTCCTCTACGTACATTTTCAGGCACGTGGAATGATTCATTTCTGGAAATATTAACCCATGCAGTTTTACCTTTCTATGAACTTGAAATAATTTTTTAGAGATTATTTATTTAGAATATAAATTTAGAGATATTGAAAATTCTGAGTACACGAGATAAGTAAGTGGATTTGCCATCTGGAATATCAGTAATTGAAACACTGCACCAATTTGTAATTAAATTCGGTGTCACAAAGCTTTGTAATATTTGGTGGCAATCTATTTATTTCCTCATGACTTATGAAACAGCAATAGTCACTGATACAAATTAGAGGAAAAAAAGTGAAAACAGATTATATGTTGTTCATTTCTTTTGGCTTTTTCTATGATCCATGTACTTATGTGGAAGGAACATGGAGCATTTAATATGAAACAGTGAGCCTTAGAAATCTTTTGCAATCTCTCCTTCAGCAGAATGAAATGCTGTTGCAACAGGAGGGAAATTATACACCAATTATTTATCAAATCAGGAAAAATTATGCCCTGAAACATCAAAGGGATGCATTTTATGAAATAATAGAGCTAAGGCTATCCTTACTCTTTTAGCATGCAAGACTGTCTCTGGAGGGTTTTCTAGTCATCAGAACTGCTGTGTGTCCAGTATTTTGGAATAAGAAATGAAGCTGACAAGAAATACCTTAAAAATAAGAAATATTTAACAGAGTGGCAAATTCTTAGGCATTCCACACACACCTCATATTTTCACTTAATGTTCTATATTTTTCCTTATTTTAATACACATTTGGAACGCACCTTAATGTTTGCCGACTTGTCAATTTCTCAACAACTGTATCACCCTCAAATTGATTTTCAAAGTAAAGCATATGTGACGTATCACAGGGTCCAAATACAATAAATGGAGAGAAACACAAGTGGACAAATTAATCTTTTCACTTCAAACATAAGTATGAGTGCATTATTTTAAATGATGTATTCATGAGTCATCTGCAACATGCCATTCAATTCCAATCCTCTTTTTTCACATATCAGACTGAATGAATGATTTCTGAGGTTAGGAGGAAGCTGAGATTTGTCTACATCTATTTCTAAAAAGCATTTGTTACTTTTAAAAATATTTGGGTAAATAAGAAACTGAATTTTTATTGTACACAGAGATGGTACCAAAAGAATACAACCCTTTCCATCCCTCTTTCCTTCATGCAGTTTCTCACCCTTTCTAAATGAAATGGAACAATCTAGGCCTTTAACTCTTCTTTCATTTAATCTTGCTAATGCAGTCTGTCAGGATTCCAATTTTGCAACAGCATAGGTGCAGTAGCCAGTAAGTAGAGTAGCACAAAGAATACTATTCTGTATTCAAGGTTTATATTTATTTGTATCCAAATGTCTGAAAATCAACTCAGAATAAAAACTGATGCAATTGGTGAGTTCAACCTTTTTTCTTCTTCCATTCCTTGGTAATATGAGGTGCTCACTTTAATATTAAATAGAAAATATTAATCATGTTGGGCCAAATATACCCCTGATATTGTGGAGGGGTGGAGTTTTACTCAGACTGTATATTGCCCACTGAGCTAAAAGATACCAAATTAAATCAGTTAGTTGGCAGATAGCCAGAAAGGAAAACATTTTCAGGCTTTGCCACAGATGCAAATCCATGAAGTATTTCTGGTTAATCTTTAAAAACAAGCTAGGGTGAAATGAAATAAAAATGTAAAACTGAAAACGTACAGATAATGACTAAAGAGGAAAGTCAAGATGATTCTAGAAAAACTGTCAGCCTGAACTAACTTTTATTTTTTGTTTGTTGTTGTATTCCTGTGGCTCTGATAGTTTTGTTTTTTGGAAGTTTTGCTGTTTATATATGATATTGGATGGTTAATGCAGGGTATAGTCCAAATTCCAATGAAAGTCAGTGAAAGTTTTTCCATTAACTTCAATAGTATTTGTATATGATCCCAAGACAATGTGGGCCAGGTTTTGATCTCTGTTGCACTAGTAAATGCACTTAAATTACTGGAGTTATCCAGTGCAAATAAGACCAGAACCTAGTCCTCCAGTGACTCACATCCTTCCTCCCATACGTGAACTTTCAACAGAGGGCAAAATTAACTTTGCAAGTTCTTTTTCTAACAAAAAAGAAAAAAAGGCAGTTCATGTTTAAAGAAAGTTTTTGCTACTGATTCATGCACATTAATAAAATAAAGATGTGAACTATGCTCATAAATTCTTCCATCTAAACTTTTCATTCAGCATTGTAGTTAGTTATTTTGGCAAGGAGCCTAAAGCAGTAAAATATTAACATGAATAGCTGCATTAATTAATGACATTTCAGGATTGTAAAAGTACAGTATATTTAGCTTACTAAAATGTTTTTTAAGTTTCATCATACCCTGTGGTTCAAAAAAATACTGTAGTTAATCAAAGTACATAGTAGTAACAATTAACTGGGCCAAATTCTGCCCTGAGATATCTTACATAAGTCAGAAAGTTGCCAATTAGCAAAATATCATGAGTTGCATGTTAAATCATTTTTCAATATGGGAAAAGGCATCTTAGTTTCACTGAGATACTAGAAATACAAAGGGATGTCTACCAGAAAATGGGAGTGTGGCTAAATTAAGAGAAAAAGGTGATCTTATTGGAAGAGGGAGGGCAAGCCAGTGTGCTAAAAGGCCACTATTCTTCCCAGTGTCCAGACTTCCACTCCACTCACCAAGACCAGACACAGGTCCGTAGTACCTGATTTGCATTTCCTACTCAGTAGCCCATGAAGTGTTCTGTTAATATTCAAGGACTGGTATGTACAGCAAGGACTGGTATGTCCAGAAGACTCAGAGCGGACTGTTCTTCATAGGCTAATGTTGGCCCACTTATAGACTAAATAGTCTTTGGGTTTTTTTAATAAATAAAAGCAAATTCCCCTATAAAAATACTTCATTAATTTTCAGTTTGCTACAGTATGTAATATAACTATCAGAAAACACATGCCTTATTGAAACCTAAGCAATGAAACAAATGGAAATGATCAGTTAAGGTAATGTAGATAAAGATTTTAATACAGGCAATCCCCGGGTTACGTACAAGATAGGGACTGTAGGTTTGTTCTTAAGTTGAATTTGTATGTAAGTCGGAACTGGTACATATTGTAGGGGAAACTCTAGCCAAACATTTCTCCAGAGCTCAGTTTTATTCTCCCACACCTCACTTCCCTCAGTCCTTTATTCTCAAGCTGAGGTGTCTGCTGAGAAAAGCCGCTCCGCGTCTTCCTGGTCTGCTGGGGGGAGCGCTAGCTTCGCGTCTCACTGGTCTGCTGGGGGGAAGCAGCTAGTGCGGGGTTGCCTCACCCCGTTTGTAAGTAGGGATCCGATGTAAGTCGGATCCATGTAACCCGGGGACTGCCTGTACTCTTGTCATCCACATAAAATATATATGAGGGAATTTGCATTAGATATTTCAGGAATCTTTCTCATTTTTAATTAAATACAGTAGTGCAAATGCATTCTAATATTTTCTAATAAATATGGTATGGTATAGGTAATCAGTAGTATAAGGATATTGTGATGGTATTTTATGTATTATATGTTTTACATATTTTAATAACTATATAAAGATATGTACCTGATGTTTGTCAGTTTGGTGGTTTCAGCACTGCACCATAGGGTGAAATAAGATATACAATTTGAACTACGCAAATTGCGTATCTTATTTTTATGTTATTTCAAAATATCATATTTTGAAATTTGGCTCTGTCTACACATTACTTATTTGAAATAAATCACTATTCTGAAACATCCCTTACTCCTCATGAAATAGGGTTTACAGGGACAGCAGAATAGCAAGCCCATTATATTTGAAAATAACGGGTGTACTCAAAAGATTCAGAATAGCTATTTCAGGATACCTTCCGATATTCCAAAATAGTACTACAGTATAGACATAGCCTTAGAGACAATAAATATGTTGTTTGTTTTTAATATATGGTGTAAATAATTCAATATTCTTCAATACGTGCAGAAAAAGAAAGAAACTATCAAATGTATAATTCAGGTAGCTTGGTGAAAGTCAGTTCAGAGTTACTTTATATGCATCAGTGGTGTGTACGTTTAAGTCATTTTTAACTTAAATTTGTAAAACTTGAAAAGTGAAATGTTACCTTTGGTAACTATTAGAGATCAGAGTTAAGGCTGTTACACTTTATAAAAAGAATTTTCACATCTGCTTTTTAAAGGGAATTTATGAGGTGTAAAGGAATTAATGTCTTCACTTTAATAATTTCCACACCTTGTAATGTTTTGTTCCAAATGCTAACATTTTTATATGTATGTTTTTACAGCAACTTTAATCATAACAACCAGTGATCCTGGAACAATTTTTAAACTGTGGGTGCTGAAAGCATTTGAACCAAATTATTAGTCTATATACGATGGAAATCACTTCAAGTCAAGGGTGTTCTTGCATCCCCAGTATCTCTTATGATAACAAAGGTTTCTTTCTGGTCAGTGCTAGGTGTCAGATGTTTTAATCCAAGGCTCCCTTCTTCTTTCACTTCAAATATTGTGGGTGCAAAAAGGAGATGAAACTGAGGCTTTGTTAAAAATCAGTTCCCACCATGTATGAATAAATGCTCACATAAGGAGAATGATATGAGATATTATTGCAAACAATATGAGCAGCAAATGTGACTTCCTTATGATAGAATAAGATATCTTTTCCATTTGAACTTTATTAGCAAATAGCTTTTCTGATTCCTGTATCACAATATTAATTTTTTAAAATTATTTCTAACAATTTATCACTTAATAAATTCAAGAAGCAAATACAGTTTAATTTTTAATTCTTCTCCACACATGGTATAATACATTCCTATAAAGGGGAATGGGAGTTTAGTCTCTGCATGATATTTATGCTTAATATGAAAGTTGTATGCTGATATTACGAAGAGAATACACTAGAGATAGTCCCAAGCCATAAAGTTCAGGTTCAAATATAAATTTCTGCAAAGTGTGAGTGTGTTTGGTTCTAGGGTTTAGATTTGCATGAATCACTAGAATGAACCTCTTAGATTCTAAACTGTTCTCAGTGGAGTGTGAAATAAAAATGAACCTTACAAGTACATTACTATTCCTGACATCTCTATAACCCAGAGATTACCGCAATATTTATCCTCCTTAGTAGTTGGAGTGATCGTATTGTTGTTGTTCAGAGAATAAACAGTTTAGAAGACCAGTTAAACAGGATTATACTAGAAGCATGTGGACCACAAGCTTTATTTAGTGGTATGATTCATAACTATTAAAGGTGCTTATTGTCAACTATTTTTCTTTAGAGGTCCTTACTTTGGTCTGTTGTCCTCTTCTCCCCTCAGAATTAGAAAGGGCACAGAATTATGTTTTCACGTGTTATGTAAAGGACATGAAATTTAGTGAGCTTGAGCAGGAAGACATTTTGATCTGAGGACAGGAAGTTTATAAGCACACTCTAGCCTCTGTCCTATGGTGCATAGTTGGGAATGGAAGACTGCTCACAGAGAATGAGCTCAAGTAAGAGTAAGCATTAGATGTAACCTTCCATCCTCAGTGGAAATAATTCACAATGCTTACACACGTACTGTCTGCTCTCATACAAGCAATGGTTAAAATGGGTGAGGTGTGGATGGAGCATAAATGCCTGAAGAGACATGAGCTCAGGTGTGATTCTCGGTCTTTAAAAAAGGCCCTTCAGTATCTGTTGCTTGCTCTAGCCTTTCCTTTGAACTAGGCAGGAGTAATGTGATGGCTGTGTAGCAGCATGACTTTCATTAATGCAAAATCAGGTTTCCTTCTGCTCTCTATCTTGATAATTTCTATTTATTTTATATCCCTTCTCCTACAGGCAACACTCTGCATATATACTGTTGTAGGATCAAGTCCTTGAAGACCAAATAATGCAAAAAAACTCTCATCATTGTTCAACCCATCAAAAATCACATTTTTGCACCCATGTAATAGCTAAACCATTTACATTTACATTTTGAGTGTTATATGTGAATGACAAGCAGCTATCACAGGCAAAACGCTTTTGAGTATATTGGGAAAACAAAAATAAATATTTACAAGTAAAAGAATATGGTGGGCAGGCCAAAAATTTGCCCTACTCTTTTGCCCAATCTAATTGCAAAGTCTGTGTCATTCTTTCACTCCTCCTCCCCCCTCAAAGAAAGCTCCCAAATGTTTGCATGAATCTATTTTCTATTAAAAAAGAAATCAATACTAACAGACTGACCAATACTCATGAAGAGCTTTCTAAACAAATCACTGGGTGTGTGTGTGATGGAGTAGAACATGTGGGGGAGGGAAATGGATTTTGGTTTTAAGCTGCAAAGTGGTTGTTATATATTGAAACAGCGATGGGAGGGGGAATACTATAAAGAGCTTGACTCTATAAAACAGCAAATATACAGTATGTGCCTCCTAGAGAAGAGCTTTTCATTTGTAATATATTTTCCATATATGCTCTTATTGCTCTTGTAAGTACATATTTTTTGTGTGGTTCATTTTGTACATAGACAAGACATGGCTGTCACTGCTCAAACAGCCATCCTGACCAGCTTATGTAAACACTAGCTAAAGCTGCTGGAGATTATTTGCAGAACGTTGGATCTGATGAGCTCAAATATAAGATAGCCTGGGTAGTATAATATTTTGGATTACAATAGTAATCGCTTTAGGAAAAGTGTGCAGTGTCAGCAGTATGGTTGCTTGGGTCTGAGTGGGATGTGGGAGCTCTGCAATAATAATTCTGCATTTATTATGCAGCTAAATCTTTTCCTAATAGTAATGCTGAACATTTGTCCCTACTATTTCTAAGGCATGTGCATGGGGCACAGAATATGTCTTTTAAAATTGTGTTAAGTTACTATAATTTGAACACATTGAAGTAACTGAGACTGTTGATTTGGGTGCCTACCTTATATGGTGACTTGTTTTACATTAACACCTCCATTATATGTATAATTTGCAGACTATTATGTAAAAAGTATAAATGGGTTAAGATATTTCACTAGGAATACCAGGCTGTGAAACAGCAAGCACCCTCCTGGAGAAGCTTAAGGAGTACGGTGCTTTGAATCACAGTTACTGTGCTCTCTGCCCCTCTGAATGCACCTCATCTCCTGTCCCCAGCCTCAAACTATCAGCTTTCTCAGGATGGAGTCATATGATTCTCCCATTCTCAGACCAGGCCTTATGCTGCAGTTGCCTGTTACTAAGGGAATGTCTACACTACAGAGTTTTTTCGGAAAAAAGGCCATTTTTCCAAAAAAACTTCAATTACGTCCGCACTGCAATCACATTCTTCCAAAAGAAAATTGAAAGACCAGAGGGTTTTTTTCTGACATTGGTAATTCTCATCTACGAGGAAGAAGCCTTTTCCCAAAAGAGCTCTTTCAGAAAAAGGCGTGTGTGGACGGGGAAGAAGGAGTTCTTTCAAAAGAAGAGGAAAGAGGAAGAAGCACAGGTGCTCTGGTGACCACTCTGTCCATAGTAATCACAGCTGAAATGCGAGATAGTGTCCATTCAGTGTGGAGGCTCTCTTTCGGAAGAAGTTTTTCCAGAAGACCTCTTCCAGAAAAGTTTCTTCTGAAAGAAACCTGCAGTCTAGACATAGCCTAACCGTGATTACCTCAGCAGGTTCAATGCACATTTAGTATCTACAATTCTGTCCTTTGAGAGCAGCACACAGTGCCCAGGCATCCTTCTGAAAGCAAAGTATGGCTCATTTAGAACCAAAGTATTTCGGGGGGAGGGAGGGGATCTTAAAACGATAAGCAGTCCATATGAATGACTATTTTCCTCATGTTTACCATTCCCTGGAAGAAAAACAATGAGTAGCCCTGCAGCACCTTAAAGATTGACAAAATAGGTATAGTATCATGTGCTCTCAATGGCAAATCCTGAACACCCCTTCTGCCTCACACACTCCACCAGGACTTGCATTAGGGTCAGTCTGTGCCCCTGACAAACAGCATATTGACAATTCTCCCAAGCGTCGTTTTAACCATTATGGCTCCCTTTGCTCCCTCTGATACCGAGATAGAGAGGCAGCTCTGTGTGTGTGTGCTGGGGGCTCCCTGGAAGCTGATGCGCACGGGGAGCTGGCTTTTAAGCTGGCTCCCTACGCGCACCGGGGAGCCTGCCTGTAATTACAAATGTTAATCAATGAGTTAACCGTGTACACAGTTACACTTTCACATCCCCAGTAAAGTCCTGCTAAACTGACCACTGATTGTGCACTCGTTGACTCCCTTACTCCGCCAGAATAAGGGTAAGGGGAGTTGACAGGAGCATTTCTTCCATCAACCCATTGCAATGGAGATCCTGCAGCAAGTCATTCTAAAGTACGTTGACTCCAGCTAGGCTATTCATGTAGCTGGATTTGTTTACCTTAGCTTGACATTACTCCCCAGTGTAGACCAGTCCTAGCCATTGCCTTGTAATTGACCGAGTGTTTGTTGGAAAGGCTAAAGAGTTGTTTGTTGCCTTCCTGCTTGTTTTTCCAGTAGCTCCTTAGTAAAATCAAACCAGTATATCAGCATAGGGAAGCCCAATAATCCCATATAGTTATACAGTGACTATCTCACTAAGTATGTCGTATACAGTATTTATGTCAGCTGCATGTCCATCATACGAATATATTAGAAACTCGAGGGGGGAGAGCTATTTATGTGTGGACATTTTGCCTCCCTCTATTCTTCATAGGGTGACCATCCATCCTGTTTTTACCGGGACAGTCCCTTATTTAAGGCCTCCTCCTTAAAAAAAATGGGCACATTGTCCCATATTTCCCCTGCAGAGGGTAAGGAAGGAGCTGCCAGTGCTCAGGGCTTCAGCTGCTGAAGCCCCAAGCACCGGCAGTTCACTCCCCCTCCCCACTCTGCATGCTGCAGGGGTGAACTTCATCCCTGTAGTGGGGCAGGGTGGGCGGGGAGCTGCCAGCGCTCAGAGCTTCAGCCACTGGAGCCCCAAGTGCTGAAGCCCTGAGCACCGGAGGCTCACTTCCCCCCATGGGCTGAAGCCTTCAGTGCCGGCAGGCCTCCCTCCCCCTTTGTGTCTCGTATTCCTCATACAGAAATATGGTCACCACAATTCTTCATGAAATAATAGGATGAAGTTTCTGCCCTCCGCTCATTTTTTCCTTTAATTTCACCTTCATTTTTGAATGTAAAGACAAATAAATCAACATTTCTTGGAAATGTAAATCTATTTAGTATTCTAACATTAGGATATGTCGAACAAGGTGCCGTAACTACGGTAACATGCATAGTCTACATATTCATATGTAAGTTTTTGTGATGAAGTAAAGCAGGATAGTCCAGAGCTTTAATCCTACATAGTGACTATGTAAAAACAGCACCTCTTTATAAAACAGATTGGTACTTCATGTATAGCCAAACTCTTATCTGTTCACTTTAGTGACCAGCATCATTGTATTTTATCTATTCCCTCTTGTGCACTCTCATTAGAAGTGTTTGCTGGATTCCAGAGCAAACTAACCGAAAGCTGGCTGATTGCACAATTTGATAGCAATGGAGATGCAGTGATCTAAGGCCTTATTTGTAATGAAAAGTTTTAGTGATGATATTGCATAAGAAGAAGATAATTCTGTTCAACTGACAGAGCTCAAACTGAGTTTGTAGGACAGGCAGTTAGATAAAAACATGGTTTTTCACTTTAAAACTGAGTACATTTCAACTGAAACTAGAGGGACAATAAACATGGAAGTGCAATATGCCATTTCAGTAGTCACTAATCAAAGCAATACATGTTAAGGGTGATGGAAGTGCCTTGGAAGCATTGAAGTGGATGCCACTTAACTGATCTTTGTTCGTTAGCTCAACTGATTTTTCAAAGTGTGATCTCTGTGGTATCAACAAATCCACTAAGAGATATCTCCCCTTCAGACTGCATCTCTAGTGTACCACTTTCTTCTGATCCAACACAACATTGTAAAAGCTCTGAATATCCCCTTGAGACACACATTCCTTCCCCAACGAGTCCAAAGTGACCAGTTGGGAAGATTATAGTCCTTCCACTCTTGAATGAAAGTGAATTTCCTCTGATGTTAAGCAGCAATTGCATGAAATGGAATCTACTTGGTCTTGCACTTTCCTTCCAGATTGCACATGGGGTGTGTCTAGACTACATTCCTCCATCGATGGAGGCATGTAGATTAGACAGATAGGCAAAGAGAAATGAAGCCGTGATTTAAATAATCGCGGCTTCATTTAAATTTACATGGCTGCCGCGCTGAGCCAACAAACAGCTGATCAGCTATTTGTCGGCTCCGCGTGCTAGTCTGGACACACCACGCCGACCTGAAAGCCTTTTATCGACATCCCCCTTATGCCTCGTAGGATGAGGTTTACAGAGGATGTCGATAAAAGGCTTTCATTTCAATAGGGGAGCGTCCAGACTAGCGCCCGGAGCCGACAAACAGCTGATCAGCTGTTTGTTGGCTCAGCGCGGCAGCCATGTCAATTTAAATGAAGCCACGATTATTTAAATCACGGCTTCATTTCCCTTTTTTGAATACACAAATCTACATGCCTCCATCGACGGAGGCATGTAGTTTAGACGTACCCATGGACATACTTGCCCAGTCTTACGTTATGCAGAACTCCATTGCCTGCTAATTCTTTTTGTTGCAAAGACCAAGGAATATAGATTCTAGTGGTTATCAAAAGTATAGCATGAAGGACATCCTCTGACTCTTGCTTACATTTCAACATGAACTTTGTAAACTCTTTTCACACTGCATTTACCACTAATTCCAATCTGTTCAAAATGATTCTTACTTCTTCATTTTTAGGATATCTGGTTTGACTGTAACTAGTGAATGACATTTCTATTAGGAAGGGAATTAGCTCTGGCCTATTGAAGAAATGCCTATGCTGATTTAATATAGTTGCTTGTATTCCTTTGGCTGAGTGAGAAAGCTGTTTGTTAGTTGTGTGATGTGGTGTCTCCTTTGGACATATGATGAAAGATTTGGATTTTACTGAAGACTTGACATCTTGAGCTCAGAGGTAGCTGACTTCAACTACAGCTATACAGCACTTATTGTATCCATTTGGACAATGGGATTTTTTGTTTCCTTGTTTTCCACTCTGAGCATCTGTGAAACTAAGTAATTAAAGTTTGGCTTGAAGATAGTTAAAGAGCACATTTAAAGTATTTGGCATACAATTTATTCCCTTTTTAGGGGTTTTCTTTGAGCAACATATATTTACTCTATAGTTATTTTCTTTGCTATTAGACCTTAAAATCTTATCTTCTACACACCATCTCCTTTTTTGGATTTTTTATTAGTTATTAAAATTTGTATTGTCAGCTCCCAATGACCATAGCCCTAGCTGTGCTAGATACGGTACAAAATGCATAACAAAAGAAGAGATCCTGCCCCAAAGAATTTACAATCCAAGAATAAATCAAGAAGTGAATACAACAAGCAAACGGGGTGAGCACAAACTAGCAATGAGATGATTATGATTAGTGTGACAAGCATCAGTCACAGCACACCAAGTGCCTAACCAATTTTGAATTTTTTAGGCATCTAACAGAGAACAGAGTTTCAAGGAGGGATCTGAAGGAAGATGATCTGGTAGCATTTATCTTTATGGGGTACACCTTCTTTGCAAATTTTCAAGCAAATGTTTTCACACTTTGATATAGATATAAATAGATATCCAGTTCATCTGATGAAGTGGGTTTTGCCCATGAAAGCTCATGATTCTATATATTTTGGTTAGTCTCTGAGATGCCACTGGACCATTCATTATTTTTAAAGTTACAGACTAACACCCCTACGATATAATATAAAATATGTTTACTGTGTCTAAATGGGAGATGGACATAATTTCCTGTATTGTTGAAAGTTGCCAGGAGTGGCAACTTTGCTATTAGTTTATTTTGAAGTTACATAATATAATGACTTCAGCATTCTGAAAGAAACTGAAAATACCCCCTTGATTAAAGGATACATTTGTTATGCTTATAAAGGGTTCAAGATGAAACAGCTCTTTTTGTAATCATTCTACAGAAAGAAAGCTAACGTGCTATTTCATCAACTGTCTTGTTGAGAGGAGGAGGAGGAAGGAGGGGGGAAATATACAAATCTAGAGCATTGAACAAAGATGCAATGTGAAGAAGGTGTAGGAGCTGCTGACAATCATTAAATCTGCAAAGGAAACCTGGTACACGGGGTGTTAATTACAGTAATTCAAGATGTTTCTGGGAATACAGCAGCTTCTTTTTCTTCTGGCCTGTACAATTAACGACTCAAGTTTTCTGTTATGAATCCTTAAATTGTCCCACTGTCTTATGAACAAAAGAGAAATGCCTAGGAGACAGCAGCAAAGCCTGCTTTTTCTGAACTCTTCTCTCTGCCACAGTGATGTTGCATTTTCCATGAGCTATCTTAGAAGCTGCAACAGCAATCTGCTGGAGCCTGTGTATTCACTATCACTCTAATCCACTAACCCAGGGATGGGCAACCTAGTCTAGCAAGTGTGCCGCAAGGTTGTTGTGACCAAGACGATCTCCTGGAATAGGGTAGTTTTGCTAACTGAGCTTGCGTAACTAGAATTTGCGGGGTGTGCCGATGGAACTGTAGCTGCGCTTTGATTGGATTCAGAGAGAGTACACGGCTCTCATAGTCAATGCTGTGTGCAGTCAGCACATACATGACTTCACATACCTTTGCTTTATATGCATGGTGCTATAGCAATACTGGTAGGGAAAAAAACTATGCAGACACAATCTGGCAACCCTGGGGTCAACTATAAACAAAATGTCTTGTGGGCCATATACAAAACCTCAGAGGACCACAGGTTGCCCATTATTTCACTAACCCCTCCCATGACAGTTTTTTCCTCCCTATGACTGGAGAAGTGTTAACTGGATATTTCATCTTGAATGGTCTCTTGAAATGTGTGTTGACTAATTACTAATTACGCTACATAATTTCTGTATTTAACTGTGACTCTCTGAATACCTTTCCCAGAGCTGAAGAAAAGCCCTGTGTAAGGGTTTGGCTACACTTACCAGATTAAAGCGCTTTAATGGAACAGTGTGCTTTAAAAAACACCTCAACGAGGGGCATCATGGCTCCCAGTGCTGGCAGCCTGTTTACACTGGCACTAGTAACAAATGCGTAGCTTGATGCAGCGAGTGTTTTGAAGATTCAAGCCATTTGATATCTTATCACGGACATAAAGTATCAAGTAGTAAATGTGTTTAAACTATTTTTTTTAATCCAGTTTTTATGATGATTATCATTCCACTGTTTTCACTTGCTAACTCTCACATTTTAAGTTTTGAGGATTACCGGTGCTTCCCATATTCCAGACTTTAGCTTCTGCCTGAGATCTAAATCTTCCTTTGAGTCCTGAAAATCCAAAACAGTCCATCCTTCCCGAAGACTTAGTTGTTTCCCTCTGCATGGTTCTTACCCTAGGGATCCACAAACAGTTATAGTACTTGAAATGCAGTCTCTCAAATGGCAGCACCTAGGAACCATTCTCAGGCTTTTTCTTCTCTGCCAAAAGGGTGTGGTTTTACCATGAAATAATTAGTGCGTAAGCCTTATGGAGGTATTGCACTACAGTTTTACTGTGAGATGAACTGAAAAATATCAGCTATGGGTTGAGGTATACGTTGACCCTCACCTAGCTATCTCACATTTGACTAAAATTTCAGTGCTTTGTCTTTTATACAGTAAAGGCATAGCCTCAGTTATTTGGCCAAGCTAAGAATCATGGATGACCTGAGAAACAGAATTTAATTCTACAGTTTATCTGAACTTTCCCAGAGTTCATTGACACTTGCATCCAGGGATTTTGTTTTAGTTCATCTCTACCTGAAATATGACAAAAACTATATTAAACTCAGATTAATAATTAAAATACGAACTAGGTTAACCATAAATCCTCCACATGTTCTAAACAAGACAGTAATGAAGTAGTATAGCAGGACTATTTTACCTTGTGGGGAAGGTGTTAATTTCTTCTTGCTTCCTAACTTTATATGTGCTGACGTTGTCTTATGTGCTAGGTTGCTCAATAATTTAAACCCATGTAGAAGAATTGTATGAGTAAAATTTGCAGTAAAAATGCATTTGAAAATTTCTCTCTCTCAGACTGGAGTTCATGTGCACATGCAACTGTTCCATGCATGCCTAGATCATACTTTTATCATTCTGTCTTGCACTGGGGAAAAAAGAGAGCTATGGTGTCTCAAGAGCTTCTCAAGGAGACATTGATTGCACCTCAGGGGAGCACAGTCCTGTCCCAGAGTCCACAGTGGATATGAAAGTTTTATCATTCATCCATGAAGCTTCCTATCTCCTCTCTGTCCTCTGCCCTCTTTTGAAGACTGTCGTTTCACCTCCCTGAGAGAAGAGCTACAAGTTATGGCTCACTTTCTTTTGCAGGCCTCTTGTGAGCAAAAGGCAATTCTGCATTCCACTGTACCTGGAAAAAACTGAGCTATTTAAAAATGAATTCGTAATTGCTCGAAGCAATCACTTTGCAGTGAGAGATACACAGCACGCCCAAGGGGCTTTAAGGACAACCTTGTAGATGCATTCATCTGATTTTAGTCAAATTATAAAGGGAGCTACAACGATGATTGTAATGAGTCTCTGTTCTCTTGCCTGGGAACAATGATGACAAATACATTTTGGTACTAGATTATAAAGCCAGAACACTTTACAGCTTTTCCAGTAGCATCCATAGTATGGACACCTGTGTGCACATGTGTTTGTGCAATAGTTTGACAATTATGTTTTCATTCTCTACAACTAAGTGTATGCACCAGCAGTCATGGTACCTCAACGGGAAAGCATGATTTTTAAGGGAATGCACCTTAAGTTCCTCCTGAGCTCTTCCCTTTCTTCCTAATGTTACCAACCCTCCATAATTGGCCTGGAGTAAGGAATTAAAGATTCCTCTTTCATTAAAGATTATGTCATATGATTAAATCTCCAGGAATAGGTCCAACCACAATTGGCAACCCTATTTCCCCTCTTCCTCCATCATGGCTCACTTTATGTGCATGCTTGTTACTAAAAACCCTATTGTGCCATGAAGGCACTGACCCATATGCCCTTCCAGAGATTTGTGAAGTGCATAGGGCATGTTCCCCCTCTGCGTCCAGCCAGGCCCCAGTAGCAGATGCATCTTTGTGGTGGGAGGCAGGCATACAACCTTGCCTCCTCTCTTCCCTTCCCCACTCACTATGGGCTGGCAGCATGTACCTCACCAGGGAGCTAGGGAGAAGCAGCATTTTGCTCAAGAGGTCACATCCACAGTTCCACTGCCTTCATTAGAGCTATACTAATTTGTACTGACTGATGATGTGGCTCACAAAGTGGAAGGTCTATCAATATGCCTAGCTCTTTCATGGGAAGGAAGGGAAAGGAGGCTTCTTGCTCCCTCTTCCCAGTTCAACTGCCCAGAACCATGTACAGTCTATCCAGATGTGATAACGCAGTATAGACAGGCAAATTCATTCAAAGAATTCAGAGCTGGAGAATGAGGCAACTACTCCACCTCACACATAGGAAATGATAAGACAGAAAAAGAAAAAGCATCTGTAGGGAAAGCAAAATATATTTATAGACTCAGAAGTGTATATTGAATATTTACGTTGTAGAAGGGCCTAAACCAAAAAGCCTTACCTTCCAATTTTGAGTAAATCTGAATCTATATGCAGTTCTGAATCTTGTAGCTAGCTTCTAATTTTATGGCCAAAGGAAAAACTAGAGCATGGAGATGTTAGGATCAAGATCTATAACTCTTGTCCATCTCTAATTTTGATCAAGTAAAGAAATGGCGTTGGCTGGAGGAGGTGAGGGATATCTGCAAATAAATCACTGGTTTAAGCAATTCCTTGGAGGCAGAACTTTGGAGATATTTAGAGATGTTGCTAGAGGATGTCTTTGATGTATGTCAATAAACCACAGATCAGAGGACATGAAAGAACATCACATGAACTGTACCATATCAAGTGTCCAAGTACAGCGAGCGATGATGTGGACGAGAGGGAAGAGCTGGGGCAGCTTAATAGAAAGAGCATCAAATCATATATGGCAATTCTGCCACAGCACAGTGAAGAATGAAGATGTGATGGAGGGCAAGGTTACTGTCTAGCAGTGTTTGAAGGTGTTGAATGCTAAAAATGGAGGCTAATTATTAAGTGTGGTCCAATAAGTACAGCTAGGAGAAATGGAGATGAAATTTTGAAAAAGAGAAAACTTACAGGGAATGTGAGGAAAGATTTCTTATTGTGAGGGAACTCTTACTCTCAAGGGAAATAGCAAAAAGCCCCATCATGTAAATCAGTTAAACCTGAACAAAGCACAGCAAAACATACAATAACATAAAGAGCAATATTACACTTGCAGGGAGTTAGCTCTCACAGGCTGTGCCCACAAAAGCTCATGATACTATCTACATGTTTTATTAGTCTTTAAAGTGCTACTAGATTATTTGTTGTTTTTTAAGTTTTCCCTACAGACTAACTCAGCTACCCCTCTGAAACCTATGACAAGTAGTTAGGACAGAAAAGAAAAGAAATAACATCATACACTAAAAATAACCCTTTGTCTTTTTCAGCACAAATCGAAGTGATACCATGCAAAATTTGTGGAGATAAGTCCTCTGGAATACACTATGGAGTCATCACATGTGAAGGCTGCAAGGTATGAGACATTATACAACTCTGTCATTGGCATCTGCAGTAGCCTCAGGCATTTGTGTACCTAACAACACACTCTGACACCCTTTCAGACAAGGTGTGCCGAAGGCTGTATGGCTACTGAGACACAGGTGTTCTGTGTCTAACTTTGCTAGTTGTCTTCCTTATTCAACAGTCAAATGGTATTTGGATATAGCTCCTTGTTTGAAGCTTTGAGTGATTAATATGCAGTATACATGGTGATCCAGATGCTGGCTATAGTGTGGTAGAATTGCTCCATCCTGAATGAACCTGAGGTTTAGTTTTGTTCTCTCGTTTCATTTACAGTATGTGTAAAATGTCAGAGTTGATTTAAGTGTCATAATGCACAGTTTTAAGAGCTATGGGGCTGATTTGGGCCCCTACTCTGGTGCCTCTGTGCTCTAAAGGGGATAAAAAAAAGTTTCAATTGCCAAGAGAAAAATTCCTCCAGCTCAGGTAGAGCATCAGTGGCATTACTTTGTTGGTCCAGCATGGATGGGAGAGAACAGGTTGGTGTAGAAGGGGGAATGCCCATAGGACTTCAGTGATTTGGGGCTGCAATACGAACTATTGGCATCCGTGATGAGGCTGCTATATGTTAAAGAAGCCTCTGTGGCTAACTTATGTAAGAGACTAGTTGAGGACTCACAGAAGTGGAGAATTTTGCAGCTGCAACCCATGGCATTTGCAGTTCTGACTTCCCGCTTGAAGGTACAAAGATGCTTAGCACCTGCAATTCATTTTATATAAGGAAACATGCACTTTTACATGCATTTTGTGGATGCACATACACATCTCTCTGTGTGTAGTGTGAAATATCTTTCTTTCCAGGTTTGTATTTTATATCATTTCATAACATTGAGGGCAACTGAAAATTTTTAAAAAAAGGATTTACTACAGCCATAAAATAAAGTTTCATTTAATGCCCATAACTCAAGAAGTATTACATTGTCAAAAATCAGACCTCGCCTTTCAGAAACTTTAACAATTGTAAATGAGCTACCTCCTATTGTGGTATGGTTCTAGTGTCATACTGGACAGGAAATAGGCTTTCCTTTAGGATGATTGCACAAAACAGGATTAGTCTAATCGATCTGATACTTTAAAATTGGCACAAAAACAACAATACAGAAAAAAGCTTTCTGCAGAAAAGGACCTTTCTGTCTCTCACCAGTCATAAGGAGCAGTCTTCTCTCCCAGTGATCAGTGTTAATGGTAGCTCTTGTGTGTGCCTCAAGAAAAGACAATACTCTCTGTGCATATTGAGATAAGAAGCTCTTCTGCCACTTAACACAGCTGTAGCCCTTTGGTTTTGTGCCAGTTTCAAAGCAGTAGAATAATTAGTCTAATCCTGTTTCATGACACTGTCGTGAAGAAAAATGTATGCAGTGTAGTTATAGTGTTGCTGGTCCCAGGATATGAGAGAGACAAGGGGGGTGAGGTCATATTGTTTACTGGACCAACATCTGTTGGCAAGAGAGACAAGCTTTTCAGGCACACACAGCTCTTCTCCACCTCTGGGAAAGGTACTCTTAGCAGTGGAACAGATTGCTTAACATAACTAGTTAGCACATATTGTAAGGGACCATTCAGGGTCTGTTAACACCTCTGCAGTCATAGGACAAAAAAAGGGGGGAGGTGTTAGAGGATAACTGGTTGTTGTAATAAGTTCAGTGTCTCTGTTCAGTTTGTGATTTTTGCTGTCTAGCAGAATTATAAATTTACACTCTTGGGCTCATCTTTTGAAAGCGCTATGCAGGTTTCCTTTGAGGATGAGGACCGATAAGTGAGATTTAGACAAGGCTACGTCTACACTGGCATGAATTTCCGAAAATGCTTTTAAGGGAAAAGTTTTCCCTTAAAAGCATTTTCAGAAAAGCGCATCTAGATTGGCAGGATGCTTTTCCGCAAAAGCACTTTTTGCGGAAAAGCATCCGTGGCCAATCTAGATGCGGTTTTCCGCAAAAAAGCCCCGATCACCATTTTCACGATCGGTGCTTTTTTGCGGAAAACACTACTGTGCTGTCTACACTGGCCCTTTTGCGCAAAAGTCTTTTGGAAAAAGACTTTTGCCCGAACGGGAGCAGCATAGTTTTTCCGGAAAAGCACTGATGATTTTACATGAGATCGTCAGTGCTTTTCTGCGGGAAGCAGAGCGATGTGGCCAGAGGAGTGCTGTGAACTGGGGCCATTGCTTCACTTCCCCTGCCATTGCTGGTGAGTGCCGAGGAGGGGAAGGAGAGGGCGGAACACTGCTGTCAGCCCCCATTGCTCAGGGAGGGGGGGAAGGTGAGGTAGGGTAGAGCAAAGGTGGAACAGGAGTGCAGAGGGTGGAGCAAAGGTGGAGAGGGTCAGAGCAAGGGCAGAGAGAGAGTGGGGTCTAGGGTGGAGGGGGGTTGTCCTGGGGTGAGGAGGCTCCCCTTTCCCACTTCACCAGTCTCCTCTGCACGCCTGAGGACCTTCAGTGAAATCTTGGCCCATTGAAGTCAATGGGAGTTTTTCCACTGACTTCACTGGAGCCTGGATTTCACTCTTTGTGCCTGCCTCAATGTCTCTGAGGCTCTCAAAAAAATGTCCCTTCCCACCTGTCTCTCAACAATTGTGGGAACTGGTTAAAACTGCAACCTAGTTCTTTGAGGTATGGGACATATTACTATCCCTGTTTCACAGACTAGGAAACTCAGGTGGAAGAAAGGTTAAGTGACTTGCCAATATCACAAAGTGATTCAATGTCAGAGTTTAAAAAAAGAGTAAAAAAACCTAGTTTTTCATTTCCTTACTCTACCCATTAGAATTTTTCTCCCAATAAATGTAGCCATTCGAAATATATAAAATATTATATATTATAAGAAACATTTAGATCTGAAGAAAGACGGGAAAAAATAAATTATACTAAATCACATTTTGAATATATTCCCCATAACATTCTAAAAAAACCCAAAGAATGACAATGTAAATTCTTGTATGATGGAAAATAAGATGCACAGTCTTCAATCTGAAAAATTTTCTAGCACTATAATATGATATTCTAGACAATATAATAGTTACAGTTTTAAAAACTTAATTTTTATAACTGTTACATTTAAAAATAAGATTGAACTGATCTGCTTAATCCCGTCTGTCAATTCCCTATTCACACAGAAATTGCCAACATTTCAAACAGAAAACTCCTTTTTATGCCAAAAAAATAAATTTGCAATAAAACATGTTACATACATACATTTAATAATTTACTCTAAATTGGCCTTAAATTAAACCCACAGCTATGGGCTCAAGAAATTCTGTCATTTAAGGTTAAATAAGCATTTTGCACTTTTTCATTGGTATTTTCCCTATTCCCAAAGATACAAAACCTGTGTCTTAAATTAAATTGTAAATAGATTATAACCATTAACACAGCCCATTCAGGCTAGTTTAAATGGGACTTTTAAGCTTCATTTCATAGACTGTCCTCAAATGCAAAATATTGTCCAGTGTTAGTGACACCTCTTGACATTATTTAACGTCCTAGGATGTGAGTGAAGCTTCAAAAACTATATTTATTGAGTGAATCCCATCATGAACAATCCAATTACATTGTTTCCTCACCATTGTTTCACCACAGCTATTATTATTGCCATGATTTGCTGATGTCATCCATAGTCCTGTACTGAAACAATATTGGATTACCTGTTGAATCAAGTCAATCCTAACTTTCTGATTCAGCTCAGGTTTAGTCTATAAACCATCCGAGCAACATTCACCCACCTCACTTTCACTGTAGCAGTGTCTAACCTTACTCGGTCTTTCACCAATGGATTCTAACTTCACATTTTATCTTCAATTTGCCTTCCTGGTTTCCTGCAGTCGCTAGACTCCCCCTCAATCTCTTTCTCACTGTGTAAGGGTACGACTACACAGCAACGCTATTTCGAAATAACTAGTACTATTTCAAAATAACTTAGTCTGTGTCTACACAGCAGGCAGTTATTTTGAAATAGTGTCAAAATACTGTCGAGCTGGAGGACTTCTTACTCCAATTCCTTAACCCTCATTGTACAAGGAATAAGGGAAGTCAGAAGAAGAGTGCTTTATTTCGATATAAAAGGAAAAACTATGTAGCACTTTGAAGACTAACAAGATGGTTTAATAGGTGATGAGCTTTCGTGGGCCAGACCCACTTCCTCAGATCATATTCTGGAAGAGAATTAGCATGACCAGGGCTCGACAAACCGTGGCAAATCCACTCGCCAGCCCCGCACTGTGCATGTGCCAGACCCGCACTGCACTTGCACGTGCTGCCGATGAACAGGGCGACTGGCTGAAATCTACTCGCCACAGGCGAGTAGATACACAGATTCATTGAGCACTGGGCATGACCATATATACCAAAAGAATACAATGAAAAAAGTGAACACATTATTAAACTGACAAATCAGATTTAGTACAGCCCGCACCCCACCTTCTGTACTAAATCTGATTTGTCAGTTTAATAATTTGTTCACTTTTTTCATTGTATTCCTTTGGTATGTATGGTCATGCCAATTCTCTTCCAGAGTATGATCTGAGGAAGTGGGTCTGGCCCACGAAAGCTCATCACCTAATAAACCATCTTGTTAGTCTTTAAAGTGCTACATAGTTTTTCCTTTTGTTTTAGCAAGATCAGACTAACACAGCTACCTCACTATTATTATTTTAAAATAAGTACTGCAGACGCTCCCTATTTCGAAATAAGCTATTTTGAAATAAGCTACACAATTGACGTAGCTCAATTTGCGTTGCTTATTTTGAGTTAAGCCCTGCAGTGTAGACGCACCGTTAGTGCGCAGTTGCTTCTTTCTAAAGATACTAGGTTTTCCAATGGGCTTCTTTCCTTTGTTTCTCTTCCCTGCTTTGGGTTACCTGCTCCTTCTGCGTTTTTTACATTTTGTTGTTCTGTAGAAGTGTAGCTTTTTTCTCTAGTCTACCCTTTCTAGTTCCATTTCTCTTGACATAGCTTGCATTTCTTGTCATGCAGGCCACCAGCTGGCTTCTCCCTGGGGCTGGCCTCTTGACAGCGGAGGCCATGCATGCCACTCACTATCTTCTCCCTGGAGACAGCCTGGATGATGTGGAGGTGTGCAGGCTGACGCTGGCTTCTCATGGAAGAGGTAGTGTGGGCCATGCTGCCTCCTGCTGCCCTCCTGAGGTTATTTGTTAGTATAACTGTCCCTGCTATCACTGCCCTCCTTCTCTGTTTGATGTTAAACAATTGCATTCCACCACATCCCATTGTCCTGGCACAACCAAGTTTGATCTTCCTTTAAGTTATGATAAGAGGAAGCTACATACCAAATTTGGTGGTTCTAACTCTTGCTGTTTAGGAGGAGTTCTTGAACAAATGGACTCACAGAAGAAGCACATTTCTAAAATACATAGTAAAATACATGGTACTGTGTTACCAATCTATAAAGTTTGTTATCCTGTTTATTTCACTGTTTATGGCTAAAACATTTACATACTTGTATCATAAAGAACATTTCACTGAATTAGAGATTATTATAGTGGCCCATATATATATAGTTTTTTTTTTTCTTTCTCTCCTTTTTTCTCCAGGGTTTCTTTAGGAGGAGTCAGCAGAACAATGCCTCTTACTCATGCCCCAGGCAGAGAAACTGTTTAATTGACAGAACCAACAGAAATCGTTGCCAACACTGCCGACTGCAGAAGTGTCTTGCCCTAGGAATGTCTAGAGATGGTAAGGAGTTAATTTCGTTGCTGCTGACTACTTAAGCCCCCCGACAGATTTCTAGAAGGAAAGAAAGAAGGAAAGCTAACTGCTCTGTAATGCATTCACCGTAAAACATAGATCTTTACCATTCCTTAAATTTAGGAGCATTTTTTTCATGGGGTGGGGGTAGGGATGAAACAACAAAATGGAGAGCAACATTACACTGAAACACAATGTTACTAAGACAAATGTGGCATTCTAATTAAAGGAGAATGGTCCCCCTCTTTGTGATGGCTTCATATGCTGGACCAGATCATAATATTTTATATTAATAAATCTAAATATTGGTGTGTCAAGACTGCCCATGCTTAAAAATGTTTGAGGACCTGAGACACTACAATAAATACAACATGCAGTTAACAAGGAAATATGCTTGCTTAGAGCAATTTTTATGCTAAAGGATCTGAAAGCACTTCACTAAAATTACATTACATTACGAAGGAATGACTTGGTGCAACCTTCAGCAGTATAGCAGTGATCAAGAGAGCTACACAACAGCTTAAAACAAAAAAATTAGGACGGTTAGTGTAGCCAGTTGAAACCTCCGGGTGAGGCTGCACAGAGAAAACTATATATCTCGGTGTTGGTGGTCTTTTCTTAGTCCTTAATGAGTCATTTGTCCTATTATCCACCTTCCAAACTGTGACACAAGTCATCATGATTGGCAATTTGAGACTGAAAAATGCCTGGGACTAGTATAAGAGTTGAGTTGCAGGTCAGCATTGAACTGCAACGGCAGAGTGGAGTAAAAAAGCTTGAGCCAAGACTGCCTGCAGTATGTCAGCCCTTGCTACCGCTGCTAATTTGGATTGTTCCCAAATCTGAACTGAAATTTTAAAATCATTAAAAAAAAATTTGGTCAGAGTTTCTAAATTAGTTTAAGGCCAGATTACAATACTCTTATTTACTATATAGGGTACGGCTACACTACATCTTATTTTTTGGAAAAAGCTATGCAAAATGCGTTCCACATTTTGCGTAGATTTTTCCGATTCTTTTGTCGGAAGAGTCTTTTCTTATATTTGGTCTATCTAGAATGGGCCAAATGTCGGGAAAAAACCCTCTTTGGAAGCCTCCTTATTCCTTGTGGAATAGAGCGTATTTGCTCTTCCGCAAAAATAAGCAGAAGAACAAACACGTTCCCTAGACACTAAACAGTTTTTCCCAGAAAAACTGTGTAGTCTAGACGTACCCTTTGAGTAATACCTTACTCCAAGGTACAATGGGAAAGTTCATAGTATAAAATTCTATCCAGCCTTTATAAGGGTACCACAGTCTCACCATTAATTGAATTCAGCTTGGTTTCTAGCCTGCAGCCTACCACCTTCTTAGCCTCCCATTTCTGCCCACAGGAGATTAAAGTTGTGTTCTTTCAGCAGTTAATCGGCATATAGCCACCTCATAAAAGTGGTGTCCCCTGATTGCAGTTGAGGGCTTTAAGGTATCACAGGAACATTTATATTTGGCTGCTAGTGCTCTGTCCCTAACCTGTAAAGCAGAATTTCTCAGTCTGCTCCTGAGTCTTTGATAGTGTAGGTGGACAGCAAGCTTCGTCTCCCAGTGCAGTCTTCCTCCCACCTCTATGAGTACAACAAACACGCTCGCATAAACAGTTTTGCCTTTATTGATTTTTGTTCATTGTTACAAAGAAATCATATGTGAATTTTAACTCTCAGTCTAATAACAGACTCATTTCTATCACGCAGAGGCAGGATGCTAATTGACAGCAGCTGGAGAGTCCAATTAATGAAAATATAATGAGCATAAACAGTGGGTGTTTGTTGCTATTACTGAGGCCCTAAAATTAAAGAAAATATGTAGCTGCATTTTTCAACATAAAGTTGTTGTGGATTGGCCCTCCCTCTTGTCGTCTGGTAAGGTTAAAATAAGAGTGAGAAGTGCCTGATGGGCAGTATACATAAGTAGTGTAAAAAATGGTGTAAAGTGGTAAAATATACAAGCCCAGAGGATGGAAAGGCAGGGACATAGCAGGGAAAGTAATCCCTAGAAGGGAATCACAAACTGATGGAGATGTTAATCTTCTTGCAGCCTGGTTTCTTTAGTGTTTTTCTTCTTGCACATCTTTCTGCTCCCTTAGCATGCAATTTGCACTCACAGTCACACAGACAGATAGGATCTGACCATTGTGAAGGGGCCTGAAAGTGGATATAAATACAAGTATAAAGTGGTCCTAGTATAAATGAGAATCAGGCCTATCTTCCACAGTCATCTATATTGTCTCTAAATATTTCTACATATTGTGCCAAGGTAATAATCAAGTGATGCATCCCACATCACCCATTTTCAGCTTCTGGCAGAGAGACGCTAAGGACACCAACCCTGCTCATCTTGACTAATAATTATTCTGTAATTACATTCCCAAAAAAGGAACATTCCAGTGTCCCTCTTTTGTGCTCTGCATTGGTATCCCTTGGGGCTCCCTTCATGATCCCCTTCTTTTCTCCCTCTAGATCTTCTCCCAATTCAGTGTCCTCATTTATTCTAAAAACTTATTTACCATCTCTAGAATGAGGTCCCCCACCACCACCGCAAAATAATTAATAGATTTTAAGGCCAGAAAGGACTGTTACTATTATCTTGACTGACCTCCCGTATAAATAACACAAGCCTTAAAATCAGTATCTCTTGTATCAAGCCTAACAACTCATGCTTGAATCAGAGCATATTATTTATGACGTCTCTAAAGATTTCAAGGGCTTGGGAATCCAGTTTGTGCTCCAATACTGACTTACTCTAAAAGTAACACTATTTCTTTCATTTGTGATCAGGAAGAATGTACATATTTTACACATGGAGATTATGTAAAATATGATTTTGTAAATCCATGAGTTTTGCCTTTATGTCAGATGTTGTATTCATTTATGCTGCTTACCTTCAAATCTGCTCTTTTCCTTCAGGTCCCAACTCTAATCTCAAATGTTGTTTAAAAAACTAGGCGTGTAAAGATCACAGCGCCTTGAAAGGCTGCAATATTGGGGCTTTGGGATTTGCTTTCATCAGAAGGCACTAATCAGTTCATGTATAGTTTAAAGCAGGGCTACTCAATTTTGGAAGCCCCGGGAGCCACAATGATACTCATAGCATATGCTGAGGGCCACAACTCAAGTTTAGTTGCATATACATGCAAATATCTATGCAAACAAATGCAAATAGCTTCCTTCACACTGACACGCATGAATACAAAGATTAAGGCAAGATTACACAACACATGGGCCCATTTATGTCAGTTCTGCTGATATTACTAAAATCCAATATTCACCCAATTTTCACCCATATGACAGCAATGACAATCCAGGAATTTAACTACTAAAATGCATATCAACAGAAGACCATTATATTGACTGTTTTTTTGTTTTGGCTCCCACCCATGGGCTGCATGTTAAGCCCCGCGTAAATCCAAACTGTGCCATGGGCCACATAAAATGGCCACAGTCTGCGTGTTGAGTAGCCCTTGTTTAAAGGTTTAGGGAAAATTGATAAACTACATAGGATACAAATCTAAAATCTGGGTTGTTGTTTAGTCAACACAAAGAGAAAAGAGAAAAACGCTAGGCCTTTTTAACATTCTCACCAGGGAAGAGTGTTGCTTGACTAATATCCTGCCTGTCAAAATGGAGCTGTGTTGGTACTTTGTACAGCCAGGAGCATAAGTCTTCAGCTTACATGACACATGTGTAGTCTGCAGCTTTGTATCATCTCTGGCAGAAAGACAGGGCAAAGGTAATGTGAAAAGTAAAAATAGAAAAAGAAAGCAACGGTTGCTGTTGTGGTTTGCTTTTCAGCTGTGAAATTTGGAAGAATGTCCAAAAAGCAGAGGGACAGCCTGTATGCTGAAGTACAGAAGCACCAGCAGCGGTTACAGGAGCAACGGCAGCAGCAGAGTGGTGAGGCAGAAGCCCTTGCCCGGGTATACAGCAGCAGCATCAGTAATGGCCTGAGCAACTTGAACAACGAAACTGGTGGCACTTACTCGAATGGGCACGTCATTGACCTGCCAAAGTCGGAGGGTTATTATAATGTTGATTCTGCCCAGCCCTCCCCAGATCAGTCTGGGTTAGACATGACTGGAATCAAACAGATAAAGCAGGAACCTATCTATGACCTCACTTCTGTACCAAACTTGTTTACCTATAGCTCTTTCAACAATGGGCAGTTAGCTCCGGGGATAACCATGGCCGAAATAGGTAAGAAAAAATTCTCACTCCTCAAGTACTTACTGCTCTGTTTGACTCTTTTGGTTGTAGTATAAATTGCAGTCCAGTTATAACGGATATGGCACACAGCCAATTCATTTAGAACGGACTAGGCCTGAAACAGGGCAAGGTGGCTGGCTGCGGTTCTTTCGTTGTTGCCTGAGTTTACCAAACTCTAAAACAATTCTTACATTTCTTAACTCAGCAATTCATGAGCTGTTTATGAAACTGGAACACCGAAAGCAACTGATGAATCAATCAAAACCAAGTGATAATTACTAATAGGGAGCTTGTTTCAAATGAGCTCATTACCAGGAGGGTTTAATGATCTTTTCTGACAGCTATACATATCCTTGTCAACACAAAGAGTCCCTAAGGTGGCTCATTCTATTGTGTTTATTAAAATGAGCACCAGATTCTGATCTCAGTTACACAGATGTGCATTTGGAGTAATTGCAATGATCTCTCAATTTAAAACTGTGTAATTGAAATGCGGATCTGGCCCCAAATCAGCTATGATTTGTATTCTCTGGATTAACTCTCTGGATATTTTGGACATATATCTTACTCAAGTTTTCCTTTAGCTGCCAGAGCAAATGGCACTACAAGCCTGCTGCCAGGTGTTTGAGTAAATAAAAGGCACGGTTCGGGTGAATAATAATATTCTGACTTGCGGTCACACTCTGGGAAGGGTTTCTAACTAAATACAGAGGTTCAGGTTCTCCCAGAACACAACCAAAAGCACTGTATTCTATTCTAAGAAGAAGAAAAATGAAGGAAGAAAAAGAGGCTGGCTTACTAATTAAGAGCTTCCCACCTCAACAAGTGATGAATGCTGAGTCGGTTGTGGTTTAGAATAAAATTAGAGGGTAACACCTCTCTAATTGGGTTTAATTAAAAAACAAGAAGAAAAGGGTGATCTATAATAGAGATTCTCAACTTCTTTCTTTCTGAACCTCCTCCACCAATGCTCTATAAAAACTCCGGTGTACAGCAGGGGTTGGGTAGAGCTTGGGGTCCAGCCACTGGGCAGCTGAGAAATTTTAAGCATAGGAGTACTTTGACTTCTATTTAGGGGTGCGGGCAGGGCTGGGTGGTACTTAAGCTGGCTCTGTACAGTGGGGCCCCGGGAGGGAGTGCCATCTACCCCCCAACTTTGCTCAGCAGGGTACCCGAACAGTTGGGTACCGAACTGTTCAGCCTTGCAGCCCCCTTCACCTGAGGGTCACTGCTTACCAAGGCTGTGCTGCTTGGGAGCTGGATCCCACACCTGGGCAACTCATACTGGCTTCTCCAGCAGTCAAAGGCAGCTGGGAACTCAAGAACAGCTGCAATGCTGGGCACTGGCAACAACAGGAGATGGGGGATCTCCGGGCCTGCTCACTCCATGGCACCAGGCAGAGCAGCAGCTGTCCCCCACTTCCTATATCCAGCTTCCTGCCTTCAATTAGGCCAAGGGTGTGGCCTCTGGGAAGCTGGGGGAAAGAAGGAGGTGAGTAGAGGGTGTGAAATTGGCCCTGGGCCTGCTCTTGGTAAGTCACTGCAGTTTGGGGGGTAGAAATGCCTTCCCTGCCCCCCATCTCTGCCTTTGGACTTAGGCCTTTAGCCTCGCAGGGACTGCCAGGGTATGTCTAGACTATATGGCTCCGTTGATGGAGCCATGTAGATGAGTTTACTAGACATAGGAAAATGAAGCAGCGATTTAAATAATCACTGCTTCATTTACATCAAAATGGCCACCGTGCTGTGCCGATCAGCTGTTTGGTGGCTCAGCAGGGCAAGTCTAGACGCTCCGCGGTTGAAAACGGAAGCTTTTGTCGACCGCTCTGTTATGCCTCGTGAAATGAGGTTTACCGGAGCGATTGACAAAGGCTTCCGTTGTTGTCTCTGCTCCCAGCTTCAGCCCCACTGAGGGCATGTCGACACTTCAGAGTTACTTCGAAAAAGCTCCCATTATTTTGAAATAACAAGGCGAGCATCCACACAGCAAGCCCGTTATTTCAAAATAATAACCTCTGCATTTACAAGGAATAATGCCTATTTTGAAATAGGATTAGTGTGGACACATATATGGGTATGTCTACACTTGCTCCCTAGTTCGAACTAGGGATGCAAATGTAGGCGACCGAAATTGCTAATGAAGCGGGGATTTAAATATCCAGCGCTTCATTAGCATGATCTTGCCGGTGCATTACTCCACTCAACTGCTGTTTCGAAAGTGAAAGTGCGCCCCAGGACGCATTAGTTCGAACCAAATCCCTTGGTTCGAACTAATGTTACTCCTCATTTTTTTAAATAACTACTCCTCCAGAGTCATTCAAAGTAATTAATCTCCAGTGCTTCCTGTCTCAGACTAATTTCGAGGCTTCCCTATAGTGTGGATGTGCTATTTTGAAATAGTTATTTTGGGAGTTATTATTTCAAGAACTTATTTCTAAATAACCTTGTAGTGTAGACATACCCTGAGTTGTCACGTGCCTTTTCCTTTTCCTAAATTTCCCTCACACATTGAGGGTAACTTTAGCTTCCTGGGGATGGGAAAAGGTTGAGGAGCCTGAGGGTAATCAGAGGAGAATGGTACTGAGCACACAAAGAATTCTTACTCTTGCCCCATAGTGAAATTTGAGACCATTTGATGGTTGAGCAGCCTGATACCAGCTCCAAATTTGATAAGAGAAAGTAGGACCTAGCAAAGGTTTGGGGCCACAACCACAAAGGGATTTAGGCACTTAACTGTTATTTGGATGCCTAAATCCATAATTGAGATCTTCAACACCTCTGCTCAGTTGCCTTCTAACCCTCTAGATACCTAAATTCTCTGAAGTCTCCAGTGTATCTTCATTTCTGCCAGTGGACATTCACACGGCCTAAATCTTGATGGTACCTCAGTCCCAGCAGAATCCTTAAACTAAGCAGTCCCCTACCGATTTCACCTATGGAGGACAATCTGTGGCATTCTCAAAGACCACTGTAAAGCATGCCTACCAGATTAGGCTCTACATAAAAGAATAAGAAAAAGGTGAGTACTCTATGTGGCAGGTTTGTGACTAAAAGCTTCAGAGGGTTAGCTGAGTTAGCCTGTAACAGGAAAAACTTAAATAACAACAAATAGTCTAGCAGCACCTTAAAGACTAACAAAACATGTAGATGGTATCATGAGCTTTCGTGGGCAAAACCCACTTCTTCAAATGACTGGACTTCACATGCTGAAATACAACTGAGCCAACCTCCCTGCCTTCATGGGCACCCTTCTGTCCTGCTGAATTAGGTCCTCCAGGCTCCTCCAGCACTGGCGCAGGGATGGGATTACATCCCTTGGCAGTATAATACAGCTGCTGAGGTCAGGTCTGCGCTGCGAAGTCCATTAAAAGGACTTGCCTCAGCAACCATTGTGCACTGCCCCAATGGGACCTGAACTCCCGTCTTACTAAGTTTTATATGGGTAAGCTCATGCTGTTTGCCCCCTTTCTTAAATAAAGAGGGATATGCACAGTTGCTCCCTCAGGTAACATTGGGTTTATTAATAAACAAAAGTGATTGTATGAAGTATAACAAGTAGACTTGAAGTTGTTATAAGTAACAGCACACAGAACAAAGTAAGTTACTAATCAAAATAAAACAAAACACGCCAGCCAAGCTTAATACACTAAGAAACTTGTTACAAGTAATATTTTACCCTAACAGGCGTTCTTGTAATCTTCTTTCACAGAAGATGCCACACAGTCCATGACTCCAGTACAGGAAAACACTGAAGCATCTCTCCCCTCTCCACGTTTTATGAAATAATAAAACAGTGGAACCCAGGTGTCCCAGGACAGTGTGCTAACCACTTAGCTATAGAGTTATACTCACTTTCTCTCTGGCCCAATGACTGAGTTACAATTAAGAGGTTCACTGGGTGGCCAGACTGTAAACATTAGGTATTTCTATATGAAGTGCTTCTAAGCCACTAGGCCTTTTGGAAAATGTTATCCCAGTTCTCTTGTCTTTTTTAAATAATAAAACCTATTGTGGACACTGTTAGAATCTTCAGTTAGTATCAATTAGCATGCAGCAGAACCTCAGTTACAAACACATCAGGAATGGAGGTTTTTTGTAATTCTGAAATGTTCATAACTTACAACTGAACATTTATTTATGCAGCTTTGAATCATTACCATGCTGAATTAAAATCCTGCTTTTAACTACAGGTTGTACCTCCCTTAACTGAGAGACTATGGTCCGGCAACAGTAATGGTCCGGCAGAATCATGGATGTTCCTGGACCACAGAGTCCAGGTATAAGGAGGTCAGGCCACAGGGCAGGAGTGGGGGAGGAGGGGCATGACTAAGCCAGGAGCCCTGTGTTTCAGTTTGGAAAAGAGGAGACTAAGGGGGGACATGATAGAGGCCTATAAAATCATGAGTGGTATGGGAAAAGTGAATAAGGGGGCGCAGCAGGAAATTTTAGCCCCTGCTGCCAGGAAGTAGCAGGGGGTCCACGGCAGCTGTGGAGCCCCGGCAGCCTCAGAAACCATAGAGCCCTGGCCACCCCAGAAGTCCCAGAAGTCACAGCAGCCCCAGAACCCCCGGCTGGAGTCCTAGCTGGGGGCAACACAGGCCATGTTGGGAGAGATATCTCATCATTCAGCAAATCCCCTTGGTAGGGATCAGTCAGGTCCCAAGGGTGTCTGTTGAGGGATGTACAACCTGTATCTTAATTTAAATGTACAGAAACAATTTCCTTATTTTGTGAAATCTTTTTTTTTAATTATTTTTTAATCTTTTTTAAAAGTCGTTTACTTTTAACACAGTACTGTACAGGTTGTACCTCCCTAATCCGGGACTTTCTGGTCTGGCAAAATCCAGGGTCCAGCAGGACCACAGATGTTCCTGGACCAGAGCCCAGGAACAGGGAGGTCTGGCAGCAGGATCAGGAGTATGATAGCAGGGCCGATGACTCAGATGGGAGTTCCATGTCAGGGGGGGCTGCCACTGGAGCTCTGCACCCACCTGGCTCTGTGGCCGGCACTGGAACTCAACAGCTGTTGGGGCCAGAATGGAGCTGGAACACCACAGCCTGCCTGGGAGCTCTGGCCCCTACCCCAGCGATGGAACTCTGGCCCCATCCATGGAGCCAGGCAGCTGCGGACCTCCAGCCTCAGCCACAGAGCTCTGGCTGTGGCACTCTGACCCAGCAGCACCTGGGCTGGCTGCTGCTAGAGAGCTCTAAAGGACTGGGACAGCAGCAGGGCCAGGCTAGAGCCCTAGGGCCAGGCTGGAGCCCTAGCCCCAGGGGCAGCAGTGCAGACCTCCCCTGGTCTGGCAAATCCCCTTGTTCAGGACCGGTGAGGTCCCAAGAACGCCAGATCAGAGAGGTCCAACCTGTACTGTATTTTCTTTTTTTTTCATTGTTTGGTCTCTGCTGCTGACTGATTGCCCACTTTCAGTTCCAAATGACCTGTGTGGTTGCTGGTCAGTTTGTAATGCTGATGTTCAAAACTCTGAGTTCCTACTGAATCTTCACTGATTTCAAGTCCATTCCATTCTGAAAGATCCTACTAGTTCCCTGTCGCTAATTGCAGGAGCCAGTAGTAATATTATTCACAAAAGAGTGAACTTTTCAATGCAAAGACTGTTATGGCTTAGTACAAATAAGAAATCAACCCATTTTCACCTCTTCAGTCCTTTTGTTGACTTTTCAGTTATATATAAACCATTCTGACTGCCTGGCTCACTCTTTATTAAAAAGATAGGGCTTAAAAAGGTGCTAACACTATATTGCTCAGACTTTTGGAAAACTTCCCTGAAGTCCATGGCCCTGGTATACAACACATACACACACATTCAGGATAGCTGTTAAGCATACGCTTAATATTTAGCATGTAAGTGAAGTCTAGGCTAAAATTTAAGTATGTACTTAAGTGGGTGTGCGTAGAAGGCCTTGCCTGAGTTATGGCCTATACTGCTTGAAAATGATAGAGAAGAATAGAAAATAAAGATGGAAAGGATGTATTAAGCTGATTCCATGCCAGTGAATATTGCTCCCTATAGTGTACTTTCTAGTGATTTACTCAGACTTGCTTTAACTGTCCCAAGTGACATTAATGTTCCATTAATTCTACTACTGCTCTTTGGAGACATTCCAGTAAATCTCATGGGTGAGGAAGTTTTTCAGATTAAATTTTCCTCTACTATTTACATTCTTCAAATACTTTTAGTTGGTTATCATGCTGCTCATTAGTTGTCACTTAGCCAGTTGGTACTTACACACTCTATTAATCTTAACTCGAGAATTAAACACTTAAAGTGGTCAGTCAAAACACATATTACCATATTTTATTCAGCTCCCAGAAGTTGTTGTATATCTCTCTGGTCATGAAATACCTGAACTTTATTGCAGTCTTCCTAGTTTATTCTTATCCAAGTTGCATGGAGAAATGGAGAGATACAAATGCCTCCATAGGCTGAGACATATTGACTCTGCAGAGACAACTCAGACCCACAGTGGCCTTTTTAGCTTCATCTTGATATGCCCACTAATTTAAATTTTGCTGTTCACTATAACCCCTATATCTCCCTCATTGTGTCCCACATAACATTTCTTATTTGGGGCTACCTTCCCAAGATATACTAGCTTACATATTTCTGAAAGTGAAGCTCCTTTTTCTATACTCATACCTCTTTTGATCACTTGAAATTGTCTCTTTCCTGACTTATGTTTGTACTTCCTTACAATTTGGAATCATTTGCTCATTTAAATAAAATGTGGTGAGCCCACTCTTCCAGATTATTAGAGAAGATGTTAAATATTTGTAAGACTGGACCTTATAAGAATCCCTGTTGCACCTGACTGAAGAACTTGCTGCGATCAAATAAATTGCCTTTAAGCATTATTTCATTTGTAAAATTAAATCAAATTGGCTTTTAAATGAACATCACGACATACACTGCAAACTGGCAGATGAGCTACAAATTAGATTTCATAAGATGCCCTATCAAATGCTTTACACGTTGTGTACAGTCTCCTCTTCATGTACAAATGTTGTAATTCCTAGACATATCCCAGTTAAGTTTGCCTGGTATGATTTGTGCTTTTAAACCCATGGGATTTTTAGACCTTTAAAAAAATCTCTCTACTGTGTTCTGAATCTAAGTTCACATCCATTAAACTTAATAGTAAAAATGTTTAAATCCTTATTCAAATTCATCTCTTCAGTTGAAAACTAATACCCAAAAGAAATTTTTAAAAACATATTATCACGTCAAGGCAATTTCGGCTTTTTTAATGGGCTAGAAAACTTGGGTATTGCATACTAATTTGTGTTCCTAAATATTGTAACAGCGAATAGGCACACAGGAGGAAATATCAACAAATAGTAGTTACATTCTAGGCTCCTACATTGTACTTAGAAACACAACACATACATTGAAAGGAGTTGACTAATTCCCTATATAACATGATCTGATCTCAGTAAGTGGCAAGAGAGTAAGATGACTGTCCTCTATTATATATGGGCTATATAATCAAAAGCAATATTCAAGTCATAGAAGCAAAAGTGGGAATTATTTTGCTAGCTAAGAAATAAAGTTCTTGATGTAGTGTATGAAGCAATAAATCGGTTTTGTGGATGAGGCAAAACTAAGTTATTTGTTCCAATAGCCTCATTTCTATTAAGCAGCAAAAGAAAAGACTAAACTAACCAAAAATATAGTTTTAAAATTAAATAAATATATAGGGACAGATCTTCCGCTTCACACCAGTTAAGAATCTAGTCCTCCCCCCTCCCCTTTTTTTTGGAAGAGTGATGGAATCTGTTCTCCAAGATTCATGTACCATAAGAAGGTGTGAATATCAAAAGAGTGAAAATTACTTTTTGTAGTTATGTAAGCGGGGGAATGGTCCCGCTCTTGTGGGGAACTTTCCTGGCTTCTATACACCCCGGTGAAATGAACCAGCGAAAGGATCTGAGTCCCCGCTCCCACTTCCTTTACCCCGCGGCTCCCTGATCCTGAGGGCTCCCCCTCCACTCTCCTGAGTAGCAGAGCCCTTGAAACCCCAACAAGGCTGGGCCCAGGTTTCCTGGGGCTTAATCCCTGACCTTGTAGTCACTAGGGGCAGGAGTTAGGGTGTCCCCACTCCGAGGTGCTCTCTTTACACTGCAAGCCTTCTTGGCCCAGTGATCACTTCATAAGGTTCAAAGCAAATACAATTTATTAAACATCAACTGATTAAAGAGAATAGAATAAGAAACAATAAGAATGGTTAAATGAGAACACACAGCCCTGCTCTGTAGCACAGGGACATCAACACAGCAGTCTGCAGAGTGTAAGGACAGTCCACAGTCTCTTCCTTAGAAGCCCTGGATGTACTGCAAGGGGCTGCAGGCTGGACACGCTTGCACTGGCAGTGACCACACAGCCTCAGTCTCTAAGTGGCCAGACCCCTCTCCCAGTCCAGAGCCTTTCCCCACACTTTGCAGGTCCCAGTAGCTCACCACATCCAGCTGCAGGCTGTGCTGCTTGGCCAGTTCCAGCTCCTTGTGTTGTTTCTCTGTTCCTTTTGGCTTTCTGAGCACTGCCAGTCTGCTGCTCAACACAGGGTCTGCACTGCTTGGCCTGTCTGTGTCTGGTTCTGTCGCTGCAGGGCTTCTTCTTGTACTCCTCTTTCAGCTCTCTGTCTTTGCAGGACCTCTTCTGCACACAGCTTGTTTGTTCAGAGACAGAGCCAGAACAATCCCCACTTACAACCTGTCAGTCAGGCTGAGCTGGAGTGTTGACTGCTTTCCATTGTCTCTGGGGTCTGTCAGTCTCATGAACCCTTCCCCTTCTGAAGCTGGTAAACCAAAAAAACTCCCACAGAGTTTTAGTAAGGGGTAACAGTCCCCTTACAGTTAGCTAGCCACTCCCAATCTCTATTCAGACTCAGTCTGATAGTGCTAAGTTTGCGTATGAATTCCAGCTCAGATTTTAGCAGACATGTAACTTAAGATCTTTTCAGTCAAATGTTACTTAAGGGACACTCTGGATACTGACAGACTTGTACTGTAACCCATCTCCTTCCCTCAAATTGTATTTAAAATTTTAAAATGTCTTTGAAATATTTCAAAATTTTTACAGATACTATACTGATCATAGAATCATAGAATAATAGGACTGGAAGGGACCTCGAGAGGTCATCGAGTCCAGCCCCCTGCCCTCAAGGCAGGACCACGCTCCGTCTACACCATCCCTGAGATATGTCTATCTAACCTGTTCTTAAATATCTCCAGAGAGGGAGATTCCACCACCTCCCTTGGCAATTTATTCCAATATTTGACCACCCTGACAGTTAGGAATTTTTTCCTAATGTCCAATCTAAACCTCCCTTGCTTCACTTTAAGCCCATTACTCCTTGTCCTGTCCTCAGAAACCAAGAGGAACAAATTTTCTCCTTCCTCCTTGTGACACCCTTTTAGATATTTGAAAACCGCTATCATGTCCCCCCTTAATCTTCTTTTTTCCAAACTAAACAAGCCCAGTTCATGAAGCCTGGCTTCATAGGTCATGTTCTCTAAACCTTTAATCATTCTTGTCGCTCTTCTCTGTACCCTTTCCAATTTCTCCACATCTTTCTTGAAATGTGGCGCCCAGAACTGGACACAGTACTCCAGCTGAGGCCTAACTAGTGCAGAGTAGAGCGGCAGAATGACTTCACGAGTTTTGCTTACAACACACCTGTTGATACAACCTAAAATCATATTTGCTTTTTTTGCAACAGCATCACACTGTTGACTCATATTCAACTTGTAGTCCACTATGACCCCTAGATCTCTTTCCGCCATGCTCCTTCCTAGACAGTCCCTTCCCATCTTGTATGTATGGAACTGATTGTTCCTTCCTAAGTGGAGCACTTTGCATTTCTCTTTATTAAACCTCATCCTGTTTACCTCTGACCATTTCTCTAACTTGCTAAGGTCATTTTGAATTATGTCCCTATCCTCCAAAGAAGTTGCAACCCCACCCAGTTTGGTATCATCTGCAAACTTAATAAGCGTACTCTCTATCCCAATATCTACATCATTGATGAAGATATTGAACAGTACAGGTCCCAAAACAGACCCTTGAGGAACTCCACTTGTTATCCCTTTCCAGCAGGATTTAGCACCGTTAACAACAACTCTCTGACTACGGTTATCCAGCCAATTATGCACCCACCTTATCGTGGCCCTATCTAAGTTATATTTGCCTAGTTTATCAATAAGAATATCATGCGAGACCGTATCAAATGCCTTACTAAAGTCTAGGTATATGACATCCACCGCTTCTCCCTTATCCACAAGGCTTGTTATCTTATCAAAGAAAGCTATCAGATTAGTTTGGCATGACTTGTTCTTCATAAACCCATGCTGGCTATTCCCTATCACTTTATTACCTTCCAAGTGTTTGCATATGATTTCCTTAATTACCTGCTCCATTATCTTCCCTGGGACAGACGTTAAACTGACCGGTCTGTAGTTTCCTGGGTTGTTCTTATTCCCCTTTTTATAGATGGGCACAATATTTGCCCTTTTCCAGTCTTCTGGAATCTCCCCTGTCTGCCATGATTTTTCAAAGATCATAGCTAAAGGCTCAGATACCTCCTCTATCAGCTCCTTGAGTATCCTGGGATGCATTTCATCAGGACCTGGTGACTTGCTGACATCTAACTTTCCTAAGTGATTTTTAACTTGTTCTTTGTGTATCCTATCTTCTAAACTTACCCTCTCTCTGCTTGTATTCACTACGTTAGGCACTCTCCCAGACTTCTCGGTGAAGACCGAAACAAAGAAGTCATTGAGCATCTCCGCCATTTCCAAGTTTCCTGTTACTGCTTCTCCCTCCTCACTAAGCAGTGGGCCTACCCTGTCCTTGGTCTTCCTCTTGCTTTTAATGTATTTATAAAAGGTCTTCTTGTTTCCCTTTATGCCTGTAGCTAGTTTGATCTCATTTTGTGCCTTTGCCTTTCTAATCTTGCCCCTGCATTCCCGTGTTGCTTGCTTATATTCATCCTTTGTTAGTTGTCCTAGTTTCCATTTTTTATATGACTCCTTTTTTATTTTGAGATCATGCAAGATCTCCTTGTTAAGCCAAGGTGGTCTTTTGCCATATTTTCTATCTTTCCTACACAGCGGAATTGTTTGCTTTTGGGCCCTTAACAACGTCCCTTTGAAATACTCTCCTCAGTTGTTTTTCCCTTCAGTCTTGCTTCCCATGGGACCTTACCTACAAGTTCTCTGAGCTTATCAAAATCTGCCTTCCTGAAATCCATTACCTCAATTGTGCTGGTCTCCCTTCTACCTTTCCTTAAGATCATGAACTCTATTATTTCGTGATCACTGTCCCCTATACTGTCTTCCACTTTCAAGTTCTCATCTAGTTCCTCCCTATTTGTTAAAACCAAATCCAGAACAGCTTCTCCTCTGGTAGCTTTTTCAACCTTCTGAAACAGAAAGTTGTCTCCAATGCAGTCCAGAAACTTATTGGATAGCCTGTGCCTCGCTGTGTTAGTTTCCCAACATATGTCTGGATAGTTGAAGTCCCCCATCACCACCAAATCTTGGGCTTTGGATAGTTTTGTTAATTGTTTAAAAAAGGCCTCATCCACCTCTTCCACCTGGCTAGGTGGCCTGTAGTAGACTCCTAGCATGATATCACCCTCATTTTTTACTCCTTTTAGCTTAACCCAGAGACTCTCTACACGGCTATCTCCTACGTTCATCTCCACTTCAGTCCAAGTGTGTACATTTTTAATATACAAGGCAACCCCTCCTCCCTTTTTTCCCTGTCTGTCCTTCCTGAGCAAGCCATACCCTTCCATACCAACATTCCAATCGTGCGTCCCATCCCACCAGGTTTCTGTAATACCAATGATATCATAGTTGTATTTATTGGTTAGCAATTCCAGTTCTTCCTGCTTATTACCCATACTTCTCGCATTTGTATATAGGCATCTAAGATACTGATTTGATCTTGCCTCCCTGTTGTGCCCTGACCCTCCTTTCTCCTTGCCATTATAGGCCGTAGTCCCCCCCATTTCCAACCCATCTCCCAGTCCCGCACATGCAGCACTTACCTGTGGGCTTTGCTCACCTGCCCCCGTCGAACCTAGTTTAAAGCCCTCCTCACAAGGTTAGCCAGTCTGTGTCCAAACAAGGCCTTCCCGCTCCTGGAAAGGTGAACTCCATCTCCGCCAAGCAGTCCCTCCTGAAAGAGCACCCCGTGATCAAGGAAGCCGAATCCCTCCTGGCGACACCATCGTCGCAGCCAGGCATTCACCTCCAGGATGCACCTCTCTCTGCCCGGACCCCTACCTTTGACAGAAAGGATCGAAGAGAATACCACCTGCGCTCCAAACTCCTTCACCCGTACTCCCAAAGCCCTGAGTACTATGTTAAAATCCTACCTATTATATAAGGTTTTCTTGACATTGCAAAACACATGAACAATAAACCAGAACAAACTGATGCATCTGCAACTGTAGTCCTATGAGCCTTTTGTGTCTCTTTGCTCTTTCTTTCTTAGACCATATTTTAAGATTCCTCTTACAGAGGTGATATAAAGTCACATTTCTCAACTCCTGTTTTAAAATCCCCTTGAGTACAGATAACTATAGTATGTCTTAAAGCTATATTTCAATGGAGCAACGTTGCCATCTAGTGACTAATTAAACTACTTTAACATGTATTCTACAGAGACACCCTTCCGGCTCTATTCAATACTACTATAACCTTACTTTCCATAACCATTTAAAGGTGATAGTCAAAATAAATTAATACAACAATTGTATGTCTAGTTCAGCACCCCTGACACAATTTAGACAAAAAAAAAACCTCTTAATTTTGTAACTGTTACTGTAACTATGTTATTAATTCTCTCTCTCTTCCCCTCTCAGATTTTCACTCTTAAACTCACAAAGGGAGAGAGTTTTATGGAAAGATTTAAAATTAATTTGACAGCTTTGCTCAGTCAGATGATCAGTTGCAATGTTTCAACTACATCATAAAAGAGACAAACAAGCAAAGGAATAAACTAGATCACCAAACTGAAATACCTTTATCATTCTAGCTTGAGCTTTTTTGTTTGTTTCCTTTTCATTGTAAGCTTAGGTTTTGGGGGGCTTATTATTTAGAAATAAATGCTTGATCTGGCCTCAAAATATTTTATAAATTTGTAGAAAGGAAGAGGATCATTTTAACATTTTTTGTAAATGGAAAAGTTTGCTGGTTTTACGCCTTGTGTCACATTCACATAAGTTGTCATGAGGCATAGGGTTAAAATTAACTGAAAACAGTCTAGTTATAGATGTAAACAATGGCCTTATTAGAGTATGTTATACAACAAGACAGTGAAAAATGAGCTAAATGTACATAAATAACTCACTATGTTTTTACAATTTAATCAATGCATATTTCATTGCTTACTAAACTGTAATGACTTTTGGCGGAATGCCAACTGTGGTATCACTCGTGTCTTATGATGCAGTCTTTGAAAATAAACAAGATTTTTACAAAATAAGGGCACCTAGGCTGATATTTAAACATCTAAATAACTAGCCTGATTTTCAAATTATTTATTGATATCAATGGAATTTGGATCAGGCCCATACTCTACCAAGCCCCCCCACTTCTTATTCACACATGCACGTACAGACATACACAATAACACAGAGACAGAGATCATTGCAGTTCAATAAATATGGCAAAATGTGTTTAAATTGCATGAAGTCTAGAATACATTTATGTAATCAAGCAATTAATTTGAAATTATTTAGTTTAACTGTTTGAAAATATAGTGGATACCCTAAAAGAATGCCTCAGATGAGATCTTCCTGCAAATCAAAATCTCTTCATAATATCTCTGAAAGGGATGCAACTTCTCTTACAATTAAGTCAATTCACATGTCAGATGTAGGCCAGCTAGTAAAGCCACTATAATGTTACAAATTATGGCCACTGGCAGTGTTCCTAATTGGAGTTTGATCAATGTACGCTAGAATCAAAGCCTTTTAAATATTGCTCTTTCTGTTTCTTGTGGTGGTGAGTGTTCTAAGTAGAAGTTTAAGTAGAGTTCTGTTTATGATGATTTAAAGTTTATTTAGTTATTGTTTCTGGTATAGCATGTTGGGGAGATGGGTGGGAAGGCAGTTGTCCTTTGGAAAATGAGTTTGTACAAAACCCAGGACAGTGTTTTAAATGGAGGTTTGGGGATTGCCGTAAAAGTCATAGAATCATAGAGCTGGAAGAGACCTCAGAAGGTCATTAAGTCCAGCCCCCTACCCAACCACTAGATCATCCAGTCTATTGCATTAAACCCAGTCCAAAATCAAACCTAAGTATTGTAATCCATAGGAGACTAGTGGGTCACAGCCAGAAAACAAGAGGGACCCAGTGGAATTCTGACACTTGTTCTATATTGGTCTCCCTTTACACATTCTCATCTGTGCTCTAGTGTGACTATACTTAGCTTCTAGCTGCTGGGAGCAGCTTAACTTTATACATCTTGTACATTTCTAGATTTGCATAGGAAAAAAAACATCATAGGTTCTTTTCCCAAAACCACAGCTCTATGTTCAAATACTGTTTGCTCTGCATGGAAGTATGGGGTCCAACCTTTAGCCAAGATTAATTCAATACTGTAGTTTCCAGAATTTGAATGTCGCATTGTTAAGATGCAAACAATACAGTGATTTATTAGAAGCAAAGGTGAGGGAGAAGTCACAGGAAATTCATGCATGCATGCTTCTATATTATTTGTTCTTTGGCTCTGAGCATTCAATCATTTCAGACCAGGAAATGGATTATTCCTGAACTAAACCTGCAATCTAAACACTTTTAGATTTGGACTTGGATTTGGAAGTTCTCAAATCCTGTTGGTAGGCTTTTATATACATTAAATTAATACAATAAATACAATAGGTTTGTGCCTATTTGTACTCTAATTTTTGTCATTGTTTGCATTATCTTTTGGCAAATGTTAGCACTGGTTGAAAATGAGATTTTTTTAAAAATCAGGCAAAAATTAATTCCCCTCTCTCTCTCTCTTTTTTTATATAGCTAGCTCTGTTCTCTATACATATTGAGGACACCCACTTCACTTTGGTCCACAGTTGTGAGACTTTCATTTACCTTTTTCTGCATTCCTAACCTCCTAAAATTCCACCGATTAATCAATGAAATGAAACATATAGAATGTAGACCACATTTTTAACAGAGTGCAAGACATTTTATTTTGAAAGCACAAAACCTGGAATTAGGACTCAGACATGTGACAAAGAGACCAACAGCCTAGCAATATCCTGGGCATGCCATCAGTGATTTTTGGCTTGAGGGACGGTGTGACATTTTAAAAACCTAACATAAAGGCTTACAACAGCTATCAAATGAAGCTGTGGTGTTATTGCAGCATTGATTCAAAGCAGATCCCTAGGAGAGCTCAACTTAGGGTATAAGCTGAGATGAGCTCTTAGCTACTCAACTGGATCCTAAGGGTAAGTGGCACATTAAAAATTCATTATTCATTTTAATGAAGAATGATTATCAGTATTTTAGGAGGCACACTTCAAAGTTCTTTGGCTCCCACTGCAAAAGAAAGGGATGCTGAGGAATCTAGACTCTCTCCTGAATAAAGAGAAACAAATGAATGAACTCAAGAGCCTGTAGGAATCATAGACTGCATAATTCACTGTGTAGCTTATAGTTAGTGGGCTAACAGCACAGCTGATGCAAGATTCACTCAAGCAAATGAGAATGCATTCATTTACACCAGATCTTGACCATAAGGCTAAGTTTTTCCCTTATGAGCAATCAGCACTGCAGTTTGGGACCTTTTAATATTGATATTTAAACATTTGGGGGAGCAATTCCTTTGCTAATGAAAATCTGCATAGACTAAGCTACACTGATTTACATCATACGGGGACCTGGCCTGGAATATCCATCCTTCTTCACATGTTTTTGATGTAGGTTGCTTCTTAATTCATCAGCACAACATATGACCAAGATGGGGTAACCTTTGGAGAGTACCTTTTGCTGAGATGTCTACTGAAACCTAAAATAAAGAAACTTGGATGGAAAAAAATCCAACTGTGCTATTGAAAACAGAACTAGAAAAGGTCACTTCCTATTTTGAAAGTTGTAAGCTATAGCCCCAGTTTGGGAACATCAGAGCAGTTAACCATACACTGTCCCTTTCCTTGCAGAGCTTTTTGTTTTCATTTTTTTCATATACTTTGTTAGGCCAGCCTCACAAAACTATACTGGTTTCCTTTTTTAATTTTTTTTTCTCCTGCATATAATATAAAGAAACCTTGATTGAATGTAAAGATCTATTATATCAGTTTGTCCATACTTTTGCCAGGACACAACTGTATATAGTGTCCCAAACTATAAGTTCCCCATCATTCCCCTTGGAACACAATTCATATTCTGATTGGCTTCACTGTCCAGATTTCTTTCCTTATGGTCAGCCTTAATTTTACTTCTCTTAATGTCATTCTTTAATTGAAAGTTAGATGTCCTCTACAATATTAAACAAACTGAATCAATATATGGGGCTTACATCATTCATATAGGCCCTAATCCTGTGATTTGTGCATAGGTGGATTGTAGCAGCTACATCGAGACTTAGAAAAATCAATGGCACTGTCTGACCCATCCCTGACAGGTGTTTGTCTAATCTGCTCTTAAAAATCTCCAAAGATAGAGATTTCATAACCTCCTAATTTACTCCTAACAGTTAGGAAGTTTTTTCCTAATGTCCAGCCTAAACCTTCTTTGCTGCAATGTAAGTCCATTGCTTAAAATTGTCCTATCATCAGAAATTAAGGAAAATATTTTTTCTTCCTCCTCCCTGTAACAACCTTTTAGGTACTTGAAAGCTGTTATCATGTCCTCTTTCAGTCTTCTCTTTCCAGACTAAACAAACCCAATTCTTTTAATCTTCCCTGATAGGTCATGTTTTCTAGACCTTTAGTCATTTTTGTTGCTCTTCTCTAGACCTTCACCGATTTGTCTGCATCTTTCCTGAAATTGGGTGCCCAGAACTGGACATATTACTCCAATTGAGGCCTAATCAGCACAGAGTAGAGCAGAAGACTTACTTCTCACGTCTTGCTTATAACACCCTTGTTAATATATCCCAGAATGTTTGCTTTTTTTTCCCCGACAGTCATACTGTTGACTCATATTTAGCTTGTGGTCCACTAGGATCCCTAGGTCCCTTTCTGCAATACTCCTTCCTAGACAATCATTTCCCATTTTGTATGTATATCTGTCTCCTATTTCCATCTCAACTTCAGTCCAAGTGAATACATTTTTAATATATAAAGCAACACCACCTTCCTTTTTTCACTGCCTGTCATCCCTGAGCAAACTGTACCCTTCTGTATCATTGATTCAGTACTGCATATTATTGCACCAACTCTCTGTGATGCCATGTACAGGCAGTCCCCGGGTTACATGGATCCGACTTACATCCGATCCCTACTTACAAACGGGGTGAGGCAACCCCACACTAGCTGCTTCCCCCCAGCAGACCAGGGAGATGCGAAGCTAGCACCCCCCCCCCCCCCCCCAGCAGACCAGGGAGACGCGGAGCGGCTTTTCTCAGCAGACACCTCAGCTTGAGAATAAAGGACTGAGGGAAGTGAGGCGTGGGAGGATAAAACTGAGCTCTGGAGAAATGTTTGGCTAGAGTTTCCCCTACAATATGTACCAGTTCCGACTTACATACAAATTCAACTTAAGAACAAACCTACAGTCCCTATCTTGTACGTAACCCGGGGACTGCCTGTATGTCATAGTCGTGTTTATTCTCCATACTTCTCTCATTAGTATACAGACAAATAAGTTACTAATTTGATTCCCCCTCCCCCTCGCCCTCCAGTTCTGTCTTGTCTCTCCTTTGTCCCTGCTATTACAGCCCACGCTTTCTCCATTTTCTGACCCATCTCCCAGGTCTCCATGTTTATAACTTATCTGTGGGCCATGGTCACCTGCCCCTGTCAAACCTAGTCTAAAGCCCTCCTCAAATCCCTTGTAAATCCCTTCTTCTACTCAATGTTTTTTTCATAAATTTTAAGACAAGAAGGCACTATTACAATCATCTAACATGTCCTCTTATATAATATAGATCACAGAATTTCAAGTGATTTCTGCAGCAGGCCAATAACCTTAGATATAATCTCCATTTAGAGATTTGAAGTGATAGAGAATGTACCACCTCTCTTGCTGTACATTGTTACAGTGGTTAAACACTCCTTAAAATGCTTCAGGATGTAGCCGAGTTAGTCTTTACAGGATAAACTTAAAAAGCAACAGATAGTCTGTTAGCACTTTATGGTGAGATTTATTTCTAGTCTGAATGTCTTCAGCTTCCAGACGTTACATCGTGTTGCACCTTTGTCTTCTAGATTAAAGCGTCTTCATCTGTCAGAACTTCAGCTGTCATTCTCTGAACTCCTGCTAGTTTGTCACTACTTTTATGGTGTTGAGAAATAATCACAGTTATCCTTTTACTGGTGCCATTTAAGGATTATCATTACTATTGTTGTTATTATTTCTGTTGATATATTGTGCAGACCAGGACACCACTTCCCGTAGCTCCTATTGGTCCGGAACGGCAATCCATAGCCAATAGAAGCTGCAAGTGTTTATCTGTGCCTCCACAGGTAAAGACAAAGTGTCTCGTGGCCAGCTAGTGGCTTTCCCTTAAAAGCCACAACCCAGAGTTTGAAAACCCTTGTTCTTAAATAGATGCACATAAAACATGAAGATACTACAGAAAGGAAGGAAGTTGGGTTAGGGGGCAAAAATAACTACAGATTGTACCTCCCTTGCCCGGTACCCTTGGGACCTGAGTGGTCCCAAACAAGGGCATTTGCTGAATGAGGGGAGGTCCTTCCCAACATGGCCCATGCTGTCCCTAGTTAGGACTCCAGCTAAGCCTAGGTTGCTAACACTGCTGCTTGCCCAGCCATGGCTCCCCAGGCTGGAGCTCTGTGGCTGCCGGGTCTCTGTGGCTGCTGCAGCATCTGGGGCTACTGTGGCTGCTGCAGCCTCTGGAGCTGCCGGAGCTCCGCGGCTTCTGGGGCTGCCGGGACCGAGGCTCCATGGCTGCTGGGACTCTGCAGCCGCTGCCAGCCCCCCTCTACCACTCGGCAGCAGGGGCCAGAACTCCCTTCTGCATCCCATCCTCCCTCAACAAGGGGCTCCTGGCTGAGTCACCTGGGCTCTGTGGTCCAGGAACGTCCGTGGTCCTGCCAGCCCATGGATGTTGCCAGACCACAGAGTCACGGGTAAGGGAGATACAACCTGTAGAAACATGTAATCATGTTATACAGAAAGCAAATCTGATATCTCCAGTAGGCTGGAAAGGGCAGAGGCAGACCATTAGATAGCATAGGAAGTCAGTGGAAAGGAGGTTGAAAGAAGTTGCTGTGTGAGATGAAAACAAGTAATAATTTGGATATCCTTCCATAAAAAGGCATGAGCATGACAAATGGGAGAGAGAGAGAGAGAGAGAGCAGGAGGATGAGAAGAATGAGCAGAGCATGGGTGGGAATGACAGGAGATGATGAATGATACATAGGCACAGTCTTTAAAAGAATGATGGAAAGTTCAAACTTTGCATGGATGAAAGTGGATCCAGTGGAGTTCCATGGTCATAGTGGTGGGGAAAGATTGTTTTGTCTGGTAACATGATGGACTGATAGACGAGGAGAGAGCTAGAGAAGGCAGAAAAGAAGATACAGGTTTTGGCAGGAGAGAGCACCCTCACATGAAACAAAGTTTTGGCAGTGAGAAAAAAGAGAATTCCTACAGAGGTGTCTTTTATCTCTCAGCTGCAAGATCTGCAGCTTCTGGTCCAAAATATATCTGCCTCTATCCTGCCATGTTTCTTTGAAAAGCCTTAACTGTCCTGTTGTCCTCTCTCATTTCTAAGTCCCCATGGATATGATTTCCAGCTTTTTCCCATACATTGAATATCTATGTTGCTTGGATTAATGCCCCTCTACATTGTGTTATGGTTTATCCATGGTGAGTATCACTTTATTTCTTCTCCATCTTATTATAACATTGGGCAGGAGAAAAACAGCAGCACTTTGATGAGGGAGGCTGTTTTCTGGGTCCAATCAGACCACATGTATCAGGGTCCCAAAAGATCGTTCCCTGTCTCACAGCAAGGGCAAGTATCCTCTCAAGTCTATCCTGGTCAGGAAAAAGAAAAGGCCCTGAACCAGCAAGTGGCCGGATTCTGTTTGGGGATTGAAAGTAGGGGGATGCATCGCAACAGGAAGCTGAGAGAAGCCCCAGGGACTATGGACAAAGCTTGTGTGGTAACTGACAGATGTTACACTATGTAGGTCTTAGGGTGGAGCAGCAGCAGTTGGGCAGGGAGCCAGTGTGAAGAGGTCCCAATCGGAGATGTTAATCTGGAACCCTGAAAGCACTCAAATGCTGGAATGGATTCTGAGCTGGAATGGGTACCATACACATTAGGCCCTGGCTCATGGTTGGGCTGCCCGGGGATACAAAGAAGAACTGCTGTTGCTCACTCTGAACTCTGTTTAAGTCCCTCTACCTAGGATATTTGAAACCTCTTCATTTCCTGCCCGCCCTAGTAAAACGTCTTTTCCCTTTGCTGTGTGCCTGAGAGCCTCCTGAGACCCACCAGAGTTAGTACCTTGTTGTTGAAATACCACTGGTACTTTTTTTCCAAGTCGTGGGTACTCCAGGCATGCTACTGCCGCCAGACAAGTGTGGGGTACTGGGAAGCAACAATAATTAAAATATCAATAGATTTTGAAGTACTTCTTTGTCACTTAGTAGCCATGTCTTGAGAAAACAGGCAGATTCACGAGGACTGAAATAAATTACAACTGACTAAGGGCATGTCTACGCTGCACCAGGGAGCATCTCTGTTTCTCAGCACGGCTGAAACAGCTGGGTTTTTTTCTCTGCTATTGGGACACTCTCCCATTCCACTGGTACAAAGGGTACTGAGGATATCGGGTAGAGTGAGGCCTCCATAAACCTATGCTAGATAAAACCAATACATTAAAATCATGCCCCTTAGAGTGTTGTGACAAGAAGATGTTCTGAATTAAGGATGTTAACTAGTGCTGGAGCCTGGGATCAGCTGGAGAGTCCCCAGCTGACATGGGCAGTGCCGCACAGCTGAGTCCAGGCTCAGCTGTGTGGCGCTGCCCCTTTGAATGCCGCCTGAGGCATCAGGGGCGAGGGGAATCGACTAGTCATCTAGTCAACTGACTATCCGATAAGCATTTGCGTATCAGATAGTTGACTAGTCTTTAACATCCTTATTCTGAACCTTCTGCATGTTTTACCTGAAATAGGTTGTTTATCCCTCAGAAAGTCCATACTCTTACTTTTTAACCCTCTCTTGTCAATTCCTTTTGCAAGACCCATGAGCCCAATCCTTGCCATTTTAACACTAATCCCTTTTTTCCTTTTCATAACTGCCCACTCTGAAAGCAGGCAAGCAGCCTCCTCTGATGCTTATGCACTTTTCTAATCAGAAAACAGAATGAACTGTCAGACTCCTTCCCCTAGAGATCAAGTGTATCCTTTCCATGATAGACTCAGACTTATCTGGCCTGCAGCACAAGAATTTCAAATCTGTCTTTGCACCTGGCTCATCTTTGGAAGGCAGCATGCAACATGCTTTGGGCCCTCATATACCTAGATAGGTTTTATCATCAGCTCTAGGAACAATTAGTACATGCAAAATATTGAAAAGCATATGAACTGCTGCTGAACCAATTCATCCTGAGTAAATACAGAAACAGAAAGTACACGAATAAGCCATCAGTAATGTGAGTGGTACCATAAGATAGCTGTAACAATCAAAGATATTTCAAGGCAAGTAATACTAAAGCATTTATGTGTTATTTTCACATTGTTACCTTCAATGTGTCTCATTCTGACCAAAAAACAATAAACTACCTACTCTAGAGGCAGTAATATGACCCCTTATTTTCATTATATCAAATGTATGAATAATTATTGTGTTATATAGAGAAAGGTGGAGGGTAGGATAGGAAGAATAAGGTACGTCTACACAGCAGGGCTAAACTTGAAATAAGCTACGCAACTTGAGCTATGCTAATTATGTACGGTGAGTTGAAATAGCTTATGTCAAAATTGGGTACATCTACACAGCACTTATTCTGAAATAGAGCACTCTTCCTCTGACTTCCCTTACTCCTCGAACAATGAGGTTTATAGCAGTCAGAGTAAGAAGCCCGTTATTTTGAATTTATTTTACTGTGTAGATGCGCAATACGTTATTTCAGAATAAATAGATGTACCCTAAATTAAAACCGTAGGCAAGGACCTGGAGTCAAGAGAAAGGAAATGAATATATTAGCCACTGAGAGCATGGAACTAAAACATGTTTTGCAAGATAGTCTGGAAAAATGTAATACAAGTTAAAATTATTTTTCTATTGTCAGGTATTTTTATACAAATCTTAAAGTTCCTATGACTGCACTTCATTTCCATCTGGTTAAATCCTCCCTTGTGACATATGTAACCACACCCTACCATGTGTGCTCAATTTCTACAGTCAATTTTCCGATGGTCAATATGTTTCCAGCAAGCATCATATACTTCATTCTCATTACCTCAATAAAACATATTATAGACATGAGGAAGTAATGATAGTCTGGTTTATTTTTAAGTATAATTAATAGTAGATTGATTCATTGTTGATCCTGACCGTCAGTCAGTGTGTGGGAAAATTTTTCTAACATCTTGGTTTTGTAGCAACAGCAAATGGGCTATGCAACTTCTTGGGAAGTGATAAAGGTTCTTGTGCCAGATTCTGCATGAGCCAATGTAAATCCACAGTAACTCAACTGAACTCAGTGAAGTAACTCTGAATTACATATGTAAATAAGAGGATATCTTTTCCACTCAGTTATAATTTGACTTAGGAAATTGAATTAACCTGAAATATTTTGTGTGAGATGGCTAGGCTTTGTCTAGCTTCTTATAAAACCATGTTAACAATTTTCACATGGTTTCTTTCTAAAACTATAAATAGGATCCACCTTCTCTCCTATTGAATGATATATGAATAAGCCAGGATGGGTGGTTTGCCATTAAGCATCCAGATCACTTCATGTTAGTAAAACTACAGCTTTTCCCAAGGCAGATTTAAGTGGAGAAAAGTAAATTCCTTTCCACTCGTAATACTTACAAGAAATGGGTGAATGGAGACCCACCATTAATCTATATTGGGGTGGGAAATAAAAGAATGGCAGCCCACAGGATTAGGCACTGGCGGGCTGTAGCCGCTATGTTTACCCGAGCCTCCTCAGATATTGGAGAATCGCAGCTCTGGTTGGCTGCAAATTGCCATTCACAGCCAATGTGAGCAGTAGGAAGTGTCGCAGACTGGATGGCGACTCATGGCCAATGAGAACTGTGATCCTACGATACCTACAGAGGTGCAGGTAAACATGGAGGTGGGGGCCTGCCAGCGACTAACCTGCAGACTAGATCCAGCCCGGGGGCTGGATTTTACCCACCTCTGATCTATATGATGATTTTACACCCAGGCTATGTCTACACTGCAGGCTTTTTGCGCAAGAACACTTGTTCTTGCGCAAAACCTTGTGGACACACTGCACACACATTCTTGCTCAAGTAACTTTACAGTAAAGAATCAGAAAGAGGGCTTCTTGCGCAAGAGTTATTCTTCTCCCCCCAAAGAATAAACCCTCTCACTCAAGAGCTCTTGTGCAAGAAGGCAGTGTGGACAGGCAACAAGGGTTTCTTGCGCAAGAAACTCCTATGGCTAAAATGGCCATCAGAGCTTTCTTGTGCAAGAGAGTGTCCACACTGCCATGGATGCTCTTGCACAAAAGCACATCTCCTGCGCAAAAGCACATGGCAGTGTGGACACGCTCTTGTGCCAGACCTTTTGCACAAGAACTCTTGCACAAAACAGTTCTTGTGCAAGAAGTCTGCAGTGTAGACATAGCCCCAAGTTCTAGCGTTCTCTGCAGTCGTTCTCTTACTTTCTTGTCCCTTTTCTACTCTCTTTCCAAGCTTTTCTTTTTCATCCCTTTCTCCCAACATGACTAGATATATAGTAGGTCGGGGTGGGGAACCTTTTTGAGTCAGGGGGCCACATGCAAGTGAGAAGCAAAAATAAAAAATCCTCACTGATATGGCACCTGACTTAGAAGGAGATAGACACACCCCACATTCCCCTGGCACACCAGAGCCTAGGAAGACCCAGCCTAGTAGATTTTGTGCACTCCAGTTTTGTGGTGGGGCGGCAGGGGGGTTGGAGCACTAGCACTGGCTCCCCAATGTAAGGGGGGCCCTTAGCCTTGGGGGCCAGATCCAAGCAAGCTTGGGTCTGCATTCAGCCCCCAGGCCTGACATTCCCCACCCCTGCAGTAGGTAACTAGGGTGACCAAATAGGGCAGCCTGAGACAAAAGTTCCATCCTCCTCTCCCTGCCGGACGATAATATGGAATAGACCCTACACATCACTAACATGCCCTTTTGGTGGTTATTACTAGAGCTGGGTGAAACCCTATTTCACAGCAACATACAAATTTAGATATACCCAAATCATTTTTGGGAATTTATGTTGATCTTGGTGAATTGTTTCCATTAAAAAAGAAGGAAATGTCAAAATGAATTATTTTAAATTTGGGGTTAGAGTCACAAGAGGAGTTAGGCACCATTCGCAAAATGTTTGTAGCATCACTTCTCCCTATCTCTTTTATACCTACCAGTCCAGTAGCTAGCATGCTCACCTGTGATATGGGAGACCTAGCTTCAAATCCTTGCTTTCAAAGAGCAGGGACTTGATCCCTCCACTCGAATGGCCTAATAGCCAAACCATTGAGGTGTTGGATCACCCTTAAATTATTCCGTTGATGCTGTTCCACTTTGTATAAATAATTCATTATTTGCTGGAGTAGGGACTGGAATCCAGTTGTTTCCTCTCCCAGATGTGTTCCCTAAGTAGCAGGCGACAGAGCCACACACAGTCTCTCTCTGGCCCAGTGAGTAGTCAATTATTTATACAAAGTGGAACAGCTGCAACAGGAAAGATTGAGAGTGATGTAGAAAATGACGAAGAAGCTATGCTGTTCCTGGTCCTCCTCATTCCCGTGCCAAAGGCTGGCTGCAGCACCTCAAATGGGCTGCCTTTTTCTGAGGAATTCATTGGCATTTCTGTATGAGGTTTTGCCGCTGCTGTTCCATGCCAATATCCATTTGAAAACACCATCCTTCATTTCTAAAAAATGTGTGCCTATCCAGATACAGATAAAGTTTCAACTGGGTACATTTTCATCCCAAAGACTGGCTATTTTTAATTTTGTAATCCTCAGCCAAGGATATTTCCTGTAGCTTTGGATTTAACAGTGAACATTTTCACAGTTCTGACACTAACTAGCTAAATACGAAAATGTTTCACACTGATAAATATGACATTGTCAGGTGCTGGTGTATAAAATATATTGTATTGTTGCCTACTGATCACCCACATACACACATAACATTTATGTCTTCAAAATCTTGCTATTGCAAATTACTATTCACTGTGACTTTCTGCTTTTCCCCCATTTCTTAGATCGAATTGCACAGAATATCATTAAGTCCCATTTGGAGACATGTCAATATACAATGGATGAATTACACCAGCTAGCATGGCAGACGCATACGTATGAAGAAATTAAAGTATACCAGAACAAGGTACAATACTCTAAGGCTACGTCTACACTGGCCCCTTTTCCGGAAGGGGCATGTAAATTTCACGAGTCGTCGTAGGGAAATCCGCGGGGGATTTAAATATCCCCCGCGGCATTTAAATAAAAATGTCCGCCGCTTTTTTCCGGCTTTTAAAAAAGCCGGAAAAGAGCGTCTAGACTGGCCCCGATCCTCCGGAAAAAGTGCCCTTTTCCGGAGGCTCTTATTCTTACTAACACTCCTTATCTTGCTTTTCCTTCTCCTTGTGATTTATAATGATTCAGTGAAGTATATTTGCTAAGGGTTTGTTGATCGATACCCAGTTAAGCTTTATACCCTTGGTGGTGGGAAATAGCACTTTAATATTAGAAGAACTTGGCAATTGAAGATGCAACTGAACATTTTAAAAAGAAAATAACATATTATTAGTGTGTTTGCTAGTAGTGTAACATCAGGCCAAAGATAATGGTTATAAAATCAGTCTCCCATATTTATTATTTACCATAAGCCTGATCTTTTCCCAAAACTTCAGTTGACTTTAATGGGAGCAGGATTGGACTCCATATGTTGGAAGAGTTTTCAAAACAGAAGATAGATTTGCTTAACATATTTAGGACAGCTATTAAAACTGTTCCCATTTTCAGGTGGGAAAATTGAGGTTTACGTTCCTTGCAATAAAACATTCATAATTTGTAGCCATTAAATAATGCAGAATTTAAAGCGTGGTTTTACTGTTGAAAAATGGCTATCAAAATGAACTCATTTGGTTGTATATATATTCTCTCCCTATGATCCCCATATCAGATTGGTTCAAAATACTTCTCCCTCTTGCAGCTCTGCAGATTCAGTCTGGGAATAGAAATCAAACCGAGTTGTTCTGTTTGTTTTCCATTTTTACAATAACACTGATTCCGCCATCACAATTTAGACAAAGCAGAGTAGTTCTGTTTGTTCTTAGAAGCTCTCTTGGCTCCTCAGTGAAAAGGAGTTGAAACTCGCCATTAGCAGAGATGTAGCCAAAGCAGTTAAAGATTGGCAAAAAGTTATAAGCAACTGAAACTAGGGTCTTATAATGAGAAGAATCAGGCAGCCTGGCTTGTAAGTGATGCTACCAGCACTGTCTATTATACACACCATTGTGTTGTTTTGCCTCTAAACATTCTGTTTGCTTACTGCCTTATTTTGTATCTGCATGTTTCCTTGGAAGACAAGAGAAGCGTTGTGGCAGCAGTGTGCCATCCAGATTACTCATGCTATTCAATATGTTGTGGAGTTTGCAAAGCGGATAACAGGCTTCATGGAGCTCTGTCAAAATGATCAAATTCTACTCCTTAAATCAGGTGAGTGGTTAAGTCAGTCATTCTCTCTTCAAACCTTCCTTCTCCTCAGCACAGCCTTCCCTAGCCACATGCTTAAATGTGACTGCATTAGCAACCTTCCTGGCTTCAGATCCCACTCCCTCTAAAGTCAGTGGTGTTTTTCATTTACGGAAAAACTTACTGTTAATTGCAGAAGCCACAATCCCATTTGACATACAGCATAAGGAATTATCAAGTTGAATGGGTTTGATTGCCAAACTGCTGCCCCTAAAACCATCACTTGATTTTAGTGAATCAAATCCAGGCTAACTGGGCTCTGCCTCTGTGGCCAACTCTAATCATTTTAATGATGCTACAGCAATGCCTAGTTAGTACTTGGTAGGAGAAATCCCTGCTGACAGTAATTAATACTGAAATGAGTGTAGTTGGAGTGTGACAGCATGCATTGACACCGTTATATGTGTGCATGTATTGCAGTGTGTGTATGGGAGGGGGGGTAGTTTTTCTGTCATGTTGCACAGCAGTTCCTTCCCTTCTTTTAGAATCATTTTAAGATGCTCTTTGATGACCCATAGTTGTTAGGAACTGTGACCTTGCAATAATTCCGTTTCATTCAATAGTATAAAATGGTATTATCAAATAAGCTACTACAGGTTATTAACTGCATTACCCTGTTCTGTAATAGTCCCTGGATCTAGCAGAGGCTGGGATGCAGCATGAGGCAGTTTCTTTGAGCTAGAGAAGTGCCTTGTGTCATTCAATGGAGAACTCTCAGGCAATTCTGAAAGAGGCAGTATTGTTACGTGTGGTTGTGATATGAGATCACAATGTAGGAGGCTGGAGCAGACTGCAGAAAAATAAAAGGACCCATAGGGCTTCAGTGGGAATACAGACGATTCCCTGGAAAAGAAGGTCATTAGCATGAGAATAGTGAATAATATCACTACTGACACTCCAGCTTGTGTTACACAATTTTATGCATTTGGTTGGTAAAGTAAAAGAAACAGTAGCACTTCGGGGGCGGGGGGGGGGGGGAAGATTCAGTGACATTTTGCATTGGTTAGCTGCAGAGTGTATAAACTGTTAATGTTTTACTGGTCCTCAAATTTCTAATATTGATCAGATCTAGCCAGTATTCTGGGATTTTTCCCTCC